>NC_048421.1:19217451-19241960 GCF_013103735.1 Etheostoma cragini
TGCTACAGTGTACCTGCTCACATTTTGGCTGTACTCTTTGCCAATCAGCGATTACAGTCCTTGGCCTTTCTCTTCCTCCTCATCTTCCTCCTCGTCTACCTCCTCCTACTACTCTCACTCCGCTGGCTCTGACTCTGTTTCCAATGTTGGCATCCATTCCTCCAAAACAGAAGAGCTCACCTTTTGCCGTTTTATGCTAAAGCTCTGACTGCTAACTGTAAAATTGCGTGATGGGTGTTTGCCCTTTTGATGAGTCAGTGTGCATATTTGAATGGCAGTGTGTTCCTTGTGAAGACAAGAGATTTTCTTCATGAAAATTGTGCCAAAGGCAGAGAATTGTGTGTAGTGTTTTGAAAAAAGTGTGTTTTAGAACAGCAGTCTGAGTGTAGAGCAGGAATTGTGCTTGTAGTTTAGCAGAATTGGTTCAGGGGGTTGGTGACTTAGTTACACGTTGTGGTCATTGTGTCTCAAGTACCAAAATTTGTGTGTAAACAATTGAGAAAAACTGTAAGTGTGGTAAGTTTGACGTCATGATGGCGCTAGATGGAAAGTCAGAAACTAAGTTATTACAATTTGAATGTCAACATGAATGTCTGAACAAATTATAATGGCACTCCATCCAAAATTAGAAATCTCCACCTACTAGTGGCGCTAGAGAATAAATTGTTTTCAGATGTTTCAGTCTGGATCAAAGTTGTGCGCTGACTAACAGTCAATTAGTCAAATTTCATAGTTTAACAGTAAAATGATGTGCTTGTTAAGATTTACATACAGGTTTAGTACACACACACACACACACACACACACACACACACACACACACACACACACACACACACACACGATACACACTGCTCCGGTTTTCTGCATGCCCTGTTTGTGCTGAAGGTTGGTGTAATGAGGAGAATTTACCAAAAGATGTCAGTAAAAACTCATTTATGGACTTCACCTGGTAAACACCATGTGTGTGTGTTGTGAGATGCCACTCAAATTGTAAACTGTTTTTCATGAATAAAAAGGTGACTATAAGTGGTTTATCTTCCATGACAACCAGTGGCTATCTGTGTGCTCCTGAGGTGAACCCAAATAATTATAACCATGTAATCCAGAAGATCTCTGGTTTTGTTAGTGTCTCATATCTCAGAACTGCAGTTTCTTTTCTCATGGGTGAAAACGGAAATCTGTAATATCTCTACGCCAGCTGTTGCTCACCCAGTTTGCTGCAATACATCACAGCTCATATATAGACGGGAGCTTTGAGGGAGTATCATAGTCAGCGGAAACTGATGTTCCTGATATTTAACTGACATTTCATGCAGAGCCTTAGGACACTGTCAGATCACTGTGGTGTGATACATAGGTCAATGTTCTTCTGCACAACGTTGGCAACATGTTGCTTAAAGTTATCGTCCGTAAGATTTTCATGTAGTTAATTGTCTAGAATGTACCTATCTCTCAAAAAGTGAGATAAAACAATGGTGATTAAGCATGTGACTCACTGACGAAAACGCTTGTCTTTCCTGCTTTGTCAAGTAGTAGCCTACAATCTGATTGTGTGTGGCGACTTTCTCGAACTACATTTTATTGGCGAGCATAGTTAGTGACACTGTTGAGTGAGTCGGCGGGGGTTGGTTTCCCCCGTCTGCCCCAGGTGGAGCTTGTCACTGCCGCTTTTGGTGCTTTCCATAAAAATTGGGAACATCCAATGAGGAAAGATGCACAGAAATGGTACGTTAATGGGGCCCCTACATTTCATTACTGCTGATTTACAATAAGAGCCAACAGATAGATGTATATATAGAGAGAAGGCCGTTCAACCTCCAGTCTCCCTAACCCACAAGAGGACCGAGCTGAAAACACATGTCAACCTCTGCCGGTCTGTGTGTGCAGCTCAGGTGGGACACAGACATTTGACCCTTGTTCAGCACTCCCTGTATAGAACCATTCTTTCTTGGCGTTGCTTTTCAAGACAAACATTTAGGAAATAACAGGCTTAAAGCCAGCCGTAAAGCCTTGGAGCAGCTATGCTACCATGTCCGCAGCAGCAGCAGCAGCAGCCAGCGGGTTCTGCAGCTGCTCTTCTACTTCCCCACAGTGAGGTTCTGGGAATAGGACTGCCACTAAAGGGCATACATTTTGTATGGCTTTATGTATGCACTTTCTGATGCTCAGGTTGGTTCAGATGTTAGCACTATTAGCCATGTTGCGTAGGCTAATAATGTTAGCAGTGAGGCGCCACACTCGGGTCGGAAGGCACATTGTTCCCTGGGTGAGGCAAGAAAGCGGTGCATGCAATCTTAAAAAAAAGTATCTCTTCTTCCCGGTCCACCTTCCTGAGAGAGATCAATTGTGTTTTGTATTCTTGATGAAATCACTCTGACTTGATCATCAGTAACTGAGTCAGTGTAGTTTCTGACATCTTCGCTGTTCCGAGACATGCAGAGAATAATAAAGAGCCAATGATCACACTTAATTTCTACATCGTCACCACAATAATAGGGCTGTAATTAAAATGGATTGTGTGTGTTTTTGTGTGTGTTTGTGTGTATGTGTGTGTGTCTAGGTCTGACAGGGCTAGCCATTACTCCCCATATCATGGTGGAGCAGCTGCCCCACCAGCCAACGTCTACCAAAAGACACCCCGTTATTATATTTTATTTCGTTAAGTACAATTTGGCGTATAGTTGTGTTTCAAATTTACACTGATTTATAAATTAAGCAGTCAAGAAGAATACACACACACACACACACACACCCACACACACACACACACACACACACACGTCTGTACCCCTATACTTGTGAGGACTGTGATTTATAATGCATTAAATTTCCCCTTGAGAAAATTAGGACCTGAGAATGTGTCATCACTTTCCAAAAAGGTCCTCCTTGTCACGGTCTGGAGCTCAAACACACAAAAACACACATGCACGCACACATGCACACGCACGCACAGAGAAAGACACACACACACACACACACACACACACATGGCTGACAATCAGTGTCTTTGATGTGTACTCAATTGATTAATTTGGCTCTGAGGGGAGCGTGTGATTGGTTAATGTCACAGACAGAGGACTCTGATTAACGAAGTGCCATTTCTATCCACTTACACACAGATGAGGAACATTGGTTAATGCATTTAAACACTCCAGTGTGGCTTCGGTAGCTGAATGCAGTTCTTTTTCAATTGCTAAATGACAGTGGGCACAACTGGAACCACACGTGCAAAACTAACTAAAGTCTGCACTGCAGCAGTTCATGTGGACCTACCTCTTGTTCCTTTTTCATTGTTAGAACACAGTTTTCAAATCTTAACACACTTAGCCCACAGCTGTAACCCCAACGTGCACAACACTGTGGATTTACAGCACTTCAGATGCTAACACACTGCTGTCACACCTAACCACCCATTCAAAACACAACAGATCTCAGTCTGGTGCCTCTCAAACACTGTTGATTGCAATTTTAGTTGAAAGACTAAACAGGCGTACGGAGGTGAAAGCAATGGAAACACCACATTCATTAGTACTTAGAGATGATGCACACATCCAATGTGATGAAGAAAACTTGCCTTATGATGCTGGAGAGAGGCTGGATCAGTCACACTATTCTTTGTTACTATTATGTATCTTTAGTTTTTTTTCTTCTTCTTCTGGTAATTCCATAAATTGGTATGTTATAAAATCTATATCTTTTGCTCAAAGAATTGGTGTTTGATGCTGGTGTTTCTACTCTCAGTGTGTTCTGAGTGACAGTGTGTGTTATCTCAGTGCGGGTTGTCATAGTGTGTGTCTGCACTGAGCCTGTTTTGGGACGTGTGTTGAGAGTTGTGTTGCGCTGAATGAGTTTTGCAGGTGATGTAAACTGTTCAGCTCAGGTGACTGTTGATAGTTTGAGTTTTGCACATGCGGCTTCAGTTGTGCCCACTGTCGTTTAGCACTCAAACAAAACTGTAATATAACTTTTCAAATGACAAAACCTAAAAAGACTACATGTTACACGTACCAGCGGTGCTTCAGTGGAAAGAAACACTAGTTAGTTTTCACTAACAATGACTTCTGTCATCCCATCCATTTGCATTTGTTAGCTTTCAAAGGCATTTTCTGCACCCCCCTAAAATTTATACATGCAATTTTTATTCTTCTGAATCCCCTGACATCAAGTTTTTAGATACAGACTTTATGCAATTTCTCTTTTTGAGATTTCAAACTTGTCTGTGGTTAAATAATACAGCACTCAGAGCCTCCGAGGGCTGCTCCCTGATGCAACCTCACAGTAATAGCCAAGTTAAGGAGCCAGTAAGCCTCAAAGAGCTCTGTATATTATTCAGTTGTTGCTTGTGAGGCACTGTGGGTCAAATGTTTGGGATGGAGCGGCATGATAAGCCGGCACGATCAATCGTTATAAAATCACAATCTCAATTCACCCTGTGCACGATTTAATTTTTAAACAACTTCAAAGTTTTTAGTTTTTTTATTGACTTTGACTTGTCTCATTTGACAAACACTACTACTTTGAGTTTATATATATGCAGGCCTACATGATGAAATGTAGGAGCAGGTGTGCAGGATGCTGCCACAGGAGTTGTTACGTAGCTCAGTGTGAATGCTTTCATGAAAACCTAACTTTTATTCAGTGCCCTCAGGAATCAATTCAATTATCCTAATAAATGTACTTTTTTGCTGTGTATAACTGTCGCATACATGCAAATAGTCTCTCCTGATTGAAATATAGCTTAGCGTAAATTCTTTCAGGAAGACTTAATTTAATCAATGCTCTCCTCCTAAATGGAATCAGCTGTTGGAGTTGTTTACCTTCCAGCTTCACCAATCATTATACAAATTGCAAGGGCCATTCACAGAGTCTGCTTTAAAAAAATCTGTTTCTCCCTTTGATATCAGCTGTCGTTGCAACTGTCACCCCCCCTTCCAACTCCAGTCATCAACTCCAGCTGACTGGTCCGGAGCCTCCTTCGGTCTGGTCTCCAGGCTCCTTCGTTGCCCCCACCGGTGTCTAGATTCCATCGGGGGGTCGATGGTTCTCTACCCCCATGTGTAGATATACAAAAGATTTTTATAGTGATGGAGTCTAATCGCCAAAGACTTTGTATATATATTTTGAGCTGTACAATAAATCTTATTTCCATATCTGCAAACATGTCTCTCCTGATTGATTTAATATTAATGTCACATTCCACATTCCATTCTGTGAGAACTCTGAAGGAAGCCTCTCTCATCTGTTTTGTTTCTACGCTAAATTCCACCACTGTTTTTTATCCGTGCAAACCAACCTTATATTAAGTTGAGACAATCCTTCTGCCCATCCTGACTCTTGTGTATCTCTCTGCACGTCATCTAAACCAATGTAGCGATTGTATATCCCTGCGTGTCTCATCAAACCTTCAGAACAGCGTGGACTGAACCCTCCTTTGTGTCACTTTGTCCTCCGACATATCGACACTGCTTTCAGAATCCATACTCCCAGGGGTCAAGCCGGATAGATAGGTGAGAAGATGATAAGATTGGATTGGAAAAGCAAAACAATTGTGATCAGATTGTTCCACACCAACAGGATTGTTAGTACAGGGAAGAGGGGGAGAATCACATGACAAAAATGTGAACTGAATATTGTGATTAAGCAATAACAAGTGTTCACGTTCAAAATGAACACACACCTGCACACACCAGCACATCGAAGTGCTTTATTTACTCATGTGGTGAAGAAGAACACTGAGGATATTTATGGATCTGTCTCGGGTGTCTGTGACAACCTCTTGTGTAACACAACAACACAGAAGAAGAAAAAAAACCCGTCAATGACAATAAACTGGAGAGGGACACAAATCACAACGACACAAGCTTTCCAGAGGCTCGTCCCCGAGGCTGAGTTTAAAGGGAGGTCATATACAACTGTCTGCTCTCCACTCAAAGCTGCGAACCCAGCGGGGTGTTTTACAGTTGATAAGTACCAGGAGCAGTCTTGTAAAATGTACCACTTTTAATGAACAGGCTTCGTGGTTGCTGTGAGACCCTAAAACGTCCTTGGGGATTCACCAGAATGGTCTCAAAGCTGTGTTAAAGTCCTTCACTGCTCTTTTCTCTGATCTCACAGCTTGACTGTACCTGCAGCAGGCTGCTGTCAGCCCACGGACCTGAAGGGAAGGCAGTGAAACATTTTACTGCTAACAAAGTGACATCTTTATATTCTCTGTTTTTTCTGTTCTAGTTTCTTGGCGCAAGCTACTAGAGCTGGCTTGGGTGGGAAACACCTCTAAACAAATCATTTGTTTGTTGTTTACCAGAGAGCTAAATGTTTCATAAGGCATTTACATAGCTGTACCCCAGCTCGAGCTCGATTTAATTAACTTTGAAACCCGGTCTCACGGCAGTTCCTGAAATGGTCACTATATTTTCATCCATTGATTCGTCAACAGGGACACGCCTTTTGCCTGCTCTGGGGGACAACGGTCTACGGACACGATCCGCGGTCTCTGGGGGATGTGTTACATGCCTCAAGCATGAGTAACCTGTTATCAGATAAATATGTCCTGTTTTGTTTCAGAAAAGGACAGACAGGACACATTAGTTGCGTTCGTTCAGCCGTCTGTCCTCTGTCTTCGTTAACAGGACTTTACACCTTTTTTCTCTTACCTTTTAACAAACTTCACATCTTTCATATTAAACTTCTTATTCACTTATTTCACAACTTTGCCATTCATGTTGCAACACAAAAATATCATATTTTTAACCACTGATATAAGCTAGTATATTCCATGAATTTACCAATCTGTTTTTAAGTCACACAGTACCAAATATTACCAACATTTTTATAATCTCAATGTGTTCTCTGACATTTACCAGCTGTAGTTAAGCATGTTAACTTGCTTCTCTTTTTAACCTGCATAACACATTTACACAATACATTGTTACAACTACACACTTATGATCAATGTCAAGAAGCTGCAGTATCAGTAGCAAAATAAAAGTACAACACTACGGCTGCCATCTTGACTTTGTCTACACACTGCAGCTAGTAAAACTATGCTAGTGTACAGAAATGACAAGCTTCTAACCCAAATAAAACACACGTTTTCTGCCGCAAACTTTCTCAGATAATGTTCCGAATGGTTTTACAGTGCTTCAAAACTTATTTTAGCGTAGTAATTGTGATGGTTTGGGTGGTTGCTTTGGTTTCTTTTTCTTTTTTTTTCTTTTTTTTGGGTCCTGTCTCGTCTCCTCGTGTTTGTGTCTTAGTTTCCTCCCCGGTCTTGTGTGGTAGTCTGTCTTGTATTCCCCTGTCAGTGTCTGTACGTTCAGCTTCCTGTTTTATTTTGAAGGTTGGTCTCTGTCTGTCTGATTGTCCTGCACCGCCCTACTGTGATTCACCTGATGTATCACCTGTTCCTCGTTACCTCTTGTATTTAACCTCAGTATTTCCTTTGTCCCTTGTCAGCTTGTTCTTGCGTTCTTTGCTCCCAGCTGTCCCTCTTACTGAAGGAGCTCTCGATGTTTGTTCCTGTTCCTGTGACCCGTGAGTTTTCCCTGCCTTTGTTCCTTGTGTTTTTGTCTCGCCTTTTTCCCTGGACCCTTTTGTAATTTTGGATTTGGCTGTTTAGCTTTTGCGCCCTGTGTTTTTCTTGGACCATTTACTTAATAAATCCTTGTGTACCTGCTCCCACTTGCCTCCCTAATCTCTGCTTTTGAGTCCTTATTCAACTGTGAATACTGTGTTACAGTACCACACACTTACTAACCTGTTTTGATACAGGGAAAGGAGAGACAGGACACATTAGCTGCGTTCGTTCAGCAGGCTGTCCTCCGTCTGAGAGATGGAAGCCATTGTTACAATCAGCGATTGTAACAATGTGACACTCCTCCTTGTGGCGTGGTTACACATGTAAAGACATCAACCGAAAATACAATTAGATCTGGTCTCTTTAACAGAAAAATACATTTAATTAGATTATAAACATAGCAGTTGTGACCATACGTGTGTGGGTGTCACAGACGCAACAAGGGGGAAAGGAACCGTTACACGCAGGAGACAACAAGATGCTTGCGGTTAAGAGAAGAACGCGGAAACGAATTGCCACACGCAGGACGCATTCCCCGGTCTCCACACAATGTATGAGCCATCAAACACCCCCAACCATTTTGGCTTTACAATACTAGGATACTCCCTACCATGATCGTGCTGTTGTCATGACAGATGCTTCCCATTAAAATACATTAGTTTAAAATTCGTGCTCACCACCACGAAAAACCCCGTCAAATTGTGTCCCTGTACACAAATCAATGTAGATTACGTAACGTCACCATTCCCCGAACTGCCATGAGACTGGGCTGAACTTTAACTGCCCAAACATAAGCAGCAATAGTTTTCACATTCCATCCTGAACTCCATCACTTCGTCTTTCTGTTACACATGCAGCAGCATAAAACACACCCTAGCACCGTTCCCTTTCCTCTTAGGAAAACTGGTTGGAGTTTGTGCAATCTACACAAACGTTCACTATTATGAAAAATGGGGAAATGCAAAGTAATCCCATAAAAGACCAACTCCCTAAATTATAGCTGCCCAAACTCACTTCCACGTACAGTATGTCCACACTTTGAGGCGAGGCAGGCTCAGGAAAATGCTGTGACTTTGATCCCTAAGCTCATTGTTCCAAAACCCCAATGGTTAGAAAAACTCACCATTGGACCCAAATCCCATAGTAGACAGCCTGTTACTCAAAAATAAAAGCACACTTTTGTTTATCTAAATTAGTTCACAGAAGAGCACTTAAAGTAAAATATCAGCCAAAATGTCTTTCTTTAGCAGTCATACCTTATGATTTACATTATCTGTTGAATTGGGCAAAATGTAAATGGGGTCTGGCACACCAGTACGCTGCACTGTATCTCTTGTCCTGTCTATACTATACTATACTATACTGTCTATCACACAGACGTGTATCACATTGCACTTTTCTGCTTTTTAGTGTTGCAGAATGAGCTGAATCAAATATTCACGTTCAATTGTAACATCCAATTATCATCTGATCAGATACATTAAAGTCCCAGTTAATGAGAAGGGTAAAGTATTGATCACCCTCTAGGAAGCCTTAGATGTGGCGAGTCTGGTTTGAAGGATGGGCAGTTCAATTCATGAGAATAAAAGGCATTGATCTCTGGGATGTCCCATTGGAAATAAACTGTATCATTGTAAATGCCTCCTATTTTCTGATGATGAAAAACAAGCTGTTTCCCTCCTTCTAAATGTTCTGTGACCGGTCTATTTGTATTGCTGATGCCAGATACACTGCAAACAATGCCCAGTGATGTGTAGTGCAGAGAATGAAAGCTCCTTTTTAATGTTGTGTTGTCATTAATGGAGAAGGTCATACTGCCTGTTTGCACAGACTGAAAAATGCAGGTGCACCTTGAGATAAAGCATTGCTATCGCCAAGCCCCATTAAGCCCAGGATCAGCACAGAAATACGCATCTAATGTATTATCCAAGGACTCAGACTATGCTGCACCTCATTTAGTGCCAAACAAGAGGCTCCTGTCATTATATGGACACTGTACAAGTGCATCGTGTATCAACTAGGAGTGTGCTACAAAGTTTAATAAAAGTTTTGACCCACGTCTCATCAAATATGAAATTTTGTCATAATTCAAAGCTGCACCAATTCATTACTTTATATTACAATGGATCAAACAACTGCTGAACTGGGGAAACTGCCGAACCCTGAGACAAACATTACTCAACTCGTCAGTGGTCTCAGCTTTATGGGGCTTATTAGCATCTTTCTGATGATAGATCTGGTTCAACAGTGGCTGGGTTGTTGCTGTGTTTTCTCTGTCCAGGGGCGCGTTTCAGGTCCTTGAATTGCATCCATGCTTTCTTCGCTTGCTTCCTTTCTTTGTTCGTCCCACCGAGGAAATCATGCGAGGAGATGGGAAACGAGGAAATGTATTTTTTAGAGACGTCCTTTCCTCTGAAAACTCGGCATGGGACACACCTAGACCTGTTTTACCGGTCCCTACACCACTGACTTTGCAGATTCCTGCCAACTATTTGTTGGGTTTCCTCATGTTTTGGTCAATAAATTCTTTTATTCTTTAGTAAACCTGTGAGTCTCTTGTCGCAGTCTTAGAGCTGGTCTGTGACAAGGCCAACAATGACTATACCAATTATGTGTTTATGGAGGCCAAAAAATCAATCAATGTTGCTTTAAGGTGCTACATTTTCTTTTGTCTGAGCTGGTAAACACATGAATGAGTACATGGGATGTTTGGCACTTTCCAACAGACAACTTTTGCATTTAATGGCCGGGCAGCCAAATCTGCCAGATTGTGTTGAATATCATCTGCAGCCCAAACTACTAGAGTCACTACATTCCCCCATGTATAATGAGGGTTTAGGACAGGTTTGGGCCTGAAAACAGAAATTGAGAAAACAATCCTCCTATAAGGTTCTGTTGTCAAATTGAATATTAAAACAACATTCAAAATTGGAATTACACTTGAGATAATAATACCAATAACACTGATTAAGTCATTGACAGATAAGACACATTGATCAGATGTTTCTTATCTTTGTGATAAAACCAAACAATATACTCTTATATTCATCACACTAAAGTTTTTTTTTAAATTTTTTTTTTAAGTGTATAAAATGGGTCATCTGGATTTATATTTATTGTTTATTTCAGCTGGAATTCAGCTGGATTCAACAGCTGGAAGAGAGGGCTGTCTTGTCAGCCCAGTGAATAAAACAAATCTTTGGAAGTGATGTGTTAAATGCTTTATGTTTGATAAATAAACTACGAAAGCCAGCTTTAACTTAAGGTATCATGCAGTAAATTACCTCCACTGTCTCCATATGTGCAGACAACGTCCCCCATTATGTGGTAATGGGGAAGGCAGAAGCTCTCTCTCTGCTTAGTTATAAATCCTCCACCTCCATTTACAAAGCAGAAGCTTTAGCTGCTTAGCTAATCCTCCCACTCTGCATCTCTGCTGGCCATTATGGCTCAGAGAGGCCATTCATCACAAGTGCATGTGGACGTATTATGGATCAAAGTGAGTCCATCGGACACGTCTGTAAGTGTTAGGAGCAGAAGGAATCCATAACAGCAGGTCACCATGAAGCCCCATTCATCTCTAGAGGTCTCTACAAACCCAGCTGATTTTATTTTAAAATGTCTCTGATTTATAGTAAAAACTTGAGCTCCCATTACTTAATATGTTCATTTGAATTATTAATTAATTTGCACAAACGACTACAGATTTTGCATTTAAAAACCAAAACCGGGAGTGTAACTCAAGCGCTTGTTGATGCAGTTACGCTGTCATGGGCTTGTGTGTGTCTGTGAACATGGCCCACGAATTGTCAGTTAAGAGCACCTGTGGGGATAGCTTTAGTTTACACGCCCCATTGCATGCCTGTGTGCAGCGTCAGCTAACTTAGCTGTTTGTATCAGGGTAAAAAGTGAATGAAAACTGGCATTCGGCAAGAGGTACCAGCGGGGGGGAGAGAAGGGGACCAGAAACAGTGAAACAAAAACACATTATTGGTTGACGCTTCACAGCGCCATTAGAGCGCTGGAAAAAGTTGAGGCCAGTTCCATTTTGATTTGTAGCACGTCACACCCATCCCCCAGCAATTAGTGTCGGGCGTCAGTTTGTAGGTCATGTCACCGGCTTCCATTGAAAATGCCTGTTCAATGGAACATTTCGTAACATTGCGTTACTATAATGATCTACTTTCTGCTATTTCTGTAAAAATGAGAATTTATTTGGAAAGCTTAATGAAGGCTCACGCCGCTTGAACCGAGATACGCACGTTGCATAACGGAGGTGGTCAGAATGGACGCAATTATAGATCAAATTGGAACACACTGGAATTTCTAAGCTGACACGCCAGATGACAGCACCATCTGAGAAGCCGTCATTGGAAACTGTTTGGATAAGGGCAGGCACTTTCAAAAAATACCTGGCAGGGGACTGGATGCGCCACCTGTCTATCACATCCGCCATTGTTGTTTTGAACAAAGAGTTGTGACCATTGGCCATTAGTCCGGTTAGCTGGTAGTACAAACACATCTTGAGGTAGTTTTCGACTGGTCACTTTCATTTGATTTACACAATAAAGAGGTGACAAAAGTAGCCTTTCATCTCCAAAGAATTGTAAAGATTAGATTAATATTGGCTCCTAAAGATGCTGAGGCCCTTAGTCATGGCTTTGTTACATCAAGGCTAAGGTGACCAGATTTCTCACAAAAATTCCGGGGACGTTTTCAGCTCAGAAGCGGATTTACCTCCAAAACACGTAAGGTTTTTATTTTTGTAAAACTTAAAACGGGGACGCTAGACCTAGAACTGTTTCCCCTAACAGACAACATAATGGAAAGGATTTCTTAGGAGGTTGACCTTTCTGTTAACGATTAAGATCCTTTTTTAAAACATAAAAGTCCGCGAAATTGCGTTGGCTAAACCCACCAGACTCCATTTAAATAATCAGTAATTTACGCATTGTAAAATACGGCTTTCTAAAACATCTCTGAGCTTGTCTTGAGCGACTATCGTTCAGTTCTTTTTTTTCTTTCATTCCAATTTCGGGTCTGTCAGTCACAGTGAAAACCAGGGACATTTCCGGGGACAGATCCAGCCGGGGACAGGTCACCAAAACCGGGGACTGTCCCCGGAAATCCGGGGACGTCTGGTCACCCTAATCTAGGCTGGACTATTATAATGTCCAGTTCTCGGGGCTGCCTAAGAAAAGTCTGCGAGGTCTGCAGATGGTCCAGAATGCTGCAGCACGTATTCTTACTGGATCATCTAAATACTTACACATAACTCCTGTGTTGGCCTCACTGCACTTGCTCCATGTTCAGGTTAGAGCAGTTTTTTAGGTTTTGCTTTCAACGTACAAAATAGTGAATGGCCTTCCACCATTATAACTGTCCGGTCCTTTGAATTCCTATGTGCCTTGACGGTTGCTGCGCTCCCACGGGTCAGGACTCTGTACCAAAGGTTAGGAAGAAAATGGTTGGGGAGCGAGCCTTTTCGTTTCGTGCTCCAACATTATGGAACAGTCTTCCATCAGATATTAGCTTGGCATGCTCAACTGAGGTTCTTTAAATCAAAGCTTAAGACTCACTTATTCACTGCTGCTAATGAGTCCTTTATGATGAATTATCTTTGGTGTCTTTGTTTAGTGATATTTACTTTTTACTGTTTTGATTTAAATTGGAATGTACTGTTTGTATTTTAATTGTATTCTTTTTTTAAAGCACTTTGATTGAAAGCGCTCTACAAATAAATGTATTATTATTATTATTATTATTACTAGAAGCCCGACACGATGGATTTGCGTGTGATATGTGATCCTGCATGATATATGGGGAGGATCCAGCTGCCGTGAAGGGATAATGAAATTTCAGGTAATGCATAGTATTCCAACAAAATGTACCTTTACCTGGCGTCTTTGAGCATTCTCGGGGCCCTGGGGTAACTTTGGCCGACTGCTAATCCAGCCCTGGGTCTGATGATGCTGTGATGCTCATTAGACGTGAGATAACAAAACTTGTCATTTGTCATCATTTGAAAACTTTTATAGCCTGAGTAATACATCTAATTCATGAAATACTCAATTGACTGAATGATAATGATCACTTTTAGATGCAGTTTTAAAGCAGGTTAGGGTTATGTTTGACTTGAAGGACACACAGAAAACAATTTAATTATTTAAACAAGAGTTGAGACCTTAAGTATGATGTGTCTGTAATGTGCTGAAGGAAATCAAGTTGGGAAAAAAAGACAGGAAACAGCATGTGTAATACATAGATAAATATATGTAGATAAATACATTCAAACATTCTTTTTCATTCGTCACCAACATGTTTACATCTGCGTACAGAGAGGAGTCGTGACGTGCCACCAACGAGCAGTTTACAGACAGGCAGGATTTATAACTTGACTTTGGATTACGTCGGCCCTAGCAACCTCCCCTTTACTTCTGCAACTCTCAGCCAATTTAATCCCGGCTGTTTACAATCCACAACGCTTTATGTAACACCCAGATTGAGAAAGGAGAAACTGCAGTGACCACAGCAGCAGAAGAAAGCTGGGGCTTCTGGCTGACTCATTGCAGACATGGCTCATCTGTGTTAGTGAATACGAGATTACTTCTCAGGTCATTACTTTGTGTTTGGAAATGCATGAAACCAAAGTGCTGGAAAAACCGTGTCCTAATGTCTTCATTGAGTCTTAAAACATAATTTCCTTAATCTTTGTTTGTTCATTTCACTCTGGCTAATGAACACATAAACTGTTTGGTGTGACATTTTCAAATCAGCGTCTGCATTACATTTAAATGACTTTCATTTCAGCCTGTAGTCATGGCCCTCTTCACATTTTGGCTCCATTCCCACTACAGGAATTCAACAACCTGTTATTGAACCTGCCGCCGTTGTCCCCGGCTTTTGTTTCCACTGTTCTCCACTCACTTTGAGGACACAATCTTTACGTACTAATTCGTAACTTCCAGATACTTTCAGGGGGAAAGAAATGCAACAGCCTTGCACAAACAAAACGTAATACAACAACGCAATAATAATGTGTAAACTGTAGATTGTGTAGACAAAGAGTTGTTTTTAATAGTTTAACTAGCCTACATTTCCCAGTAATGCGGGGATAGTGTAGCTATTTTTCAGAATAAGTTAAATTCTCAGTAGTGATTTTGACTTTCCCTGTTGGGTTCCAGCTTCAATCAAGAGCATTTTTAAGATCTAACAGGTGTGTTTTTTCTGCGCTTAATGAGGAAATGTTTCCCTGTTTAAATTAAATCAATCAATACTGCTCCGCTAAGCTCTTCTTCTCCACTGCACTAGCTATGGAGGGACACTTTTGACTTTGACTTTCTTATCATTCTAGATAATAGATTTGCAATGCCATTGCAGATGGATTTTGATGCAATGGGCCCCTGGGCACAGACATGTACTGTAATAGGCCCCCCATCCCGTATATCCCGAACAAGACAACCAAGCCTCAATTTAGTCAATGTTTTGGTAATTTTTCCTCTCTCTGTGATTGTTTTGCTTCTATTTTGCATCTCTTTGTAGTTACTTTGGGTCTCACTGTGATCAGTTTATGTCTCTTTGTAGAAACTCTGGGTGGTTATGTGTAAGTTCTGGTAGTTTTGTGAGTTTTTGGACTCCTGGCCCCTTGGGCAGCTGGGCCTGTGCCTGGTACGTCAGTTCAGTAATCCATCCATGACAATAAGGAATGATATGTTACCAAATCACACATATTGTGACTATAAATGGGTAGAACTAGGTAGAACCCTGACCCAAAGCCTCACTGGTCCTAAGAAGGTCCGGTCATGGGAAGCTCCATGTTTCAGGTTGTTAAGTTCCTGAAGTGGGAAAAAAAGAAGCCTTTTAGACTTCTAGATCTTTAAATCATTACTTCAGGCCGGCGATTCACTATCTTCTGAAGTAGGGATGAAATAGATAGACATTCTTAGATTATCTTTTAAATATTTACTTCATAGTTGAGAAGAAACAACGCAGCTGTAATCTATAGGTCAGCTGCTAACACAAGCGCTTTTTCAGCTTTTCCATTTGGAAATCTGGAGCGCTCAGTTACTATTAGGGTTTACATCCTATAGGTACATTGTACATCCCCTTGAGACTCACACAGTGCACATTTACTCCCGTTCGTTTTCAGAGAGGTCGGAGGTGAACGGTTCCCTGCAGCAGCTCGAGGTTCAGCAGCTTCCCCAAGGACACTGTGCTGGTGAAGCCCATTAACTTTCTAAGAGGGGTGACCCTCTGCCCTTTTGGTGATGGAGCTGTCAGTCGTGGGTTTGGCCCAAAAACAGTTTAACCCAGAGCCCTGTCAGAGTGTTGACGCTTTCCATCTTTCCATGAAAAATGTGTTAGGGAAAGAGTGAAAGCCATTATAATTTGCTTTGTGCTGTAATAATTTATTTTAAGGCTGCATTGTGTCAATATTTGCCCAAAGCCCTTTCAAAACGGTCAAAAAGTTACAAACTGCATTTGAAAAAGATTGTTCCTCCCCTCCTTCCTAACTACTTTTAAATATACAGAGACAACAGACAACGGGTCTCATACGAGAACATTTTTGTATTATTTCCCTAAACTGCCCTTACTTTATTCCCTTTGCCTTCTAAAAGTGTTTAAAGTTGGATTCAACAAACTCACCCAACTGCACAACTTGTCACAAATTGCTCGTTTCAGCCCGATGGATACCACCTGTTCATGAGCAGGTGCACATTTGTGCCGTTTGATCATTAACGTACGCGATGCCCTCAAACTGCTCAATTTGTGAGAAAGTTTAATTAACAAAAATGTCACCGACGAATAAAAAGAAGAACTTCACACTTCAGAGCGTTAAGTCTTCAAAGGGAATGGTTTGATGTAGAAAAAAAAAAAAAAGGTTTCACTAAATCCAAGAGCTCGTGACTTAAATGAAAGGCGGTCCAGTTGAAGTGATGCACCTGGACAGCGACCTGCATGAAGAGCTGGAAGACGCTTTTGAACTGTGACAATGTTCTGCTATTGAACTGCAGGCCGTCATGTATTTTAAATGTGTGTTTTTTTAGAGTTAACGACAGGCCAGGACCCTTCTTGAACTGTGTTTGTGCATGCAACTTAAAAACAACACAATTGGGCCCGTCAGACACCGCCTACCAAGAGCCTGGGTCTGTCCGAGGTTTCTGCCTAAAAGGAAGTTTTTCCTCGCCACTGTCGCACTGTTGCTTGCTCTGGAGGAAACTACTAGAACTGTTGGGTCCTAGTAAATTCTGGAGTGTGGTCTAGACCTCCTCTATCTGTATAGTGTCTATAGTGTCTCAAGATAACTCTTGTTTTGAATTGATACTATTAATAAAATTGAATTGAATTGAATTGGTACAATATTAGGCAAATATTCTCACCTACACTCTTAAAATTAGAAGAACTGAAAGAGGGAAAAAGAGTCATTTGTTTGGTCTTTGTTAGAAAGTGAACAGGCTTTCTTGTCACAGCTTGTCCTGAAGCAAGAATTAAATATGAAAACCATCGCAAAGCTGCTGAGGAATGAAGAAGCATTCAAATTCTCATTATAGTCCCGTTTTCACCAACAGGATCAACACAGCGGAACAGACATTTAGTTTTTAATAATGACTCCTAACACTAGTTTTTACATTCAGCGTCATAAATAGGGCTCGGCCTGGACATGACCTGTTTAAAAGTGCTATGTGTAGTATATTGTGTTTGTTTCACGAGGTTTCCTAACCCGAGGCGGATCATGCTCCTTCCTTCCCTGCTTCCCCACCTCTTAATCAGTCTCTGTTGGTTCTGAAGAACCTCAGGAAGGATGAAAGACAATAATTGATCAAGATTCCTATAAGGGTGACACATTCCTTTGGCCTACTACCCATATTTGTATCTCTTTCATGACTTGACTTGACCTGAAATTCCAGACCCAAATCCAAAAGATTAGGGCATTGAGTAATGAAAGTCGCCCATCTCGAGGAGCGGCACCAAGCGGGCATTTGAAAATCTCACTTCATGCAATTGTATAACACTACGACCAATCACAACAACACGCGGGGTGACATATCCAGAAGCCCATATCCTTAGCTACCAGCGGAGCTAACTGCTAGATTAAACTGTCGTCATCTGTTGGCCCGCCTACATCAGATACACCGATGTGATTGGTGCAGCTCGGCTACAAGGGCATAGTTAATGAGCAGCTTTACCCGATGCCAGAGTAACTCGCTGAACAAGTTCAAAGTGTATTCTCGTTAAACTCTGGATTTCCAAGGTAGTAGCACACAACAGGAGATTCTTTGTGTCAGACGCGTTCTTACTTACTGGAAATACTCTGTTTGGTTTAGGTGAGGACTGGCACCTGGGTGAAGCGTGGAGGAGGACATGACACGGATTACACTGCAGTCACTTAGCTGGTTTGTAATTTGGTCATAAGCAACAAAGTCTCTTGCTATTCCTTGTATACTGTATAACTGATGATTTTGGCATTGGTCCTTACAGACAGAAGAAATGCATCTAAAGCCATTACGGTACCTGCTCGAATCGCCTCTACTCGCCTGGTTTGGTTTTCCATTGTAAAAAAAGTCCCTGGTACCTGCTAACAAGTACATTTTTAGTACCACCTCAGTCGAGGTTCCAGGGGAGCAGAGGCGATACCAAAAGGTGACATGAAAACCTGCAGACTACTGATTGGTCTTCACTAATCACTGCGTTATCATTGCTAGCTACAGTTGAAATGGTTTAGCCACCTGTGCTACTGGCAGTGGCAAACAGCCCCATACACAGAATCAAAAACAATGCTATGACGACCAGCCACACTCGCCTCACATATGAGGCGGTACTAAATCTGCAATGGAAAAAGGAGAACGGGGCAACGCAGTAAAGTCGAGCCGAGCCGAGTCGAGCGGAGCCGAGTCAAGCCGGGCCGAGTACAGTCGTACTAGCAGTGGGTGAGCGCTATTAGAAACCTCCCATCACTGCAACTCAATCACTGTAAATTCTCCAGACAATGATCTGATCTCTTCACACATGAGCTCCATCGGACATTACACAGACTTTGTGCTAGGCTGCTGGCAGGGTAAAGTCTATTTACTGTCCGGCCCAACTGATTCAAACATTTTCGTTTTCACATACAGCTCCTCTTGGTAATGCGTGGATAACTTCAGGATTGCAGTGCATGTGTAAAACGGGCTTTAGTTGTAATCTAAGCTGTCCAAAATATATCAGTGAAAAAACATATTTCCGTTACAAATAAAGCATTTAATTAATTTGCAATAAAACACACCCTAACTTAGTTCAGTTCTTCTAGGGTTTTTTCTGCTACATTAGTCTTACTTTGTCTGGTATGACCAGTAGCTCATAGTAGTTAATGTTAGTCAACCTAAGGTAGATATTCCTGTGTGACAGATTATTATTATTATTACGATTATTAGTGCTATTGTTACTCTTCAGCATTCAACATTGTTCTTGGCACTGTTACGTTGGCCCACTTTAATGTATCAAAATTGATAAAACCGATGTTGAAATACTACACATAGCACCTTGAAATTACCTAGAGAACAACTGCCTTCGGTCCTTGAAGAATCTTAATTCTCAAAGTCAAAGATCTTGGTCTGTTTATCACACTTTATATTGACTTTCCATTAATATATAAAGAACATACCCGTCTAATTTTATTTATTCCACTGACTTCGTCTCTTCTTGAAGAGTTAATAATCTTGTTGAAACTGAAAATAAGGACTGCTGTGCTCTCACATTCGGTGGCAGAACGCTTGGCCTAGTTTGGACCTAAAGGATCAGTTTGCCCCGTCATCCCACACAACCCTCACGTTCCCGTAGATCGCTCAGCATTGCTCCTCTCCCAGCGAGTCTGTGTTCTCCCCCAGGTCTATCGTTGCTGATGGGGCTTTCATCTTGCCCCTTCCGGGACCAGGACCAGGACCACGACCCGGTCCTGGACCGGGACTCGGCCCCCCAACGATGAGCCCGGTGGTTCTGTTTCCGCCGTGGCCGGGATAGACCTCCACAGTGCTGGAGATGGACTGGAGGGAGTGGTCCCGGAAGTAGTGGAACGCTTCCTGGTCCAGGTAGTTCTGCTCCTCGCGCAGGCCCTGCTCAAACAGCTTGCGTTTGTGTCTGAACTCGATCACTGTCTTGGTGTAGGAGTTGAGGGTGGTGACGGAGGCAGCCATGCAGCAAGTGAAGGAACCCCAGGCCATGCTGGTTGGAGAGAGACACAAGGAGGGAAGAAGAAGAAGAAGCAGTGAATTTCGCTACTCATACTGACATATTTTAGCCACGCTAGTGGTGTGGCTCAATGGATTGCTGTTGGTCGGTCCAGACTGAAATGTCTGAGACAGATATTCATGTTCCCCAAGATAGTTCATCCTGACAACTTTGGTGATCTCCTAATGTTTCTTTAACCATCAGAATGTCAACATTTTTACGTCATCAGTAAAATATTATGGCACTTACGGTACTAATTGGCATAATAGTTTGTACAGACATGTATGGTACACAGACGATAAACCCCTGATGACTTTGATGATCCTCTAACTTTTCCTCTTGCACCAACATGAAGTTGGCATTTGTGGTTTTGAGTGAAATGGATTTTCATATTCCCCTCAGGATAAATAGTACAGCCTGGTTTTACAGAATTTTGTGAAATGATCACAAACTGTTAACACCGCCTCACGTGGTGGTGGCAAGGAATTTGTGAAAATTCTGTGTGGCCACCATGGAAAAAAATTCCAATGTGAAGTCACTGAGAAGATGAGCTAGCATTAAGAGTGACTACGGAAGCTAGTAGTATGAAAGCCCGATAATACTTGTAGGGAGGATTATTGCGGTGGTGGAAGGGTCAAACAACACAGGACTTTCACCAAACAGACCGAGGATCATGTCAGGCGTGTCACGTTTCCTAAACCCAATCCACATTCTCTTCTGATGCAGTTCTTAATTTCCTATACCCAACTGTCCCGTTCTTCTTTTCCTGAACCCAACAATCATTTTATTCTTTTACTAAACCCAGCTGTCCTATTCTTCATTTTCTATACCCAACTGTCCCCTTCGTCTTTTCCTAAACTCAACCATCCCGTTGTTGTCCCATGTCCTGTTCTTCTTTTCCTAAACTTAACCATCCTGTTGTTGTCCTGTATCCTGTTCTTCTTTTCCTAAACCCAACCATCCTGTTGGTGTCCTGTATCCTGTTCTTCTTTTCCTAAACTTAACCATCCTGTTGTTGTCCTGTATCCTGTTGTTCTTTTCCTAAACTCAACCATCCTGTTGGTGTCCTGTATCCTGTTCTTCTTTTCCTAAACTTAACCATCCTGTTGTTGTCCTGTATCCTGTTCTTCTTTTCCTAAACCCAACCATCCTGTTGGTGTCCTGTATCCTGTTCTTCTTTTCCTAAACCCAACCATCCTGTTGTTGTCCCGTGTCCCGTTCTTCTTTTCCTAAACCCAACCATCCTGTTGTTGTCCCGTGTCCCGTTCTTCTTTTCCTAAACCCAACCATCCTGTTGTCGTCTTGCGCGTCATGGAAACATAATCTAACCCAAGACCTTTTCCTTAACTTAAGGGGCCGTGTTCGTTTCAAGGAATTCTTTTGTGGGCCCATCACAGAGTTTTCGGCGATTCCATGAAACTGCCACAGATTTTGAGTTAAGGGTCCGTGTTTACTTCACAGAATTCTATGAGATCAGGATAAATTGTAACATATCGTTGCTGCCTGATTTTGATATTTATTGTGTGAGTGTACATTTTGGCCTGATGGTGGTGCTAGAGAAAAGGTGAGGGGTTTCTAAAATCATTAGATATCATCCGCTGGGATCATGAATATGAATATGTACTGTGTGTTTTTCTGGTAAGTCCCAAATTTCCACTTACTTTTCCCTGCATTTTTGTTTTTAATTAATGGTTGTGTTTCCCAGTCTGAAGGACAGTCTACTACTGAAAGCTTTAGTGCTAGCTGTGGGACCTTATATTCACACAAACATCAATCTAATCTGGCCAGTAGTTGTTACGATATCTTACTCTGGAACAAATTGTTAGATGGATAGAAGATAGACACCAAATTTCCCAGCTGGGGATCAATAAAAGGATTGTATCTTAGCTTAAACCCCTTCTTTGCCACTGGTGGAAAACTTTAAAGGTCCCATGGCATGAAAATGTCACTTTATGAGGTTTTTTAACATTAATATGAGTTCCAGAGCCGGCCTATGGTCTCCCGGTGGTTAGAAATGGCGATAGGTGTAAACCGAGCCCTGGGTATTCTGCTCTGCCTTTGAGAAAATGAAAGCTAAGACGGGCCATTCTGGAGTTTTCCCCTTATGAGGTCATGAGGAGATATGTTACCTCCCCTTTCTCTGCTTTGCCAGTCCACAGAATTTGGGCTACCCATTTAAGAGACACATCATGGCTTTCAAACGAGCAAAGTGGCAGTTGGTCAAGGCCACACCCCCGTTTTTAATTAAGTTGTAGCCCTTTTTTAATTAAGGAATGTTTTCGTGCATGTAAAGATTGTTAATTACACTGAACCAAACAGTGAGGTGAAAATGTTTGACTGGTTTCCCATTCATGATAAAGTTATAGAGTATGCCAGCTGTCTGAGGTTGTAAATGAAGCTGAGGTCAGTTTCTATAGAGCTTTAAACAGAACATCACTCTCTCAGAACAGAACACATCTATACTCTTAATTCATCCTGAAGGAGCTTATTGGCCTCCTGCTCTGGTAGAAATCCCTCATTCCTTCTGATTTTATTCCATTTTAGCCCATTTTAACTCCCTTGGGGTGTTAAATTAAATGAGCACTTGAATGACTGACAGAGAAAATCCCCTTCCATGTTCAAGATTTTTTCCTTTTTCTGTTGTCACGTTCTATTTGTATTTATTATCTCATCCTAAACTCATTGTCTGTTACTTTTTACGTTTTCTGTCTTTCATTGTTTATCAGAATCAGAATCAGAATCAGAAATACTTTATTCATCCCCGAAGGGAAACTCTGTGTAACAGTTGCACAAATAGTAGAAATATCAGAGTAGAAATATAAATAAAGAAATATGAGGAGTGTGGATATTTACGGTATTTACATAGTTACTGCAGCTAATTATAATCCACGTATAATGCTGACTACTGTATACAGTCACTAAACTATTATTAGGGAGAACAGTAACAAGCAGTAACCTTGGAAACAGCAGTACAGAAATCCAAAGTCTGTTTAGTAGCTAGCACGGATCAAAAAGTCCTGAAGTGCTCCGTGTTCTTCTTTGTCCTTGATCCACAAATTAGCAAAAGGAGCTACGACAGCAGCTGCAGCCGCTTGGCTTTACCTTCACGCAGATAGCAGTGGAGGTCAAGGTGCGTCTTGTCTGGCTAATTATCCCAGAAACAGCAGCTGCGTCGCTCCCTGTGTACCTGCCAACACACCCCTACAGCTCCACTACAGCAGCAATAGCGCCTGCAGCAAAATCCTGAACACACGATTCACAGGGGGATGCTGGGTCTGTGTATCCACCTGTGTGTGTGTGCGTGTGCGTGTTTGTGTGTGTGTGCGTGTGTGTTATGTGTGCTTGGACTAACCAGAAGGACCAGCCGTAGTCCCAGCTGTGAGGCCTCCAGTCTTCAGGACCCAGACTAACTGTGATCTGGAACACCTGAGTGTACATCATGTGGGCCACCATACCGAGTAGACCTGCGAAACACCAACACACACACACACACACACACACTCTGTGTCAAACAACATACCATATTTATCATAAATAAAGGAACATCTATGAAGCAGTATCATAAAGTCCTGGAAAACGAGTACATTTTTTCACTCAAGCATTTTCAACTCATACACGTGTCTTTGTGTCTCTCTTATAAGTTATTGAATGGAAATACATGATAGGTAGTACATTTATTCATGTTCTCATCAGGATGAACTGTTACTTTGCTGATCCTCTAACTTTTAATCTAGCCAACCATCAGGTCAACATTGTAAGGCGTCCAATACTTTGTTGTTAATAAGTTGTTTGGTTTATGACCAAATAGCTGCAGAGGTAATGACATCCCCAGCAGGCTCAGCTGGACTGATAGTTTGATAAAAGTTAGCTTGGTAACACGCTAAACTGATATGATTTAAATGATATCTGCATGACTGTAGACTTGTGTTTATTCATGCTCTCCGTTGAGTTTTTAATTGCCATTTTCCCACTTTAGAGGGTGATGACTGGTTAAAACCCAGAAAGATACATTTGTAATATTGGGACTTAAAAAAGCAAACAAGTCTTTTTTATGGTTAAATGAAATGAGACTCAACAACTAGAGAATGAACTGCCGCAGAATGTTGTGAATTTTCATGATTCTGAGCCATCAGATCAAAATTGCCTCTTTTCAATAAAAACAAATTAAAAAAACTAAGAACTGGATTTCCATACCTGGTGCTGTAAATACTTTTTCTTCCCAGAGAATGAAGGACTTTATGACCTTTTTTCTCTCACACACACTAACACTTTTGATTACAATTAGTCTCAAGGCTCTAAAAAAGTGCAGCTACATCCTCAGCGTGTTTCCTCGACCTTACATAATAACACTAACCCTCAGCGCAAGCACATAATCTACTGTGATAATCACCATTAACAAAACAACGGTAAATCACTTTGCCTCTGAGCTGCAGCTCAGCATATGATAAGTAATAAATCAGAACACATGTTACCATGATAATTAGTCATTAAACAGAACCAATTGATTTAACGTGAGACACCCAGTCAATTAGAGCTGGGGATCCAATCCCTCATCAACATACAATGAATCAAAAAAGCCACAACGACAGTGCTATACATCACAACCTTTCTGTGTGTGTGTGTGTGTGTGTGTGTGTGTGTGTATCTATTAGAAATTTGTGATGGGTAAGAGCCACGTGTCTGTGTTTGTAATGTGTGTGTGTGTGTGTGTGTGTGTGTGTGTGTG
>NC_048421.1:19241970-19299120 GCF_013103735.1 Etheostoma cragini
AGAGCCACGTGTCTGTGTGTGTGTGTGTGTGTGTATCTAGTGGAAGTGTGTGATGTGTAAGAGCCACGTGTCTGTGTTTGTAATGTGTGTGTGTGTGTGTGGCATCGTAAATAAAACTCAGCTGCTCCAGGTTTTACAGTTTACCATAAATAGAGCATAATTTCTCCTCAACCTTGACACCCTGATGAGAAACTGTAAGGTGTGTGTGTGTGCGGTGTGTGTGTGTGTGCAGGGTGTGTTTGTGTGTGTGTGTGTGTGTGTGTTTGTATGTGTGTGTACAAGGTCCATCTACTTTACTGTGCGTTCGGCTGTACACATTTTGTCAACGATGTAGCTTTTAGCATAAATGTGTATGTCCAAATCAACATGTAAAACTATATTGTAATCGTACAAATATATCATATTAAGTTAAAAGTGTATATTGTTTCATAACGTTACATATTATATTTCTATTAGAATGTATCTTTGTACTTTAATATAGACACTTTTTGATCATATTATAAATCAGTCTAGTGTACACTGTTCCTTGACTTGCTGACACTGCTGCTATTAATCACATCACTCACTTTACACTGCCTTTCAATTATTACCTTAGCAATATTAGCCAAAATTATAATCTTAAATATTATAACATAATGATAATTGTCACTTGAAGTTGAGAAAAGTGAGTTTCTTTCAATAAAAAGAGGAATCTGTTAGTCTACTTAAAATACTAAAGTATGTTTTTTATGTCTTTCAGATTAAAGCCTCATCATCGGACTCGGACGTGTTTCGCCACCATCACGTGGATTTAAAGACACAGATGGAGCATTTTCCTGGTAAAGGACTCCCATTAGCTTCTAATGTAGCTCGGTGTAAATTCTTTCAGGAAGACGTAACTATTAATTGATGCCCTTCTACATCAAGTCAGCTGTTATCCTAATAAATGTATATTTTATCATGCTCTGTATAACTGTCACATATCTGCAACTAGTCTCTCCTGATCGAAATGTATCTCCGCGTAAATCCTTTCAGGAAGACCTCACTCTTAATCAATGCTCTCCCCAGCTCCGATCAGCTGTTAGAGGGGTTCACCTTCCTGCTTAACCAAGCAGAATCGTTACACAATGGCAAGGGCCAATCACACGGTCATAACCTTGCTTTAAATAATCATTTCTGTCTTTGCAATCAGCTGTCATTGCAAGAAGAACTGGAATTCAGATCTATCACTCGTGATGGGATGAGTATAGGATAGGAGCGGCGTGAGGTCTGTAGATGTGCTTTTAAAATAATCAGGGGTCAGTTGGCCTGAGGAAAAGGAGAGCAGTGTGCAACATGGTGGACACAGAGCCAACTTCTTGTGTAAGAGGTTTAACATGAGTTGGGAGAAAAAATCCGACAATCCTACACAGCGAAAGCTTCCAGAGGATAACCTCTGACCCTGGACGGCCTCTTCCAAATCTGCATCAGTCCCCCTGCTTATCCTCAGGGCACTTCTGAATGTTAGAGGAATGTAATGTCTGTCTTTCCTGCACAACGTCCATTATTCCTAAGGTGCATCGAAAAATCAAAGAAGAAATAGTCTTAACCCTTGTGTTGTCTTCCCGTCAAAATAAAAAAATAAATACTTTTGTTGATGCTTTTTATCGACGTTTTAAAATGTTCTTACATTTTTGTCCATTTTTCAACACCTTTGACGCTTTTTTAAAATAAATGTCACTTTTGATGTTTTCAACACTACGTAACACTAACTTATTAACTTTAGTTTTACAGTTATCTTTGGAATTGATGGTCAATAAACCTAATTTACAGGAAATTATACCTAATGTTGAATTATTTAGAATACAATTTAAGGAATGTATGTTGATAGATAATCACACAGACTGGAATATGTCAACTTTTAATCAATACTATTTCAAAACCAAATGTTTTTTCAAATAAATATAAAATTAAATAAGACTCCCCTAAATCAATGAAAGTAGAGATTTGTACTTGCCAAAGAGCGTTGTGTGGAATCATTCATGTTAATTTGGGGAATTAAAAAGAACACTGATGTAGGAAAATGGGTCAGTTTGACCCAAGGACATTGTGAGGGTTAAAAGGTTGAAGTGCCTTATCAGGCGTCCCACATTACCGGACAGTACGGTGAAGACGGCGGCAAAGGCGTTGAGTTTGAGTCCGTCGATGACGTTGCTGGAGTGGAACAGCTCGAGACACATCAGGCTGAAGCCGACCACCAGCAGCAGGATGTAGAGCACCTCCGACACCACCGACAACCACAGCACACCTGCAGACACACACAACTCCAAGTTGTTCAAAATGAGCCTATTATTTGGAAATGCAAACATTAAAATATGAAGCATACCCCTTTCTTGTCCAGGTATGTTTTACTATACTGTCCTTTAATACAGTCTTGCAGTACAAGAACAATACAAAGGGGGACTCTTTGGGGGCGGGACATCTGGTGCTCTCCATGTTGTGTGAGCAATGTGAGACTAGCTTACTATAGCTAGTACAGTTATAAGTTTGTATCAGGGATTTAATCTAATCAGGTTTGCCACACATAAAGCCAGGAGGAAAATATTTAAGACTTTAATAGACTTTAATACCTGCGGTTGTTAGCGATTGATTTATGCAAAATTCTTATGTTTGCACCAAAAATGCGAGTTTTGTTTTAAACATCGGTGCTGCAACAGTTGTATTTTTTAAACTGCAGTCATGTGTATTGAGTGAATCGCCATGGCCCCGGGGCCCGTGGTATTTTAAGGCAGCCCTGATCACCACACTGTGAATTAAAAACAATCTTCAGCATTACAGCTTTTTTTTATTTTTTTATTTTCTCAAGTAGCAGTGTTTCTGGAGCAGGCATGGTCTTTGAGAAGATACACAAAGACCCAGCAAAGGAAATACATCAAAGTGAATTCAGCAATGATTTATGGGATACTGCGCTCCTCTTATTCTGACTGTATTTTCCCTTTTTTATGCGTTACGCTCTCTCACGCATGCACACTGAGACAGTACAAGTTGTGTTGAAAGAGCACCTGTATTATGAAGGACTCAGGAATCAACAGAGGCCTTCTGAAGACCTTAGTGCTGAGTAGGTTTCACAGAACGGATTGAGCCATTCCGAGTTTAGACTGTTTGTTTGACAATTACGGTGAGAGAAAGCACAATACTGGCTCACCTGCAGCTCACCAGTGTGTCAGAGTAAATATGAACTAATATAAAAACTATAGAAACACTAACTCTCAATGTATCGGTGCATAATGAGGTCTTAAAGGTCATATGTTGTTAAAAGTTCAAGGGAAGGGGGGTGCTGAGGGGGCTGAGGCACCTCCTGCTGGAGGCAGGAGCTGGAATAGATTTACACACCCCTGCTATCTTTTGGAAATTGATCTTAACGCCTTATTTAAATTTTTTTTTGAAAATCAACCTTTTAAGGACACCAATTTTCTTTCTGACTGAATAATGTATTGTAAATAAATAAATGTTCTTCCTTAAAATACAGGGGGCATAAGTATACACCCCCCTAAGTTAAATTCCTATAGAAGCAGGCACATTTTTATTTTTAAAGGCCGGTTATTTCATGGATCGGGAAACTATGCATCCTGATAAAGTTCCCTTGGCCTTTGGCATTAAAATACCCCCCCCATCATCACGTACCCTTCACCTTACATAGAGATTGGCATGGGGTTATTTCAGTTAGCTTAATAGCTGGTTGGATTTGCATTGAGAGATGATCTTACGGAAAGTATCCATACAATACATTACTCATTCACAAAGAAAATCAGTGTCATTAAAAGATTGAATTTTCCTAAAGGTTTTGAATTAAGGCATTAAGATCAAGATCCAATTTTCAATTCCTCTTGTTAATCAACTTTAGCACTGGTGTGTGAACTTTCTTGAGCCACTGTAAGTAAAAGATGTGAATATTCCTTCCGCCACTGCTGTAATCATTATCTACCTTGGACCTATGTCTTTACTTTGAGTATTTCTCTGTTCTTATTCTTTCTCTTATTCTTTTGCATTGAAATGTGCTCTGTAAGTAAAAATGCTTTGTTTTTTTCATTGAAAAAACCTGTGTCGACCTTCACTCCTGGAACTTTCATGGGCAGAGAAATAAGTGGGTACTAGATTTCCATTTTTGTTGTATTTTTCACCTCCAGGCACAAACTGAGGGCGGGGACGTTGGATTATCCCTTTATTTATTGTGTGGAGTGAGCCAGGAATGATGACTCTGATGAATGTTTGGAGAATGAGGACTCATCCCTCCGCTCCAGACAGGATGTGACACTTAGAGCCCAAAACAAGGTGAAGTATTTGTTTCTGATGGGGAGGGGGGGGGGGGGGGGGGTGTCTGATATCAACCACCTACTTGTGTGACACACATTTGACTCTGACCTGTGTCGGCGGGGCCCTCTGGTCAAACAGAGCTGTGGACCGAGTGGGGAAAAAAAATCCCATCAGAGCAGAGAGACATATTATGCAGGATGATGAACACACTTTACAACCCCTACTGTACTTCTTCACGCTCTGGAAATGAGAACATTTTTAAAGCAGAGAGGAGTTGTCATTCTGTAACCGGAGCTGCCCTCAGGACCCACTCTCAGCACCACAACTCAGACTCCACTGCTCCCCGCATTTATCATTTCTAAAAGGCAGCAGCCCTTTTTGAATCAGTGATGCTCACAACAGGATTAAAACGGGATGATCTGAGTTTTCCTGTGAGTGTAGTGGAGTTACAGGATCCCTGAACAACAGAAGTGAATCATTCATTTTGTGTCAAACTTCTTTCTAGGCAAGAACAGGCAGCCATATTGCAATACTGAAAGGGTTTTACTAGTGGTTTGTTTCGGGATTGTTTCGGTGCTGCAGGAAATTCAGCCAGATGCATGTATGCATTGTCTTCCACTTTTTATGTATTGGAATTCTAAACTCCGGTGGATTTCTGAGGACTATGGTTAACTGCTCCTCAGATCTCTGCAGGGTAAATCAAGACAGCTAGCTAGACTATCGGTCCAATCTGAGTTTTCTCTGTGCAGCTCTGTGCGGAGCTCAATGCCACCAATGACTATTCTGATTGGATAAAATAAATGTCATTAAACCAGAGTATCTTTTCCTCCCATACCCAAATGCTATTTGGAGTAGCCAGACTCTTCTCCAGTGCGCTTTGGAGGAGGGTCTAGCAAAGCGAGACTAGGGTTTTACATACCTGAGTGAAATAAGGGAATATGATGGTAGATTATTAAAAGAAAAATACTGCCAAACATTTGGCTAAAAGCAATGGCAAGAAGATGACAGAAATTAGTCTCAGGGGTTTGTTGTGTTTTAATTGTAGGAGCAAGACCACTGGCGGATGACGTGAGATGTCTGGTAGGTTTATATTGCAATGTTGTAATACAAGATTATTTTTTAAAGCATTACCAACATGGGCGGTGCTAGAGTTTTCAAACTAAGGATTTTTGTTTAAATGTCCCATGGCTTGAACATTTTTGTAACATTAATATGAGTCCCCCCTGCATGCCTATTGTCCCCCAGGGGCTAGAAATGGCAATAGATGTAAACCAAGCCCTGGGTGTCCTGCTCCGCCTTTGAGAAATTGAAAGCTCAGATGGGCCAATCTAGGCTCTTTCTCCTTATGAGGTCATAAGGGGCAAGGTTACCTCCCCTTTCACTGCTTTGCCCGCCCAGAGAATTGTGGCAGTTGGTCAAAGCCACACCCCCAGCCTCCACCTTGCTCCCCCTCTTTCCTCCTCAATAGCTACAGACTCAGAAATGGCACATACAAAAGAAAGCTCATTGTGGGACTGAGTTTAGTGGCTGTAATTCTGCACCAATGCTGAGTTTCAGGAAAGAGACTTCAGAGACAGTATTAGGGGACCACTAAGGTCTATATAAAAGAGACTTCAGATACAGTATTAGGGGACCACTAAGGTCTACATAAAAGAGACTTCAGATACAGTATTAGGGGACCACTAAGGTCTATATAAAAGAGACTTCAGATACAGTATTAGGGGACCACTAAGGTCTTTATAAAAGATACTTCAGATACAGTATTAGGAGGCCACTAAGGTCTACATAAAAGAGACTTCAGATACAGTATTAGGGGACCACTAAGGTCTATATAAAAGAGACTTCAGATACAGTATTAAGGGACCACTAAGGTCTATATAAAAGAGACTTCAGATACAGTATTAGGGACCACTAAGGTCTATATAAAAGCATTCAAAGAGCACCATGTGATGGGACCTTTAAAACAGCACATTATCCACAGACTGAAGGGTTAAATCTATCTCCAAGTTTGTGCATGTTTTTTCCAATGTGCCAAGTAACTGTAGTGATTTAATACATTATGCCGCATAATTAAAACCTACAAAATGTCTTAGTTGGTAAAGACTTTAGTGATTTGTAAAGTGATTGCTAAGGCCTAGTTTTTAAACCAGGAGCTAATCAGCCTTGGCTCGGCGCTCCCTAATAGGCGCTCCCAAATAGGCGCTCCCAAATCAGCATTCCAAAGGCGCTCGAGCGAGGTGTTTGAACTGTTCAAATACAATGCTTCTCAGACGCGTCCAAGATATCTAGCAGGCTAAATAATTGGACATGTCAAGGAGTCCAAGAGCCAATGAATGCGCAAGATATGGGTTGAGGGAAAAGCTGGGGGAGGAGAGAAACTTTACTGTACATGTTGCATTTGCCACACGTACCAAAGTTGTTGTACTCTAGGTAAACAAGCCTTTTTTGTCAAAACCCCTTAATGCTTCTTTTCTTTTTCTTTTTTTGTTTTATCGCTGCAAATCACAACTTTAAGACTCCTGATTACAAGACAGTAAGTTAGCTTATGAAACGTTTGTAGGGCCTTCAAATAAGAAGAAATCAACTATGTAAACGGAAAGTCACTGTGATATCACAAGAACTTGGACAAATTGAATTATGGAGCGGATGATGGCGCTACATGAAAAGTCAGGAGATCATCCAAGTGCACAAAGATCATGAATCTCTGCAATAGTAATTGCTCCAACAGTTGCTGAGACAGCAGAAATCTCATACATACAGTCTTTCTCATGGGACTATGAATGCAGCGTGGAAACAGACTTCCTAATGAAAGCAGACAGGCAGAAGGATTAGCAATTGACCTGAAACAGAACACTTGGTTTGGAAGTTGTAGCAAGTTAAAGACTGGGGAGACAGTGGTGAAAACTAAAGCAGGAGAGAAAAGAGGAGTGTAAGGAAGAGCAGAAACCTCTGGGGACCATCAGTAATAAGAACAGCGTGAACCACTTTATGATGTCAAGGTGCAAAATGAATGTGAAGGAGAAACTACAAACCTGCAGCTGAAACCTTCAGGACGACAGTAAATTTATGATCTTGTTTTCTTTTATAAACGCGTTCTTCCGCTGGCGTGGCTCCACTGATTGCAATGCTGGTCTGTCCAGACTGAAATATATCTCTACAACAGACAGTCATGTTCCCCTGAGGATAAACTGTAATAACTTTGGTGATCCTCTGACTTTCCATCTAGCGCCATCCTCAGGTCCACATTTTAATGTGTCCAATACTTTAATTAATGACCAAATACCTGCAGAACTAATGACACTGATTTATTATAATTAGTGCTGTCAAACAATTCAAATATTTAATCACGATTAATCGCATTAATGTCATAATTAACTCTCAATTAATCACAATTAATCGCACATTTTTATCTAGTCTAAATTTCCCTTGTTCCATTAGTTTTTCTCATTTTAATGCTCTTATCAACAAGGAAAAGTGGATCAGCTCGCTTTGTGCAAATGTTTTTGCTTTTTTTTATTGAAAACAACAATGGTCGTTATCCTTCTGTAGTGTTCAAGAAACCCCCCCCCCCAGCATGTAGCCTACTGTAGTGTTCAATTTCACACGTGGAATTCTCACTTGGAGCAAATAATCTCTCACACAGTGTAACACTGTCCATCAATAAAAGGGTGACGATAATACTTTGACGATATTTCAGACTGGACGTGCTGTGATGATTGTTCCGTCCGAAACAACAAAACACACACATAACACTTTGGTCTTGTCAATAAAACATTTAGCCACTTTTAGTTTCCGGTCTAGCTTGATCTGGTGGATGTTGTAGTTTTTCTAACGCTACTAGTTGTTGCAACAGCATGTGAAAAAAACTACAAAGTTTGCTTGGCCAAAAAGAATATTAATCTTGTGATAAAAAAATTAACGCCGTTAATAATGTGTTTGACTGACAGCACAACTTATAATACAGTTTTTTACAACATTTTAATGCATAAACATCTATGGCCGCCACGACGGTTAAACACAAATGCAAAAGCCACAACACAAATACAAAAGTTACAACACAAATACAAAAAACCACAACACAAATACAAACACCACAACACAAATACGAAAGTTACAACACAAATACAAAAGCCATGACTGCAATTTAATTTAACGACTGTTGCGGCACTAAATACAAGTCATATAATCACTAACAATCGGGAGTACCACACACAAATTTGAGTGTGATTTTTTTTTCTTTCTTCATGAATTTTTTTGTCTCCTTCCCTGAGGCTGAACCTGCGCATTATAACAGCGGAGTGAATTAAAAATTGGATTTTTCATAAAGTATCGCTCTTATACACCAAACTCTCTTTCTGGTTTCTCTTGATTTCCAGCCAGTCGATGGAAACAAATACCAGAGGTATAAAAAGCCTTTCAGGAAAAGGCACAATGCAACAATATTGACCAAAATAGTACCCCCCTTATTGAATATGTATCACCAGTAGAAGGAGCAGAGTGAGGTTTCATTAGAGAGTAAATAAAATGTGTACTGAAGGGCTGATAACAGGAAGGAAGGAGCTCATTAGAGCGAGCCTCGTCTCAAATAATTACATCTTTAATGGCTGTGTGTGTGTGTAAGTGTGTGTGTGTGTGTGTTTTCATAAGCTGGTCAGTGGTGCATGATGTCAACAGTTTGTGTCTGTTATACATTTTTGATGTTCTGAGTGTCGAGAACGCAGATTCTTTTCTGATTCAGACCCAGCGGAACCTCAATGACAAGATTATCAATTCATTGATTAAGTCCCAGATTTAGGATTTCCAAAAATTAATCAAGACAGTCATTCTAGTGAATTAAATTAGGGTTGTCACTGATGATTTGTCACTAGTTATTATTATTTCCATTCATTTTGGAAGTAATCAATTCAAATGATTTAGGCTACTTTGAAAAATTTCAAAAAGGAAAGTGTCCATTACAAGTTTTAATTGCTTCAATGTAACCACAGTTATTAAAACTCAAAGAGATTCAGTAGAACAGGGAAAAGAAGCACACTTATGAATATGATAAATGAGTTCACTTCTTCAGAATATCAAAGATTAATTTTCTGTCTGCTGACTAATTAGCTCAATTTATCAGCTCTATATTAAATAATAATAAAAGTGTTCGACACAAGCTGATTTCATGTACTGGTTTTTACTGAATTATCTTTAGAGAAAACTTTTCTGAGCTTCTTCCATTGTAGTATTTACTTTTTTCTGAACATAAGATGTCACTGCTTAGTCGGGAGGAGGTGTAAAACACTCGGATTGAGCCAGAGATGTAGTTGAAAAGATGGTTTTTATTTTCTCTCCCAATTAAGCTGAGGAAAAACAGACACGGAAACTATAAAACTAATGGGAAGCAGGCCCACTAAAGGTAATTAACTGAGAAGTCAAAAAACTATCCCATAATGTAAAAACTAGTGTTCACTAAGCTGACCTTGGGTTCAACCCCCTTTAAATAGATTAGGCTACGACGCAGACACCATTCTAAAACCTCTTCTTGCTTTGAAGCCTATCTCTGTCGTGCAGGCTAGCTAGCTTAACTATCCACAGACCGAAGCCATCATAGCTTAACTTCTTCGTTGCCGGGCGCTAGCTGCCTTCAACACGATTCTTTGGTCTCACCACAGACTGGAGCGTTATCCGCCTTGTCGTTTAACGCGAGCTACTGCTCAGAATCTTCGCATTTAGCACTCAAGCTAACGAAGATGTCTTCTACCGTCCCTTATATAACTTTGTCATTGTGGAAACAAAATTTCCAGTGGGGACACACACCAGGTCTGCTCGTGTTGCCTCGGGCTGAAACACGCCTGCCTGGCCGTTCAAGCCCCCGGTTCATGCAGACACTGAGCCTGCTTTACCACGAAAAGCCTTCGCGGACGGCTAGCGCGCCAATCTAGGTTGTCGGGGAAGGAACCATACCTGTCGAACACTAATTTGCCGACTGGCAATGACGTGTCTGGCGCGGACGCCGTACCCTGTGCCAAACCCAGCTGGGGCTCACAGCTGGAGCTGGGCGCAGTGGCTCCGCTCGCAGAAGATGTACTCGAGCTGGACTACGAGGACGAGGACTCCTCGGAGCTCCTCGTATCACAGGATGAGGAGGACGAGGACTCCTCGGAGCTCCTCGTATCACAGGATGAGGAGGACGAGGACTCCTCGGAGCTCCTCGTATCACAGGATGAGGAGGACGAGTTCGAAATGTTCATCCCCTCCGCCCAGGCTGTGAAGCCTGATGCTGTGTCTGCCATCGGAAGGAGGAGGAAAGTGTACCAGCTTCCTCCGCTCTCAGCATGGACATGCAGGACGTGTGCAAACGCGCTGCGTCCAGGCTAAACATCCCTTGGCCTACGGTCATGGTGGAGCACACTAGATTACACTACAATGGGAGGAAATTGCCCCAGACCAAGAGGTCGGCAAAACAGCTACTTCCAACTTTTCCTGATCTGCTGGAAGAGGTATCCTCTTCCTGGAAACACCAACCTTTCAGCGGCAAGACCCCAATTCAGGGAGCTTCTTCCCTGGAAGTTGAGGGCATGAAAAGCTGGGAATGTTCCGCATAGCCCCCGATGGAGCCGTTGGTTGCAGCCCACCTTCACCCGTGGGTGACTGCAAAAAACCTCACAGAACCCCACAATGCCATCGAAGGCGGACCGTTTCCAGTCTGCCTTGACCGAGAGGGCGTATAAAGCGGCGGCTTTAACGGTAAGTGCTCCGAATGTCTTCTCCATGCTCACTGCGTACCAAGCGGAGCTGTGCGAGGACATGGTCACCAAACCAGAGCCTGCTGTGTGGGAAGAGATTACTGTGATCACAGACATCTGCCTCCACGTGCAGCACTGTGCGGTCCAGGCCACAGGTAAATCTATGGGGCTGATGGTTCTACAGGAAAGGGCTAGATGGCTTAACCATCCAAGTCTTTCGCTCAAGCTGTCTCGCGGTTGGCTCAGTTCAAAATCCCCAAGCGGCCAGATCCCAGCCCGCCCCAGACGCCCCACCTCAGCAGAAGGCGAGAGGGAGCTGGCCCAGAAAAGCCCCTGCGCAGACTGCTGCCCCACCGGGACAGCCAGCCCAGGCCCCTTTTCAGAAGATTTGAAAGAAGAAGAGGGCGGTTTGACAACAGACCTCTCCCTACCTGCGTTGGAGCTGGAAGTTTCCCATTCACCAGCCCCACATTTTCTGTTTGGAAGTGTGATGCAGGAGGTTTCACAGCCCCCAAGCTCCCTGTTGTAACGTGCGCTGCCAAACAGGCGCGTCCCCTCAAAGGGAAGCGGAGACTTTGTTGCGGAGGCGGCAGACCCTGTCCTCCATCCAAGTTACCCAAGCACACAGTCACATTTTTCAGCAGAATTAAAGCATGTTCCACTGTCCCCATCTTGTGGTCCCCAAACGGGGAGGGGACGGAATTCGCCCAATCCTGGACCTGCAGGCTCTGAACAAATACCTCCGAAAATACAAATTCAGGATGCTCACTCATAAGACTCTTCGTCCGGTGCGCCAGGGCATCTGTTGATCTGAGAGACGTGTATTTCCATATTGCAATCTATCCTCCACACAGGAAATATCTTAGGTTTGCTTTTCGGGGTGTCTGTTACAAGTACAGAGTGCTTCCCTTCAGTCTGTCTCTGAGCCCGAGAGTGTTCGTAAGTTGTACCAAAGCAACTGTAGCCCTCGTAAGGCGGCAGGGTCTCCGTCTAGCTACAAATCCAGACAATTGGCTCCTTTTGGCACAGTCAGAGCAGGAGTCTGTGACGCAAACGCACATTCTCATAAAACATCTGACCAATCTGGGTATTATAATGAATATAGAAAAGAGTGTGCTTTCCCCAGTGCAAAATATAATATTTCTGGGACTATCTCTGGACTCAATGTCCTTCACAGCCCGCGTGTCGGCGGAGAGGGTGAAGGTTATTAGGGCTTGTCTCACGCATTTTTGACTACGCGGATCCGTTGCTTTCAGGATATGTCTAAGGTTAGTGGGACTGATGTCAGCGGCAATTCTGGTGATCTCACTATGCCGCCTGTTTATGAGGGATTTCCAGCATTGGGTGTCTTCCCTCAGGCTGGATCCTGTGCGTCATGGCGCACAGAGGTTACCGTGGAATGCGGAATGGACGCATCCGAGTTTCTTGGCGCAGGGAGTAGCCTTGGACACCGTTCTGGCATGGAAGGTGGTCACCACAGACGCGAGCCTTTTGGGCTGGGGGGGAACACAGGAGGGCCGTTTTGTGAGAGGCACTTGGAGCGAGAGTCTCCGGCACTGTCACATAAATTACCTCAAGCTCTTAGCAGTGTTTCTCACCCTGAGGCATTTCCTGCCGCTTCTTATAGGACACCATGTTCTGGTGATAGAAGACAACACAACAACAGTAGCCTATATAAACCGTCAGGGGGGCTTGTGTTCCCGTCAGTTACACATGCTGGCACGGAGATTGATACTGTGGAGCAGCAGGCACCTCCTGTCTCTGAGAGCGACACATGTCCCCGGGGCTCTGAACCAAGGCGCAGATTTGCTGTCCAGGGGCACGCCGCAGTAAGGCAACTGGGCTCTGCACTAAGCCATTGTGAGGCAGGTGTGGTCGCGCTATGGCCGGGCCAAATTGGACCTATTTGCATTGAAAGACAATGCGCAATGTCCGCTGTTTTTGTCAATATGTGATCCAGGGGCGCCTCTCGGCGTGTACGGTATGGCTCTGATACCCCCCACTCTGTCCAGGGTGAGAGAGCGCCAGAGCAGGATGATTTCAATAGCTCCACACTGACCGGCGATGCACTGGCTTGCGGAGATATATCTACTTCTTTGCGGACAGCCGTGGCCACTCCCACAACGCAGGGACATGCTGTTACAGGCGGGGGGGACAATCTTTCACCCGCACCCAGAGTTACTGGGGCTATTTGGTGCAATTAAAACACAGCTGGGCTCTCACAGAATGTGATTAACACAACTCAGAGTGCCAGGGCTTCTTCCACCTGATCCCTGTATGACTGTAAGAGGAGGGTGTTTGAGGACTGGTGTCTCAGGGAAGGACATGTCTCTTTTCAGTGCCCTGTTGGTGCCATTTTGTCATTCTTGCGGGACTTGATTGACAAACATAAAGCCTTCTCCACCCTTAAACTGCACCTCGCTGCCGTTGCAGCTTGTCATGTGGGGTTTGAGGGTAAAACAGCCAGCAAACACCCTTTGGTTTGCCGTTTTTTGAAAGGAGCATGTCGGCTGGTCCCTGTTTTTAAGCCGTTGGCTCCCCCGTGGGACCTGGACCCTCCTTTTGAACCACTGGAGGAGGTTGACCTGAAGCATCTGTCTTTGAAGACAGTGCTGCTGCTGGCCTTGGCGTCTGCTAAATGGGTTGGTGACATTTATGCGCTCTCTGTGCATCCATCATGCACTCAGATAGCCCCCGGGGCGTGTCAGGGTGTTATTGAAACCTAATCCGGCCTTTGTGCCCAAGGTGGTTGGCTCATGCTCTTCCATTGACCTTTTGGCGCTGTCTTCCCCGCCTTTTTCTTCCTCAGAGGAACAGTGGTTGCATGCGTTGTGTCCAGTTTGTGCTCTGCACATTTACATTTTTCGACGGAAAAACCCGTAGGTTCTCACAGTCACTAATGCTACTCTGAACACCGGGTTTACGCAAGTAACCTAAAGATTTCTTTCAACCAAATTGCCCAAAAATAACATGGATAATTCCATACAACATTCTTCCGGTAAAAAGATTACTTTTATTGAATTTTTTTGGGCGTTTTATTTAATCTTTTAGAATTGGAATTCTTTTTTGTAATGGTTTCAAAACAGTATCCGGAATAAGCTTTGACATCTACCCATCTGTGATCCACGCAACATCCTCTGATCTTAATTATTAGTCAAAATAATTCACAATTTCTGCCTTGTTAACTAAAAACCTACGCATAATTTGATACAAATGAGGTTTTTTGTCCATGAGTAAGTGTAAAACCTATTGTTAAAACAGCTCAGGTTTTAAAAAAGCACCAAAAGCATGGAAAACGTGACAAATGAATCAGAAAAAAATGATAAAAACATCAGAAAAGTACACAAAAGGTTCATGGATAATGGAAAGACAACACAAGGCTTAAATCAAGTCACTACACTGAGGGCATCCAACAGACTTAGATCCTGCTTCCCAAGGGGTTTCCACAAACTGCCCACCCCCTCCCCCACGCAAAAGAAGCTGCTAGGTTACATACACCTGCTGCTTGCCCCTCTAATTGGAAGGTTAGATTGGAAGATATATATATATATATATATGTATATATTCTTTACCAGTCATTCTATCTTAGCTGAAAAAGGAATATCTTGTCTCTTCGGACGGGCTATGGTCTCAACCTGGGACCTGCTATAATAAAAATGTATCCTTTTTAGTCCCACAAGAGGAAATTACAATTTACACTCTGTAGTCATAACACACATTACACAAGCCTGAAATACACACACATGCTCAGTACCTATACATGCACTAAATGGAGGGATGTCAGAGTGATAAACATAGCTCGGGACAAGGGTTTTTTGTTAGACTTTGTGGCATTTGTCCTTGGAGGAAAAATGCAAAGGCAAACAGTCGTCTTCTCCTTCAGGGAGGACACACAAAGAAAGATTCAAAAGTCAAGCATTCTGAATGATTATATGAATAATCAACACATGCATTATGTAGGACATATGAAATCATGCTTAAAAATAATTTTCCCATTACAACACTCACATGAATAACACTACACAGACAAGAAGGTAACAAAAGACACATTTGGTGCGTGATTATAATCAACAGTACATTAAACAGAATGATGTAGGCTATTGATTGAAGGTAGCTATAGCATGTAAATCTCTGTAGTATAGGATGTTATATGTGCGCAAAAAAAGCTACGGGATTACTGTGGGGAATATGATGATTGGCTAGGCAACAAGTGATTGTAAACCTTGTGAAAGTTAACCAAACATATCACTCCAAACACACAGACACGCAACATTTAGGGTAGATCTTTGAGAGCTAAAATAGGTAGCGCTTTTGCTACCGTGACGACAGCCACGCGCTTCGTCACATAAGTGTAAAAAACATGGCTACCAGAAGGCACTTATCTTGTTACACTAATTTGAAAGTTTGTGTTCATCAACATTTGTCTTAATAGACAGCTGAAGTTTGAAAAGACAAATAAAACTAAAAAGAACTGGCTGCTATTTCTTCTTCTCGTTTGCCTCCACAGGCCTCGAGTCCACAACTGATGGATGCGTCTTTTCTTTCATTTTGCATTACCTGATAAGGATTTCAGCTTGATTTTACTTCTGAGGTGCTCTGTTTTCCGTCCCTCTTGTTTGTTTGACTGCAGTAGATTCAGATTTGTTTTGACTAAATACTGCACAAGAAAAAAGAATCTTGCACATACATTTCATGATTTTCAATTTAAGGCAGATCCAAAAGATGATAGATTTTCTGTGTGCAAAAAGGTCAGGTCTCAATAATAGAAGAATTGAAGAAATGAAGAATTTTGGGGGGTTTCATGGCGAGTTTCTAGGATTAAACATCCGCAAGCAGCACTAATCAATATAGATGTCCAACTAAAATGGATGGAGTTGGTGTCTGTGTGTTCATCTGTTCATCGGATCCACTTCACACTTGGTTTCTTGTGTTTCACTGAGGAGCCAAGTGCAATGTCAAGTGCGAGCTCTTGAGAACCACTGCAATTATTTATTAGTGGCGCGTTATGTACACACTGTGGTGTATTGAAAGGAGAAACCCTATTATCTGTTACACCGCCTAACGGCAGTCTGGATTCGGCTCGCTCTTCATCACTCGCTTCAGTACATTCAGAACAGAACAGATGAAGGAAGAGAGACTGGAGATGTTGCATTATAGAAAACTCAAACACATCAACCATCAGCGATGTAACTTTCACTTTACATCCCGTATGACGCATATCCAATAGAGGACACAATTACACTGACCAAAATTATGAATGCAACACTTTTGTTTTTGCCCCCATTTTTCATGAGCTGAACTCAAAGATCTAAGACTTTTTCTATATACATAAAAGGCTAATTTCTCTCAAATATTGTTCACAAATATGTCTAAATCTGTGTTAGTGAGCACTTCTCTTTGCAGAAAACATCCATCACTGCCCCAGGTGTGGCCTATCAAGATGCTGATTGGACAGCATGATTAGTGCACAGGTGTGCCTTAAGTTGGGCATAATAAAAGCCAACTCTAAAATGTGCAGTTTTACTGTACTGTATTGTATCTCCTTCCCATAGATAGGTGACCACCTGCTAATAAGCCCAAGGGGGGACAAGGGGTATGTTTCTGAGGGAATATGTGGGACACTGCCTGGCGCAGCGGTGCCCCCCCACGGGCAGACTCACGGATAGTGGTTTACCCATTTCTAGCACATACATTACATGGTATATTAATAATGCTCTATTCCCCTAGACATGTGTAATTGCTGATGTGAGCTCATGAATAGGCCTACCGATGTGTTATTATTTCTAAATAAAGATTCATAATATTTTTATTGTTATATTCGATGAATTGACAGATTCACTTCCACTTACGATTTACTTTAGCTATTTAATTTAATTTATTTTTCATTCTTTTTTTATTATTTATATGTTATAATTTATTCACTTTGAATAAATTATAAAATACAATTACAGGATTAACAGGAATTGTGCTCAACACCACAGGAACAGCAAACAAAAAAAAATCTTAACTAACAACTCCAGAGGTTCACGGAACGAGACGGGGGAGGAAGGATGGAGAACTTGCATGGCAGAAAAGCAGGCGCAGGCAAAAAAAACTGTTCTGGGGACACCTTTAGGACTTTGGGGACACCTTTAGGACTCAAACCTTTTCACCAGCAAGATATAGCAAGATATTTGAGCAAGCATTAATTATGCGTGACATGGTCTCAATTTGCTGGACATATGAATTGGACTTAAAACGCTGTGCGTGCACGGGCTACGCGGGACGGGTGGTCATCCTACGTAGAGTTGATCAGGTTGTTGGTTGTTTTCTGTGGAATGTTGGTACACTTATCTTCAAAGGCTGTGCGAAGTTGCTAGATATTGGCAGGACCTGGAACGTGCATCCCAAACATGCTCAATCAATGGGTGACATGTCCGGTGAGTAGGCTGGCCATGCGGGAGCTGGGATGTTTTCAGCTTCCAGGAACTGTGAACAGATCAGACATGGGCCACTCGATCCACAACGTTGACATCAGCAAACCGCTCACCCACGATCACGCTCAGTTGGTAGAGCGGGCACCCATATCTAGAGGTTTACTCTAAGACACAGCAGACCCTGGTTGGATTCTGACCTGTAGCCCTCGTCATACCCCCCTTTCTCCCCTTTCATGTCTTCAGCTGTCCTGTCAAATAAATGCCCAGAAAATAATCTTAAAAAAAATCAAAAAACTATGTGAAGCATGATGCTCATAGTCAAGAAGCCACAGAAAATCTTCACCTAACTCTGAATGTGTGATTTTAAGTGTGACCTACTGTAGGTGCGCGTATTTGGCGAGGCATTCAGTTTAAGCGACATTTCTCAAGAAAATGTGATGTTTTTCAATTCTTTGCAAGATTTTGTGTCATTTGGTCATCCTGTTGAGGTAGTTGTGGGTTTCTGTGGTCATTTGGCATCTCTTGTTGTCAGTTTGTGTCCTTTTGTGATAGTTTAGGTCTCTTTTGCACATTATTTTTGGTCTGTCATTATCACCATAAATGTGTCTAAAATGTTGGAAAAGCTAACTCAGAACCGTCTTTTATAGACATGTTTAGCCTATTGATTGAGTTTCACGGCACAGTGTTTTGGCTCAGTCTCACTCGCTTGGATCAGTATCAATTCCAGCAATTTTCCCCCAAAAAATCTCTGATGAACCCACTTTACAGTGTTCAGCAGCAAACAGCAGAAACACACAGTGAGAGACTAGCTGGGGAATAATGAGCCAAAAATGGCTAGAAGAGGGAGAATATACAGTATATCAGTGCATGCACACAAACTCAATGGGATTACCATGTGGCTCCGTGTCTGCTGAAACTCTTTGCTCACTTTTTCACCATAGCAACTTTATACGGTGATAATATGTATGTTGTTTTTCCAGTGTGTTGTGCTGCCTCCATCGACTCATCTGCTGGACAACAAAAAGTTGTACTGAGTGAAAAGGCAGATACAATTTAGAGAAAATGTAACTGTGCAAATATATTAATAAAAGGTTGCAATGTAATTTGGCACTTTCTTAAATACTAACCCCTAATTTCCACCAACTGCGGAACGGCAATCCGCAGCCCTCCGCAGAGCTTCTGTTTTTGCCGGTTAACGGAGAGCGGGTTGCGCGGGACAGGAAATCGAGCACAAAAACAAAATAAAACACCCTGCTAATTTTCAAAAACAAAAAAGCCGTGCTCACAGCGGATCATATTTCCCTGCACCTTGAAAATGCAGTAATGGTCGGAGACAGGCCTGAAGTCAACAGGTCAGAGGTTTTGTGGTTCTGTTTATAGACATACTTGTATTGCGCAATGAAAACGGGAATTTGCGAGATCTCGTTAGTCCTCGTGACTTCAGCTGTTAGTCATGGTCGGGGGTTGGGGTAGTTTGGTTGGGGGCTAGCGTAGATGCATTTCTCAGGTGGGTCTTTTTTTTCTAGACTGTGCACTCATGACCACAGTGTTCTTAAGAGTTCTGTTTCCTTGTAATCAAATTGGATTCAGTTTTCATTAAGAAGGAACTTGGATCCGACTGAGGAGCAGCTGTGTGTTATAAAACACAGCCATGAGCATGTAGGGCTAAAGGAAGGCCGATTAACATATTGTATCCTTGTATGTGAGGAGCAAGGGCACTGTGCTTGATTCATCATATTATCCACCGCTGCTCCTCTTCCAGATGGCATTAACAGATGAAACCATCGGAGAACTTTCATTATTAACTACCTGCTCTGCATGAAACGGCAAATTACAGGCTACGCCTATGTGAACCAAAGTATTCCCTTTCTTTTGGACCATCAAATATTCTTTTTATGAGCTGAAGGATATAAACACCAAGTGCTGTTTGAAATAACCTCCTCCTATCTGCAGTTACACTGTAGGAGGAATCTGGAGGAGATGTTCTCTCATTATCCCGCTCCTGAGACAAAGAACTATATCTGTTGCATAAAGGATCACAAGGAAGAATGAGACACCTAGAAAATTAAGACCTACTGATTTGTTATGGTGGAAAAATATAAATTGCCTTCACAATTAAAAACAAGACTGACATGTTTTGACTGGGTCAGCACAGTCACCGGAGACAAACTACATCCAGTCATTGAAGTTACATACGCATCAGCAATGAAAGACTATAATCTAAAGAAGACATGTTCCTCTCAATTTTTAAGTATTGTTAAGGATATTGCTGATGGAAAGATACAATAATGTTCTTCTTTCTGCGAAAAGGGTTTAAAATCTGCTTAAAACTTGGATGTGATAGTAAGGCATCCTCCTCATTGTTGTTAGGGTACAGATTCCTATAACTTCCATTACTCAAAACTGGCAACATGCCAGACAACAACTGAGCTTGTTTTAATATCAATTAATACATGTCACTTTCCTTCTACTCCCTCCTCCGTCGGTATAATCACAGTGAAGGCCTCGGGATACAGATGAAGCACTTGTAAAAAGAGCATCTGAAACCAGCTTTCAGACGTTCGCTTGTCTCATTGAAGGGAGCAAAGAAGGAAACTCAGGAAGAAGATCTTGAAAAAGGTCCTATGTGCCCAATTATCAGCCATCTTCCTAGATGGTCCTATGTGCCCAATTATCAGCCATCTTCATTTTCACATGCAAGTGCACCAGGGCACCAGGGCTCAAACTTGCAAAGAATGCTTTATAAATGGTAAACGGACTGAATTTACAAAGTGCCTTTAAACCTTTGAACGAAGCGCTTTACCATTTTCCTCTCACCTACCCATTCACACACCAACGGGTGGCGTTGACCTGCTCAACAGGAGCAGGCCCCCGGGAAAGGCGTCGGGCTTTGAAGCCACTTTGACATTGCCAACAAAACAGTGATACTATCATTTTTGGGTCCCCCACCTGTAACATGGGGCCAAAAAGGACTTTTTTCAATAGACTTTCATGGTGAAAGAGACGTCTACAAGTTTAAACCCCTGCAAATGACTCCATTTAGTCCAATAACAGTTGGAAAGTCTAGGACATCATTTAATTCCAAAGATGTGATAGACAGATGGTTCATCCAATCACCTGTCAGGTATTCTTTGTAAGTCCTTTTTCAAACAGTTTCCAATGACGGCTTCTCAGATGTTTTGTGTTAACAAACTAATTGGCGCATTAGCCAATAGGGGCATCGGATCAGAAAACACAAAAGATGCATTTAGTTGATTAGGAGGACTTGCTTTATTTACCTTTACACACTGAGATTGACTCCATCCTCTCCCTTGAGCACCACATCCGCCAGGTCATTAAAACCGCCTTCTTTCACCTCCACAACATCACCAAAATCAGACCCTCTCTCACACCCCCCGCTGCTGAAAGACTCATTCACGCCTTCATCTCCTCCCGACTGGACTACTGCAACACACTTCTCCTCGGCAACAGCTCTACCACCATCAACCGACTCCAACTGGTCCAGAATGCAGACACCCAACTCATCACCCACACCAAATTCTGACACCACATTGTGCCAGTCCTAAAACTACTCCATTGGCTTCCCATCTCTCACCAAAAAAATCCTGGTCCTCACCTACAAAGCCCCCCACCATCTGGTCCTCTCATACCTCGACAAGTCCAACCTCTGCAGTTTTGGGGACAGAGTCTTCTCCAGGGCAGCTACCAGACTCTGGAACTCCCTCCCCCAAGAGATCCACATCTCTGAGTCCCTCACCATCTTCCAGTCCCGCCTCAAAACCCATCTTTTCACTTCTGCCTATCCGCCTAGCCCCCCTTTTCATCGGTGCCTGAATTTTGTAAGAGTCCTTGAAAAGCGCTATATAAATGTAATTTATTATTATAATATTATGATTATTATCTAGTTTCCCCTGAAGTGCCACTTTTGACTGAACTGTCTGTCAAAAAAAGCATGTGATTTGATTTCATCATGACAATCGTTCACTTATCTTCCTCCGAGTAGCTTTATTGTTGTGGTTTTTTTACCCGAAACCCAATCTGTCTCTGAAATTGCCCATTTTCTCAATTTAAAATGAACCAGTTTTGTTGTTGGTTGGAGCTGATGTTATGAAGACATTAACCATGTCATTGGTTTTATTTAGGTCAAGGACAGGTCACACTATTTTCTTTACAATAAAACTACTCACTTTGAAGCCAGATCCATCTAATCTTGTTAGGATAAGATGACAATAACAGATTCATCAGAAAATGGTGTGTCATTTTTAAACTGTTAAAAAAGGGAAACTGGTAGATAATGTATGCAGTATGTACAAGGTTTGTGTAAATGATGTGGCTTTAGGGAAATCATGTCACGAAATCCAGAATCAAACAAAGAGAAAATGTGCGTATTTTTTCTTGTTTTTCCCCCTGGTTTTCCCGGGGCTTAACGAACAGGTGGGGAGCGGCAGGGAGTGGCGGCGATGCCTAACGACGGTCATTACTCACCCCTCTCCGACGCCGGGGCCAGATCAATGAAGCTCCGACACTTCTCACCTGAGAGAGGGGGGAGCGAAGGGAGAGAGGGGAGAGGGAGATGAACGGGGAGAGGATGGAAGAGAGGGTTGTGAAGAGGAAAAGAGGTGAAGAGCACAAGGTGAAATGGGCTGCGAATGAAGCAGAGAGGGAGGTGACAAAAGGGAGTGAGGGGGTTGGAGAGAAGTTACAGAGGACGAGGTGATTTATGAGAGGGATAAAAAAATGAAAATGAATGCACAAGGTGGAGAGAGAAAAGAGAAAATGAGCGTTAGTGTCAAACCGATAATCCAAGCTAATAATGCATCAGGCTGGTAAACAGTCACACTATGAGTTATTCCAGTATTATTACTTTTCCAGATCATATTCTGCTAGCAGGAAGGAGTTTGTGTCACCTTTACTGACATTATGTAACAACACTGACTTCAGGCGTAACGCCAGAAGGTTGATAGAAATAGTTTTTACCAAGTAGCCATTTGGTTGGTCCACCACTTTGGTCCAGACTGAAACAACTATTGGATGTATCGCAATGTAAGTTGGCACAGCATTCATGTTCCCCTGAGGACAAATCCATCTGACTTTGGTGATCCTCTGACTTTTCCTTAAGCGCCACCATTGTTTAGTTTTTTTGTAGTTTTGAATGAAACGTCTCATTAACTATTAGGTTCATCGTTCATTTTCCCCACAGTATGAATGGTAATAACTTTGGTGATCCTCTGGATTTTCATCCAGCGCCATCATGAGGTTGACATTTTAATTGAGTAACTTTTCGAGACCGATGCCTAACAACCATCTACACACAGCTTGGTCTTCAGTCCAGCTCCGCAGCCGCCATGACCAAATACCTGCACAACTAATGATATTCCCACCAGCCTCGACCATAATTTGTGTTTTGTGCTTATTGGCAAATGTTAGCATGCTAAATATGTGTTTATATTTATCAAACTTTATTCTTTTATCCACACGTTTAATACTTAACATTACTGTAGGGAGTGTTTTGCATACACTTACATGCAGTATGTATCAGCTTGGCTTTCATTCTGTTTTTTTTCTGGCACACTTTGGCTGCAGAGAGTTAATCAGAGCTCGGTGGGACCCTGCAGTCAGTAGCTACAACCCGAGCCATAACTTAGCCTCGGCAGGGTCACAGGCAGGCCCATTCATAACCACACTGAACGTCAGGACCCTCCCCCTGCCATACACACTCAACCCCGTGCCTTCCCAAACAACAGATTAAGATACTCATTTCCCAGATACTGACAGTGATTTAAGGCTAAAATAGACTTACGCTGAGACTTACAGTAATGTACAGTCTATGGTGTTTAAGTTTCAAGCTACAAACACATTTTTCTTAGCGTAAAGTAAATTGAGAAAATAAATGTATGCTACTGGTGACAGTGTAGTGTTTTGTTGGAGTGCATCCCTGTTGGGAACAAGCTGATTGCTTGGTTTTTACTTCCACTTCGCTACATCTCAGAGGTAAAAACCATGTGAAAACCATGTATCTCCAGATGTGTTGATTTTGAACCTTTGTGATAAACTGAAGGATGAAGTGTTCCTTTTATACAATAAGAACATTCTATTAGTTCTTATTAAGCTTAACTCTTTAAAAGCTTCTTGAATGCATTGTAACAAAGCTACAACAGGGCTGTTTTGAATTTTTTGAGATACGTGATTCTCATAGGACAGTGATGCTACAAACGTAGGATGATCTTATCAAACAGGTGTCTTCAACGTTTTTTAAGACCAAGTACTCCCAAACTGAAAGAGAGACGGAGCAGGGACCCCTATTATTTAACATTGAGTTGCATATGACACTGGGCCTACAATAATGTGTAGGGTGGCTTAAAGCTTTTACTCATACCTTTCATTTCATTTCATTTATTTGTTTCTTTGAAAAGGGGACAATGTACACTGATCAACATTCAAAGCAAATGTAGGCGTACCCGAGTTAGCCATAGGCTAATTTTCATCGGCAGTCCCCCAGCCAGATGTTATTAGGCATCCTAAAATAATAAACATCCTAAAATAATAAACAGTTATAAACCTTTTTATGGTGCCCTACAATACTACAACTAAGGCTTAGAACAAAAGTTGTCCTGATGCAGCCAGGCAGGCAAAAAGAACATCAAACACAAAATCCACTTAGAAAACCTAAGACTCAGAAAAGAAAAACGACGGTGAAACACAGGGAATGACAATCACCAGACAACAGGTAAAGGAAGCACAGACACCATATACACATGCTTATAAGGGCAGTAACAGGTAGGGACAGGTGGGACACATCAGGGCAGGGCAGACAATCACGACGGTGGGAAAATACACAAGGCAAGTAAAACAAGCCATGACAAAGGACAAACAACACGACAACATCAAACAGGAAACTATTGCATCAAAAGCATATACAAGGAGAGAACCTGGAAAACCAAAACCCAGAATAAAAGAATCATGAACAAGGAATGAGAATGCAGCAAAAACTGGAAACAGTGAATAAACAAGGAATCAATTAACAAAATAAAACAGGAAAAGCCACAAATGAAAACCACAGCCCTAACAGAAAGTGAAGTGAAAATGATGGAGGGACAGGTTATCAGCTGTCATGTCTCCTGTGCTGTCTGTTCTCCCTCCGGGAGTTTGCATCACCTGTATATGATCTGACTGAGGCTCTCTGTTCAGCTGTCATTCCCTCGTCAACCAGATGTTTTGGTCTGATGTTTGCCTGATCCCCCCTGTCTGCCAGGGGCGGACTGTTTTCTGTAACATCCTACTGGTAAACCCCCTTTAACCATCTGATTTGTCTTAAGCTTTTTGCATTTGAGTCCTCCTCTGTGGCTCTTTTAGACCGTTTCAAATGGGGGGGGCCATGTTGGGGCCACGTGCAATTTTAGGGGTACCAAACATTTAAAGCATATATTACAAAACACCAACCCTCCATGGTTCTACAAAAGACTGACAATACACATGTAAGATAAATCTTTTAGTGTATCCAACATGCACTTTATGTATCACTGCACATGAATAACCCCTTGTTGAGGATAAAGGTGGGGTTGAAAATGTTTTATATTTTCCACAGTTAGAGGGGCCAAAGGGGGGGCCAAAGCTCAATTTAACAGGGGGGCACTGGCCACCCCTGGTCCTCCTTGCATTCTTCAACTTTGCCTAAATGATAACAACCTGTTACTCCCCTGTTATGAATGCAGCATGCCGTTTGATAAAAACTGTTCAGAAACTCATCTGAAGTGTTACATTTAATCTCTTCTAAGGTTAAAACTGTGAGGAGAGAGAACGGAGACAACCGCTCAATGTGGTGGTCAGCTGCAGTGAAAGTGTGCCACAGCCGAAAGGTGAGCAGCACAGCGTCTGATTAGGACATGAATCTAAAATGTAATTAAAGAGTGAGCGGGCTTGTCTGTGACCTGACGACGGCACTAACTAACAGCACAATCAGCGTTGCTACACCTCCCCGCTGCCCATGGGGGAAGAAAACGCTCCTCTGATATATAGAATAAATCCCAGTTATCACGCTTCCAGTCCATCAGGTTGTAATGGAATACAATTTGAAGAGGCTTCAGGTGGTTTTTAAATATCTTTCTCTTGTATCGTTTAAATACACAGCCTCAACACTCCCTTTCACACCACTCATTGGTTATTCCCTCGCCCTGCAGCTCCGCAGTCTGTTTAATCAGTGATCAGATGTCATTCGGGGCTAATTACAGCTGTAATGAGTATGAATGGTTTTCTGGAACAACGGTTAACACACCGTTACCGCTACAGCAGCGGCTGTGGCTGCATTATTCATTATGCAGGGTTCAGGTGCAGACCACACGGAGAGAACCGCTTTAACAAGGAGTGAGCTGCCTTTGATGTACCTTCATGGATCCATATCCAAGGAAAGTAACTAAGTACAGTACATTCACTTAATTACTGTACAAGACTTAAGTATTTTCATTTTATACTTCTATTCCACTTCAATTTAGAGGCAAATATTGTACTCGTTACATTTACATTTAACAACTTGTTAGTGGAAGATTCTGAGGAATAACACAAATAGAATCAACACATTACATGCCACCTTGACCTCAATTTGTTGCTCTCAACCAATCACAGCCCAAGTATGGATGACTTTTCCAATGAGGGTTCAATCTGTATTGCATCCACTTAATACTTGTAATTTAATTGCATTATTTTGTGAAACTCCATGAAGAATAAAACAGCAATTACTGCATACACAAAAACATATTGCTGCTGAAAGGTGAACATGGTGAATATCAAGAGTTTACAAAAAGCTCAGTTTGACGTAGAAGTGAACTTTCTGCAGACTAAAGCCGTCAGACTGTGTTCTCATTACTGCTGTTAAAACAGTATGGAGCTGAGCTGCTTACGGCTCTGTCTGCACGTTGTGCCAGATTGTAGTGATGTAATGAAGTTAGTAAGCCTCACTGAAGTGACCACGACAGCATGATTTTGTTGTTTTATTTAACCTGTAACTGCCCAGGTGGCCTGGTCAGCTCAGCACAGATGTGACAGCAGCTGGATCAAACAATCAGACCCTTACATTCGATATGCGCGTGATTACAGGAACAAAGGTTCAAAAAGTTGAGTGAAGCCGGAGAATGTCAAGATGTTTAATCATCCTTTTATTTTATATTCTCTGGTCTGAAGCCACTGTCACAGCAGGCGTCCTGTATGGGAGGAGACCAGGGACTCTGAGGAGCAGCACAGTGAGACTGATGAATAGAAGCAGGAAAGTTGTGTGCTGTCTTGAAATAAGCCCTGAATGTCTTGGTGCCGCAGCCAGATATCAGGTTGTGCCACTTCCCACAGAAAACCCAGCCTTTCGGCAGACGCTTCTTATTTAAACAATGTTTTTTGTATTTTCAAGATCTGATGGCTTTTTATAAGTCACGTTTGTATACAGATATTACTTGGTTGCCTGTAATTGCCGTCATTTCCTCTTTGCGCATGCTTCAACGTTGTGGTTGTCTGCCAAAGAGGAAAAGTGCTTTCGTCGACCAAAATAAATTTAGAGATTTGGTCTATTTTGCCATTGCTATTGCTGTTATGTCATTAATTGAAAAAAACGTCCAAAATACACATTCAGATGCCATTTGTTGTAGGCTGCATGTGCAGATTTATTCTAAAGATATCTATACCTCACATTTAAGGGGGAAGACTCTTAACTCATTAACTGCAGAAGTTCTGTGGAGATTTGTTTTAGTTATTTGGTTATCCTGTTGACCTGACAGGTGAAATAAATGTAAATTAGCATATTTGTATTAGTTAATGCAAATTTTGCATATTAATGTGGCGATTATGATGACGTTATTAGACACAGACTTTACTGTAGCTGTTCACCTGGAGTGTTTCCATACAGTACATTAGCCTGTAGGGCAGGGGTGTCAAAGTCAAATGGACGGAGGGCCAAATAAAAAATTTAGCTACAAGCCGAGGGCCGGACTGTTCGAATGTTCATTGAACATTTTTTAAATGACGCATATAGTCTAGTGAACCTAATTGAACCTACTGAAAACCTAACAAATATATTCCAATATGATCAGATAAATAAAGCAATATTTTCTTATGGCTCTGTCAGTAATCTTTAATTTTCAACAAACACAAAAGACAAATTTCCTTTATATAAAAATCCCCATAACATGAACATTAAATGAAAGAAACCGGTATTCAAGGCACCATCAGAAGCCTATATTTTCTATTTTAGCAAAAGTGGGCTAAATTTACTTCAAAGAAAAAAACAATAATAGCAATTTTCTATCATATCAAATCATCGTTTTAATTCCTCTGCCTTTTGTAGCCTTTGTTCCATGTCCATATTCTTGTTTTTGTCCGCGTGTTTCGTTTCATAATGTCGTCTCAGATTATACTCTTTCAGTACCGCCACACTTTCTCTGCACAGAAGACACACAGGTTTTCCAGCTACCTCCGTGAACATATACTCCGACTCCCACCTTGTTTGAAACCCCCGGTTCTCAGTGTCCACCTTCCGTTTTGCCATTTTTGATGGGTATCTGAAAGTTAATTTTACTGTGATGCTGACGACTGCTGTGCCAATAAATATTGAAATGAAGCAGCCTACTGCTCGGTGCGTCACCGTTGCATTGTGGGAAATGTAGTATTGGTGTGTGTAAAAGATCTGCGGGCTGCCGGCTTGCTGCGGTCTGCGGGCCGGTTCTAATAATAAATCAAGATCATCCCAGGGGCCGTAAAAAACCTTCTCGCGGGCCGGATGTGGCCCGCGGGCCTTGACTCTGACATATGTGCTGTAGGGCCATGATGCCTTACATTAGCAAGTAGCTCATGCATGTTAGCAAGCATTCGAGGCACTGGCTGCTTAGTCTTTTGTTCATCACCGCTCACCTCCACACAAGCCACAAACAACTTTCTGAGGTAGGAGCTGGTAGGGACTACCGCCTTTCTGTCTGTCTGTCTGTGTGTGTGTGTGTGTGTGTGTTTGTGTATGTCTGCCTCTGAGTAATCGTGTGAATGTGTGTGTGCAGCGCGCACTGCTGCTGGGGAGACACATGGCAGAGGGAGAGAGGGGGCTCAACAAAGTCTCATCTCCTAATCGGATATTGAGATTTTTTAATTAAATAAGTAATTTGATTGACAGGGTAGCTGTGTGTAAGCTATATTCATTAATTTAAAAAATGAAAATAAAAAAAGCATGCATCCAGAAAAAAAGGGCCCTTTCTCTGGAGGAGGAAAAGGGGCAGGTGCTCAAGCCCCTTTTGATGTCTATGGATGCACGTGCCTACTAACCAGCATGCAACAGGGTGGCGATCACCGGTGATCTGGCTCATGTTGAACGAGCCTATCCTGTTTACATGACTCATGCTAATTAAATTACATTTCAGGGGCACTACACTTATATCATGAATAGTTGTTTCACTAGTAAAGCTGTTTCAGGAAGCCATGGATGGTCAGGCAATACAAATGTAAAATCATTTAAAATATCGTGTTTTGTGTTTTACATTAACTCCAAAAATACACTTTCAAATTGTACCTTGCTACAAAAGCAAACTAATATATAATTGATTTAATGTGTTTTTCAGGCATGCAGAAAAGCTGCCTTTTCATAAAGCATAAGCAGCAATAATTAATATATGATTAATATTTAACTACACCAACAGCAGCGGAATATGGAGTGCAACTCATGCGACAACTACAACTTTAAAAGGTTGTGAAATAACTGGCAGTGAAATATCTACAGTACAATGAAGATATTGGACGCAGCTTCAGGAGAGTTACAGAGTAAAACAAAGGTGGGGGAATCAAGGTTGAGAAAAAATATCAGAAACTAAGATGGCAAGAGCAACTTTACCGCCCCACAGAGGGAATCTAACCAGAAACCTTCCACACAGCCAGCCCCAACTAAACGTAGCAACACGTTTTAAACATGAGCGCTCTGATTGGCTGTGACACAGACAATTAACGAGAGACACACCCACCGAACGAGAGAAATCTCAAAGCCGCTGCGCACCATTCTGAGCAAAACTGTTGTTCAATCCGGAAACCGTAGCAACGTGGTACACATGATTTTGAGATTGAACATGCTCTGGATCAGCAGCAGCAGTACACACTTCTCTACTCAGCCAAACAATTGCATTTGGTTGTAGCCTTAGCGTTTGTGTTGTAGCTTTAGTGTTTGTGTTGTAAACTTTGTGTTTGTGTTGTATCTTAATGTTTGTGTTGTAGCTTTAGCGTTTGTGTTGTAGCTTTTGTGTTTGTGTTGTAGCTTTACCATTTGTGTTGTAGCTTTTGTGTTTGTTGTAGCTTTAGCGTTTTCTTGTAGCTTTTGTGTTTGTGTAGCTTTAGCGTTTGTGTTGTAGCTTTAGCATTTGTGTTGTAGCTTTTGTGTTTGTGTAGCTTTAGTGTTTGTGGTGTAGCTTTAGCGTTTGTGTTGTAGTTTTAGCATTTGTGTTGTAGCTTTAGCATTTGTGTTGTAACTTTTGTGTTTGTGTTGTAGCTTTAGCATTTGTGTTGTAGCTTTAGCAATTGTGTTGTAACTTTTTTGTTTGTGTTGAAACGTTTTTGTTTGTGTTGTAACTTTAGCATTTGTGTTATAGCTTTTGTGTTTTTGTTGTAGCTTTAGCATTTGTGTTGTAACATTTGCAGTTGTGTTGTAGCTTGTGTGTTTGTGTTGTAGCCAACATAGATCATGCTTAAAGATATAAATCTTTTCCTCCAGCACAGAATTTTTCATCATCAAAGACCAAATCTCCTACATTCTGACACTTTTTTGCACCAATTTACGGTGGGAATACCTTTTATTTAGCCTATGCAAAGAAAAGAAAACAGATGACTATTCAAAATCACCTAGACTACACCGCTGCCTATACTCTCCTATAGACCGTAAATCCAGGGTACCAGTCCTATATTATTATTATTATTAATCAATTACCTGTCATATGTTTTGTTATAATTGTTCCATAGCTAATGTTGGTCAGATATGTTGGAAACAACACCCAGAAAGGAAGGTGAATGGGACAATGTTGTCCCACACTATTAGTTGTAAACATCCATCACATCACAGCTTCAACTGTCGTCATGTTCACACTGTTTTCAACAATGAAGGATTATTTATGACATTCCAGGTGCGATTACTTTCCGTTTGACCTCCACATGAAGAGATTTACACGGTTTATTTACAGCTGTAATATCGATAATATCCCGCTGAGTACATTGTTATCATTGCTGATAGAAAATTATGATAAAACCAGGTAAATAAGACCCAAGTTGTGATAAAGTTTGAGGCACTAACATTCCTTTTGCAGGCCCAATTACAACATACTGTGTATATTCTCTTGATTGTGTTTCTTATCTTTGTCTCCCAGTTATGAACTCTATGTAAAGTGCTTTAATAAGTGTCAGATGTTATTTGATATTCTGAGTGTTTATGAATTACTGAGGCTGAGGAGCAGAGACGAGGGAGAGAGCTGTAGAGTGAAGCCAGAGAAGAAGGACAAATGAATAACACTGTAAAATGTTAGTTAACGTAACTCTCTGCTCAGTGACACATGCAACGTCAAAACCGTCTTTAGCCTGCAGAACAAGAAATTCTAAAACTTAGTAAGGACACTGAAGATTGCTTCATATCCATTTCTAAACCAGTGCAAAAAATACTATAATGTATGAAAGGATTTTATATTATAACCACTCTTACCAAAAAATATTAACAAAAGATCTTTTAGAGAGTTGCTTAGAAAAGTAGGGTTGAACATATAAATGAAATGGCACCAAAATGTTATCTAAAACACTTAGCTCAGTCCAATTTGACTAATAAGCTCACTGTCGTTTTACTTTTTAAATCACTAAAACTGGAGACAAAATCCACAACCCTCTGCTCCATTAAATAAACCAGGACATCCGCCATGCGTGTACATTTTAACTGTAATGAGCTGGGAAAACGTGCATAAACTATGTATACTTGTATCAGTCCAAAAACCCATCATCATTTATTTTGAATCTGTCCCAGAACTAATCAAACAGCCGAATAAAACATTGAGTGAGGCAGGAAATGCACCATCTTTCTCCTGGTGGGCTTCCTGGAGCCTTCTCCCTCTCATCAGCAGGGAGAGAGAACACTGGCGGGTCAAACCGGTCTCGCTGCAGTTTGTGAAATGGTGGCGTTATTTTGATTTCTTTTTGTGAGTATGTAACACGATTTTCTCATTCTAGGGGGTGGGATGGTTAAGGGTAGCCAGTGCCCCTATAATATTAAGTTCCATCTCCCCCACACCCTAAATATTTTCATAAATTTCAGAAAAATTCATAAATAACCCCCACCGTTATTATGGCTGGGGATAACACTGAATTAGCATTCTTGTTTACTCTTATATGTGTAGCATTAGTCTTTTGTAGAACCAAACATATGGAAGGTTGTTGGTATGTAACACTTAACCCTCATGTTGTCCCCATGTTGTCCTCGGGTCATATGGACCTGTTTTCCTATATCAATGTCTTTTTAATTCCCCAAAATAACATGATTGATTCCACACACTGCTCTTTGGCAACTACAAGTCTCTACTTTTATGAATTTTGGGGTGCCTCATTCAATTTATAGCATTTGGAGAAAAAAAATTGAAGTTGTTTACATATTCCAGTCTGTGATTATCCATCAACATACATTCCTTTAATTTTATTCTAAATAATTCCTAATTTCTGCTTTTCTAACTCAAACATTAGGTATAATTTCCGAAAAATTAGGTTTATTGACCATGAAATCCAAAAATTACTAAAACTAAAGTTAATAAGTTAGCATTACGTAGCGTTAAACGTAAAAAAAAAAAGTGTTAAAAAAGGGACAAAAACGTCAAAAAAGTTAAAAACATTTATCAAAAAGCATCAACAAAATGGTTGATTTTCAATTCTGACGGGAAGACAACACAACGGTTAAAGGTACTTTAAGGAGGTGAGGAGATGTTTTTTACAGTGTGTTCAGGGGACAGGCAGCTAGCAGATAGTGAGGAGATGTTTTTTACAGTGTGTTCTGGGGACAGGCAGCTAGTAGATAGTGAGGAGATGTTTTTTTACAGTGTGTTCTGGGCACAGGCAGCTAGCAGATAGTGAGGAGATGTTTTTTACAGTGTGTTCTGGGGACAGTTAGCTAGCAGATAGTGAGGAGATGTTTTTTACAGTGTGTTCTGGGGACAGGCAGCTAGCAGATAGTGAGGAGATGTTTTTTACAGTGTGTTCTGGGGACATGCAGCTAGCAGATAGTGAAGAGATGTTTGCTGTATGTGACACCCAATGTTGTAGCCTAAAACCTGCATCACATTGCTTTGAGCACGTTTAATAATGCTCAATATGTTTGGTCCCCTTGTAATGGCCTTTGGCCCCAGCCTGGCCCCTCATTTTCAAATGGTGTAGAAAACCGCCATTGAGCAAGAAGGACAAACAGCAGAAACATGTTAGGTAATTCTAATAAATCTGTTGTATTTAGGCCCTGAACTCCAACACAGGAGTTCTCAGTGGCTGATGAGGCCTGATCTCAAGTTGGACGGAGCTGTGATGATGACTGCGGCTGAACTCCTTTTGGCCTGTTAGGTAAAGGCAGGTGGAATATGAGGCGGTAGGTGTGACAGTTTAACAGCAGCTGGTGGTTAAGCTATAATCAGGGGTGCACATAACCTTTTCAGTGACTTACTCAGGTGAGTACCAGGAGATTGTGTTTGGTACTCACTCCTTATGCAGCGTAGTCTTAATAAGTGCAGTCTTCCCCACTGTCCTCTTCAGTGTCGTCCCCACTGTCCTCTTCAGTTTCATCCCCACTGTCCTCTGTTTTAGCATCCTGCATGGTAGATAATGAAGATGCTGCAGATGCACGTCCCTGTCCTTGGTTGAGCCTCCGATTAGCTGTCTCCATCCACAGGTCAACAGCTTGCTTTGGGTTAAACGTTTCACGTGAATGATATGCACCGCCGACATTTACTCCTAGTCGCTTCAGTAAAGGAATATCTTCAGAATAGGAAGACATGGGACGTGCGTGTTTAGCTTTATGGAAGGCAACAAGAAAAATATTAAACAGAGCTTGCCGCTTTTCTTCAGTCAGCTTTTCTCGCCATCTGCCGAGTGGGCGACTGGACATTTCGTCTCGGCTAGCTTGTTTATTAGCAATGGCTTGCGCCACATTCGTGTGCTCCTTGCTCTTTTCATGTTTGTCAAATAAAGGATGGTTGAAATTCTTTGAGCCTTTATAAAACGCACCTGTTTTGTCCGCTAGATGTGGATTTGAGCGGCAAATCTTGCACAACATTTCAGTGCGCTCATCATTAGCTTCAAGCCACTGCACGTCTTGGAGCCACTTTTCCGAAAAAAACCTTTTCTTCGGCTCCGGCTCCAGTTGGCGTTTCTTTGTAGGTGGCGAAACACCAAAGAAGCTGCTTAATGTCTGTTGCTTTTTGGACATCTCTGTGCGAAGTTTGAAAGCAACATGTCATGTGTAAGGTAAGATGAAAAGATCGGTCAAGTACGCAAAGGCGCGTAGTAACACAAACGGCATTACGCTTTCCCAATTTTTGTCGCGCATGCGTACTTGCGTACCAGTTATGTGCACCCCTGGTTATACAGCAGCAGTTGTTGTGGTGCATACAGCTCAAAATATGTGGAATACATCCAAATGAATGCATCATTTTTAGTAGATAAATGTACAAATGGTTGATGAGAACAGCCTGGCCAAATGAATGTTATGTAACAAAGCTAAAAAAAGTTCAAGGCTTCAAATATACTGTAGGTCATGGAGTCGAAATCCACAGGGTTCATCCAATCTACTCTTTAGGCTAGCTGCATGTTCTCAATGCACCTGCCAGCTCTTTGTTGAGGACACAAACATACACACGCACACACACACCTCTTTAGAAAAAAATATTCAGATGGGCATACTAACAGAAACACTTTCGGCTGCTAATGCTAGAACCACAGAAACTTTTGTAGTTTTTCAAATAACTATCAAAATAGCTGCCCATTAATTTCATGTAAATAGATAAGATAGAGATACATACACCTTTATTTTCATTGCAGCTTCCCACACAATGGAACTGTGAGTGCCACTACTGATAACCATTAATCCATTGATATTGTCAGCTCTAATGAGAAGCCATTTGTTTCCATCCCTGAGAGTATAATTTCCTTTTCTAAAGAGCCACAACTTACAAGGGATCTACTCCAACACAACATTCAGTGCACTTTAACCATACTGTTGTCCTCTCGTCAAATTTGACCCCTTTTAAAAATGTCTAGGCCTATATCTAAAATATGGGTTTCTTTTTAACCAAATTACAACAAAAAAATGGATTGGATTCCATGTAACGCTCTTTAAAAATACAATTGATCACTTTCATTCCTATGATCTTATTAGTCAAAATAATTCATAATTTCTGTTTTTTAACTCAAATGTTAGGTATAATTCTATATAAATGGGGGTTATTGACCATGGATTTCAAAATGTACCTTTTGTAAAACTAGTGGTAGTAAGGAGGTGTTAATGAAAACAAATACAAAAAAAGTCTGAAAAAAGGATTAAAAAAGTCACATCTTTGGTCCAGGAAGACAACACAATGGTTAAACGCATCAGAAGCAATGCATTTAACCCTGAGAACGTTTGATGGAACCAAAAACTAACGTTCCCAAACACAACCAACACACAACCCAACATAACCTTCAGGAAACGTTCCAGCAACCAAACCTAGGGTTCCCAGAACCTTCTGGGAACCAAAAGGTGTTAGCTGGGCTAACCCTCCGAACACGAGGACTTGAACTAAAATAAACAATACTTGGGTTGAGCCGAACTGAGCTGATGTCGATTTTACGCACAGAGACGTGTGCGTAATTACTGACCTGTTGGCATCTTCGGGTTCATTCAGTAGGGAACACTCACAGAACCAGAGTGCTCTGATTTCAAAGATTTTGGACAAAACCAATAACTGCTGACAAGATGCTGACATATATAAAGCATTTAGAGCCCAAACTGGTCCTTAATGAGTCCAGGTCATATTAGCTCCGGTCTTCATAAATACTTATTTATTTTTGGAACAACTTGTTGTGATCTCTGCTGCATTTAACAGCAAGAGTCTGAAACTCTTCTGAATATTTTTGGGGGGTAACGACCACTGGACTGATGTGCCCACCTGCCTCGTGGATGTTCTCCTCGCAGGAGTACCAGATGCCGGTGTGGAAGCGACGGAAGAGGAAACGGTCGTCCCCGGTCTCCCAGCTGTAGTGCACCTTGTTCTGGTCCGTCTCGTTCACGCCGTAGTCGATGCAGTTGTGGCGCCTCTGCTTGCTGCAGTTGGGCTTGGGGACGCGCTGGGTGCCCTCGCACCAGTACGTGGTGATGAAGGCGGTGGTGGAGAAGAACAGGGCCACCAGGTTCAGACCCACCGACAGCAGCGCGCGACACTTCCGCGTCGTCTTCATGGTCTCGATTCGAGCAACCGAGTCCCCGCAGGCGGCAAGAAAGTTCATCCGAGGAGGAAGAGGCAGGAGGCGGTCAGAGGAGGAGGAAGAGGAGGAGGAGGAAGAGAGGCATGGCGGGGCCGCCGAGACGCACAGAGGAATTACGCGCCGCTCTGCCTCTTTTCTCCTTTCTTTGTGTTAGTTCGTCCTCAGAGCGGAGAGAAGTGACAGGTGGTCCGGACTCCCCGAGAGAAAACCGTAAAGGATAAATCTTCCATCAACTTCAGCATCACCTCCCAGACCTCCAGCTCTAAACAACAGCGCTCACTTAGAGAGCAGGACGCTCACTGAGGAAACTCTCTGTCTCTGTCTCTCTTTCTCTCTGTATCTCTCTCTCTCTTTCTCTGTCTCTCTATTTCTCTCTCTCTCTCTCTCTCGCTCTCTCTCTCTCTCTCTCGGTTTCTCGTGCGTCATCACTGTGACAGGACTCTTCTTATTTCTCTCTCTAAATGACACGCAGAGCAGCTACGTACATCTATAATTATCATTATCGCTGTATTTTATTTTATATAGAAGTGCCCCCAGATAAATGTCACCTTCAGAATGTCTAGTTTCATGAGACAAACTGACAAACAACACCAGCCAAATGGATTTTTCACAACGTGACAAACCAAAAGTTATTCTCATCAATCTGTTTATAAATGATCCATAAAGAATATGCCATTATTCTAACGTATACAGTAATCCCTTTATAAAGTAGTTACTCATTTTTCCAGAGACATTTCAAAACACTTTGCTGGAAGACAAAGCAACATGAATCTTGTCAGCTGTCATCTCTTAATGTTTATTGCATCATATTTTAGTTGCTTTACATCCTGAAAAAAAGTGTTTTCGTAACAGTCGTCATCATAATCTAATTTGCTGAATGTTGAAACACATATACTAATAATAGTAATGCACAAAAGATGGTCTCTACTGGACACTGGCTGGGATTTCTACTTAATGCCTAGTTTAATGAATATTTACTGTAATATGCAATACAACATCCAAGGTTTAAGCTCCCTTACATTAATCAAATGATGACAAATCTCCCACAGAACAAGGCTGATAAACATATTTCTAGTTATTAGGGAAACCCCCGGTCCTCTATGACAGACGTATTTATCTGTTCTGATGGAACACACCTCTCTGTTATTTGTTTTTCAACGTGTGACATGCTGGAAGAACACGTAGAAACGGCCCGGCCCCCTTTATCGATCAGTCAGCAGAGAGCTCACATCTCCAGGCATGAAAATCACCAGCGACAAGGCCGAGCCGCCCACTGCACCCATCCATCACCCCTCATTTTATGGCACCCACCCCCAGATCAATGCAGCGTGTGTGTGTGTGTGTGTGTGTGTGAGTGATTCAGAGTGACAAAGCACTTCAGGAGTCAATAAACAGAGCAGAAAACGGTGCGTTGATAAATGTGTGATAATGCTGTTAGATTTATCTGCAGTCAAACACTTAAAATATTAACACACACACATATACACTATACAGTGTGTATATCAAGTGAAATATTTTTGATTTCAGAGAACACCTAATCCTCTGGGTCACAGCATTTAGGAGCATGTTGGTCTTTTGTACATGCTGTATTAGATTCAGTTAGATTCCGAGTGTAGGTACTGAGACAATGAGATCCAAGTCAAGGCATCCAACCAGAAGTCCAAAAAGCAAAGAAGTGCAGAGCAATGTACAGAGAATAAAATATGCAATACATAGAATGTAGAACAAAAAGAAAGATCTGCACTTGCAGGCAGTGCAGGTATGTTGTAAAAGTTATTGAAATAAGCAATAAACACTATATAATAACGTATTAAAATGTTAATTATTGGTTTCAGTTCACTCAAAACAAAACACAAGGAACTAAAATTGGGAAAGGGGTCCATTATTGCCTTATATTTTCTTTTAATTTGATCAAATACATAAAAAAACCTCTTAAATTATAGATTAAGATCTTCTTAGTCACATAAACACCAAATAATGCCATTTTATTAAAGGTTATAGGGGAAGACTTTGGTTTTCGGTTTAATATTAAAAAGCTGAAGACGTCCTGTTTTGTGCTTCCAGTCCCCGCAGCAGACCTCCGTCCTTCCTTTCCATTAACCGAGAGCGCGCCTACAACACAAATCATGTGGATAAGCTGCATGCAATTACAGTAGTTGCCTATAAATGCAATTTATAGAAAACAGGATTTCAAACCCCCTGCCTCCCCCCCTCCCCCCCGCTGTGAGGGTCCAACAATTTCTGCTGCTTCAAGCCTTCTACTACTTACATTTTGGATACCATTATTTCCCCATTTTCTCAGAATGCAGAAACACACTTTTATTTAATGACAGGAAATCCAAAAAAGGACACTCCTAAACAATACAGAATTTAAATTTCACATTTCACGTGTTTCTGGTGTATTTCTGGCTGTGTTCCAACATCCACCTGCCTGACTTCCTCACTCGTAACGCACGCCCCAGTGTTATTGAGCTGCCAATAGTGTGATCAAATATAACATATTAAATACAATCAAGTTAGAATGCAACAATCAGACTATCCACCTATCAAACAAATCAAATCAAAGTCTCTATTTAAGTTGGTTTCTACTGTTACGTCAGCATATCATTTGGGAGCTTTAAAGCAGAGCCGTGAATCACTTTGTCTGCTTGACGGTAAAATCCCCTTTTCTGGCTTGAAAACACACAAACACACACACACACCTCTGCACACACACACACATAGTTTTTTTGCTGTGTTGTTGGATAGATGCCCCGGACAAGATTTCCCATTGGATATATGGGACCATCTGTGGGTTCGCCCCAGCTTTGTTTTTCGTCTGAATAAAATCCAGTAGATCACGACGCGCGAGTTAACACAGCTTTCTGCAGCAGCAGCCTGTAACACGATACACCCCAGGCACAGAGCAGCCTGCAACACACCCCTGCTAACCTAGCTTCATGTGCGTACTCCAGAACAACAAACTTCAAGCACCTCTCCGTCTTCAGGCTTTGTTTTGTACAGAATGTTCTGCTGATTTACTTTTGGTCCCTTTTTGCTCCTTTTTGCCGAGTTGTTGGCCTTTTGCAGGAAACAAAGGCAGATTTTCAGCCTGACAAAGTCATCAGGCTGAAATATGTTTGTTGCAGCTGTTTCGCTGCCCACTGATGTATAGTTCAGAGGAAGATTTAAAGGAAAACCAACAACAATCCATCTTTAAGGGTGTAAACCCTCCTCCGCTGTTGTCTCCGGATGAAAGCTTTGTTCAACCCTGAGGCCAAGACAGGAACTTTGATCAGACGATGACACAAAACCCAGAGAATGTCCGTTGTCAATGTTTTTAAATTCTATAACATCTGTGGAGAGTATAGTCAACATAAAGTTAATAAACTATGGTTACCTTACTCAACTACCTGCTCTCTATGACAAATAACGGACCTTTAGGACTATGTAAGTGCCGCACAATTAAACAAACACACACACACAAACACACACTTACACACCTACAAACACACCCACACAAACACACACACACACACACACACACACTTACACACCTACAAATACACACACACATACACAAACATACACTTATACATCTACAAATACACACACACACACTCACACAAAGAGGCACACACAAACACAAACTCACTTACCTACAAACACACACACATACACAATCACACACTTACACACCTACAAATACACACACACATACACAAACATACACTTATACATCTACAAATACACACATACACACACTCACACAAAGGAGCACACACAAACACACACTCACTTACCTACAAACACACACACATACACAATCACACACTTACACACCTACAAATACAAACACACACACACACTCTTACAGAAAGACACACACAAACACACACACAAAACAAACAAACACACTTATGCACCTACAAACACACACACAAATGTAAATGTGCTGTATTTATATAGCGCTTTTCCAGTCTTAACAACTGCTCAAAGCGCTGTTACATCTACAGGAAACATTCACCATTCACACACATTCATACACTGTGGCCGGGGCTGCCGTACAAGGTGCCACCTGCTCAACATTCACACACATTCACACTCCGATGCGCAGCACCGGGGGCAACTCGGGGTTCAGTGCCTTGCCCAAGGACACTTCGACAATGACTGCAGGGGCGGGGATCGAACCACCAACCTTCCGATTGGCAGGTTGGTGGTTCTACCACTGGTTGGACCACTCTACCACTGAGCCACAGCCGCCCCACACACACAATACTTTTCATTTTTAGCAAATACACCCAGAGATAAAGATGCGTGAACAAAATTGGGAAATAAATTGCACAGTTTTGCCAAAGATGGAGGTAGAGTTTGAGTTTGGGATTGAGACATGGAGCCTTGGCATGGACAGATCCCAGACTGGTGCAGGAGCGGACTGACTATTGATCAACAGCACAAATGCTACCAACAAACAGTCAATGTAGATTGTCAGTCTGACCCAAAATTCATTTCAAACTCCTATTGTAAAGAAGATGGACAGACAGGAGGACGGGCAACAGGTGGGGGACTGGATGGAAGGGAATCGCACTCAAGGGGAAAATGGAGCCCGTCACATAGATGCCGTCACCACAGATGAATGCGTCCAACAGGAATTGATCAACATCTGGACTCCCTGCTGGAGACACACACGCACTGCCACACACACGCACAGCCACACACCCAAACACACACACACACTGCAGGCTGCATTGGAGAGCCATCAGTGGCTCCGAGCAACCTTGTCTGAAATTGACTGCAGCCTGTGAACTGAAGTGGATGTTGTGTGTAATCAGTCAGCGGTTCAGCTCTGGGACTCTGACATGAGGTTTCATAACAAAATTTACACAAGCTACCGATCGTGTGTGTAGAGTTCCTTGTGCGGTAATTAATGTAGACACAACCAAATCTACATCAGCTAATGAAGTTGTTGGATTCAACAGCAAGTAAGTAAATGATCAGAATGCCTATTTACTGCTGTTGGCCACCTTGTTGGGCACAACCCCCCCCCCCCCCCTTCACTCTCAGCAGCCATCACAAAATAATATATGTAATATGAACAGGGGTTTGTGGTGAAATTAACCTGCAAATCAATTCCACGCTCAGCAGATTCCTCCTGGTTGTGTTTTTCCAATTAAGTGTCTGGATGTGTGCATGGAAAGGGCCGACGGGGGGGGGTAAGTTGTTTATTTTGGCCGGTAAATTACATTTTATGCAAATTCTGTGAGGATGGATTGCTGACAAGGTGTGTGGTGTGTCGATGCAGACGTATTAACAATCAGTCGGCTCCTCTGGACCCCCCCAGTATAAACGGTTGGATTAGGCGACGGAGCAGCGGTGGTGCTGAGTCTTCAACTAAAAGACAACATGATGTGCAAGTTAGAAACTGAGGATGAAATAACCACGAAATGCTTCAAGTTCTTAAAGGTCCAGTGTGTTCAAAACAGGTGATCTGACCTTTGACCTGGGTGTAGGCCTAAAGCAGTGATTGGTTAGCGTTCAGTTAAGCATACTGTGTTTGCACATGTGAGGAGTGTGTGTGTGTGTGACCTGGTGAATAAGTGTAGCATTAAAATTGGTTGTGTTTGAAATAGGAAAATTATAATTATATAATTATATAATTATGTGTAGTGTTAAAAAAAAAAGAGTCAAAGGCTGAGAAATAGCTTATGGATTTTGGAGATTTGGTGTGTAGTTTTTGCACTTTGAATGAGAGGTTTCAAAAATCATGTGTGTCGTCTGAAAAGATTTGGAGTGTAAGCAGTTGAAAAAAACTGTAAACAACTTTTGAACAAGCGCACAACTTCCTTTCCAATGCTATTTTGCAGAGGCAGCATCATTCCGTCCAGAGTTTAGCCCCGCCCAGGACAATTGTGATTGGTGTAAAGAAATGCCAATAAACCAGAGCAGAGTTATTCTTCCATCCCAGAAAGCTGTGAATACAGAAGACATTAAGCAACTAACACTCCAGGAGAAGCTAACCATGTTGAAGTCACCTGCTTTGAGAACCAAGCCTCCGTCTCGGCCTCCTGTGTCAGAGTGGACGTAGCTTCCCTTTCATTTCTTAGTGGAGCAGAGTGAGACAGTCCTGGTCGTGACCCCATCTCTTCCAATCTGACTGAACTTTGACCTGGAAAATCGTCCTGCTCTCTGCTGTCCAGCCAGTTCAGAGAGGCGCAGCGGGACTGACCTTTCAAAACTGCAGTGTGTTATGCTGCTACAGAGGAAAGCAACTCCTGACAAGTTAAAAATGAGTTTGAAACTGTCTCCTGTCGTCTTTACTGCAAAAACGACGGAATCATCTGTCAAGCAGCAGAACGGTACAGCTGACACAGACTGTCAAGATGAAGAGCTCGGGGGAAAAAAAAGATAATTTGAGAACAATCAGAAAAACCTGCGTGTGTGACTGATGCATGAGCTGCACCTGAAATCACACACGGCTGAGCTGCACAGCTTTGGTTTAATGTAAGGATTTCATCTCGGGAAGACTTCTACAAAAAGACCAAAAAACGATTCTGATTTTTAGAACAGCTGGTGCTGGAAAATATAGGCCAGTCTAGTCTATTCTTCTCCCAGAGAGTGCCAGCAGACAAGACCCACTGAAGATTGGCTGTGATTGGTGCTGCACTTATTTGAAAACACAAAAGGTGAAGGTGGGGATTGTGTGAAGGATGAAAAAGGAGGCAGCTACGCAATTACTGTCGAAAGTGTGATTGTCCGATTGTTGGGTTTGGAACGTTGCTAAAACTTGTTTCACCCAGTCGCCCTGGGTGTGATGTCGGAGAGCTTTGGGGGCTCCAGATAGTTCTGACAAACCTTGTTGTTTAAAGCATAGTGAGTCCCTAACAATGTCGCACTACTTGATACTGTAGCTGTTTTCACAAATCAGATCCAGACAATGGACTGTATACAAAAATGGACAACGCATTTCCACTTTCTCCCACTATAGTCGCAGTATTTATCAAAGTCCCACCCAAACACCTGCCCTGCCAGGCGGATGTCAATCATGCAACTTGCAGGGCGACTGGGGGTGTCAATCATGCCCCCCATTCTCCTAAAAAGCTAGAGACTCAGAAATGGTATTAGGGGACCACTAAGGTCTACATAAAAGAGACTTCAGAGACAGTATTAGGGGACCACTAAGGTCTATATAAAAGAGACTTCAGATACAGTATTAGGGGACCACTAAGGTCTATATAAAAGAGACTTCAGATACAGTATTAGGGGACCACTAAGGTCTATATAAAAGAGACTTCAGATTCAGTATTAGGGGACCACTAAGGTCTATATAAAAGAGACTTCAGATACAGTATTAGGGGACCACTAAGGTCTTTATAAAAGAGACTTCAGATACAGTATTAGGGGACCACTAAGGTCTATATAAAAGAGACTTCAGATACAGTATTAGGACCACTAAGGTCTATATAAAAGAGACTTCAGTTACAGTATTAGGACCACTAAGGTCTATATAAAAGCATCCAAAGAACACCATGTCATGGGAAAAAATCTCAGTGTGATCAGAACCACCTTAAACGGCAGAAACCATCTTTGGGGGGAAATGTATATGACTTCTACTTGTGTTTCTAATCTTTTGGCCCATGTCCCATCTGCTAAGGTAATGTTGAAAACAGGTTTGTTTTTCTGCCCCCTAGTGTCCAAAGAATCAGACATGAGGTTAAAAAAGGTTGTGTTTACTCTGAGAAACAGCTGGTGAACTTGAATGTTTTTAAACAGAGAATGAGATTAAAAAGGAGAAACAGAGCGATGGCAGTCAGAGGGTTCGTTAATCCTCTCTGTGACGGACTTCTATAAGCTGCAGAGGAGTTCTGTGAATGCATGAGTATCAGTCCATCTGTCTGTCCTGTCGACAACACTCAAACTGAATTCACTGTGTGTGTGTGTGTGTGTTTGTGTGTGTGTGTGTGTGTGTGTGTTTGCAGCCAACACCCTGGCTGATCCCCACGTTTTCCTGATTTCCCCTCGGTAAAGAACTGTGGCTGTTTGCTGACCTGCAGCTCATTATATCCTCGGCTGAACCTTCATGCTTCCCTCTCCTAATCTAATGGGACTTTCCGTCTGTCTATCTGTCACCGCCAGCCATCCGTATCAGGGTTCCACCAAAATGACTTTCTGAAGGCCAATGCCTGTATTTTCATTATCTTAACCCATTATCTTCAACTGGTTTTATGCCAAAAGTTGCCCCAAATTACAAATATGTATCTCTGAGAGTTTGTATTCTTCTGAAAGAGGAGGAGGCCTGTAAATATGAATTCAAACCATAATATATTAATATATGTATCAGTGTAACTGGGGGGGCTCGTGCACGAATTTGGAGGAAGTTAAATTGAACCGGTGTGACACAGAGAAATGCAAACTAACGATGCAAACGAACTGTTGCCTGCTTTAAATCGATACCAAACGGAGGCTGTGGATGGTTTTAATTGGGTCCACAGTCTTTCACAAGGTTTATGGGCTCAGGAGATGGCGAGGGTAGCGGCATTTGAAAAACTGTCACATTAACAGATTGTCAGATTGAATGTCTGAAATAAGAAATGGGGAAAGTACCTAAGCTTTTTCTTATTTTTTTAGGAGGGGCTGCCATGTACTATGGGGAGACGTATACAATGGGCTTAGTATTTCGTCACATGCACATCCAGTACACTATGTTTATTTGGTTTCCAGCGGTTTATTTTGCCATTGTTGTATTAGACTGTATTGAATAATTATGGTTGTCATGTTAGCTTGCCTTACTTTTTCTTTCAGTGGTGATGACGAATGGGGATGTTTGGGGGAGGTATTTATGTTGTAAATGGTGTTTGTGTGCTGTTTTAACAAAAAATGCAGCTTGTTAATCTTTCAAAATGGGTTTATATCAGTTGCATAAAGAGATAAGAAAATGTAATTGCATGTGATGGTGTAGGCCTAAAGTCGGGTAGGTATGGTGAGAACTACACATGGAGCTTCAGTAGATTACGTGCAACTAATTTCATAATTCATGAGACGTCTGGAGTTTCAAACTTGTACCTTACCAAACGTCACCCAAAGTACCAATTCACTGAAGTGTCAATCATATTTTCTTTTCGGGTGGATGGTCCAGTGGTTGGCACTGCCGCCTCACAGGCCTCAGCAGGACAACTGGTACAAAATGGATGGTATCACTTTATTTCAGATGGTGTTATCTCAGCTTTGAAACACCTCAGCTATGTCTTTATGCTTCGGGGCCCAACGTTTGGCAGCTTAACGTTCCACATAATGAGACGATTGTGCAGAGACGCAAGCGCTGCTGTGGTATCTGTGTGACTCCAGCAGTTAATCCAGCCATTCAGAAAGCAAAGCGGTACAACTGGCCCGTCCTTGTACTTCAAATCACTGAAGTCATAATTTAATATAACACCTGCTTCTGATTTCATGGGGTGAGGATGAGCTGTTTCTCATTGAGCTGGAAACTCCTGTGGATACGGGTCTCTTTGAAATAACAGCAGTGGAAGATGCATTCAGAGCCTTTCACAATCAGATCAGATACTTAGATTTAGGTTTTTCTTCACAACTACCTCATTTAGTCTGGACATTTGGACTTTGCATGTAGGTCCGAACCAAAATTGCAGCTGAGAAAGGTGACTCGGACCACGGTCCGGATCACAAGACACACAAAGTTTCGGTTGGTTTGGTTCATTTGCGGTATGAAAACACTTTTTGAATTGGTTCAGAATTTAAGACCAATTACAGAAAGTTAGGCAACTACGTACCATAGAAGAAGAAGAAAAAACAGGTAAAAGAAAAATGTTGTTGTTGAAGTACGATACACTTTTTGCCTTCAAGAAAGTAAATTTGTCGCAAGTGCTGCGCTTGTAGTTGGTGCTGACGTTGTTGCTGCTGGTAATAACACCATAATAAGGCAATCGGGATTCATTTGTTCATTTATTTTCATTCATATCAGATGAACACAACATAACTGAACACGGATGGTTTGGACTTCTAGGTGTGGAAACACTCTTAGATACTAAATTCTAAAGTTATACTGAAGCTAAAGTAAACAAGTATGAGCAGAAAAAATAATGTCTCCCTTTTCCTCTCTTCATTATGTTCGTTCATCTTTCCTTCTTTACCCTCTTTTGTTAAAGGGTGAGCAAAACAAGATGGAAAACATGAAGGGAGTTTGAAAGAGAGGATTAAGGTGCTGTAAATAGAGGAAAAGACAGGATTAGTTACAGTATTTAGTTTTTGCAGGCCACTGTTTATGCACACACTTGGACAGAAATGTTTTCAATAAGCAGTTGCACTAAATTCAAATTGAAATTCTTGTTTCCCTGGTTGAATTTTATTTCAAAGTTAGATGAGTTTTTGGGTAAAAGAAAGTAATATTTTTTCTTTTTTGAAATGGGAGGGACTTGCTGTCTGCAGTGTGTGTTTTGACTGCAAAAACATGTAGATCTTATTACTCTTAAAAAGTATCTGAAGGATGACGCAATCCAGAAAGTATCTTCAGTAGGAGGAAAAAAAATCTGCATCTTTTGAAAACTTACATTTTAGATAGACTAAGGTTTTTTGTAATTTTAAGGGAGACAAATAGAGAAAATCAAGAGGAGATGGAAAATGACAAGAGAGATGAATGACAGTCAGCAGAATGGATGGAGAGATGGATGGAGGCACAGGAGTGTGAAGCTATATTATAGTAAAACAGAGTGTGTTGACTCTGTTGAGATGATGGACAAAACTGTGCAGGGAAAGATTTAGAATTACAGCAGCATTTAGACAGCTGAGTCCGATTCAAGCTGCAAGCAGCCCAACGTGAAGCACGCTGTGAGTGGTGACCTCTGGGACCCCACAGGAGAGGCTGCTGCTGCTCCACTCACCACTGCTCACTACTCACTTTTGCAGAGAATGTTCTTTTTTCAAAGCAGTACTGTTCCAGTTCTGAAGGAAAAGATCTGTAACTGGAGTCAGTGGTTGGAGAAGTATTTAGAGACTTTACTGAAGGTGAAGTATTACATAATACCAAACTAAAAGTGTCTTTATTACAACTTCATTACAGGCCCTGCATTCAAAATCCTACCAAAGTAAAAGTATTCTCAGCAAAATGTACTTACAATACTACTCTGAAAACTGTCTCTGAACATCTTTTTTTTTTATCTGTTTTTGTCCTGAAAATGTTAGTTTGGACAAAAGGTCCAAACGTTAGCGTGTGCTTAGCATTGTTCTGTTACTTTCATTGGCACTGCCTGGAAAAACTTCAATTACGTAAAGAAAGTGGTGATTTCATTCATTTGTGTGTGTGCGTGTTTGTGTGTGCGTGTTTGTGTGTGTGTGTGTGTGTGTGTGTGTGTGTGTGTGTGTAGGTGTGATCAGCAGAGAAAGAGTCTGAAACTCGGACAGTGGGGCTAGAATTGTAAATCCACAGTCTCCACTCGGAGTCGGCCATTACAGTGGAGGGGGATGTGATTGATGGCTGCAGCTGAGGAGGAAGAGGGAGAAAGTGACAGACGAGGGACAGACGGAGGGAACAGAAAGGCAGATGGATTGCCCTTCGGCTCGCCCCTCAGTCTCTCTCTTTATTCCCAGAGCTGTGCAGTTCAACTAGCAGGAAACAACGGACACCTTCACCTTCACGTGTGACCTGTGGCATTTTTTTTCAACTTCGGTGTCTTTGCATCAAAAACTTCACAGGGTTCCTCTGTAATATATTTGAGCACTGAGACACAGGAATAGACTTCTGATTTTGGCTATTGAAACAGAACATGGTCTTTTTGAGGGAAATAGTAAATTATTAAGTCAAGTTTTAGAACACACTCCTCTTCATGTACGCTGGGCAGCTTAATCCACCCAATCAAGTCATTACACACAGCATTTTGACCTTTAACTATGGTTTTGTTCCTGTGATATCAACTTTTTCTTGTGAAATTACAACTTTTTCTCATATTATCCTGACCTTATTTTCATAACATTACAACTTTTCCCTTGAACATTTCAGCATTATTTTCCAGATCTTCTTTTTTCTCTTAACTGTGGCCCTACAACTCTGTGATAGATTACAAAATGTTGTATTTTTGGGTTGCATGTGTGTATGGTGTTGAAGTTTCAATGACTTATCAGGAGAAACTGAACTCCAGAAAGTCTCAGCTTCTTCCTAATTCTTTAAGCTTTCGATTGAAACTCACAGAGACCATTAACGTCGAGAGGATTTTTTCCAATTCCGAATCAAAGCACACCCCCGGCGACCCCAGCGGGAAGTCAGGCCATCCTTGACTCTCTGAGAGCCCCCGTGTCATATGTCAGGATTAGTCAGGCGTTGAGCTGGACCTTGTTATTGAAAAGCTCACCTGTCTCGCTCACCTTACTCTCCACTTCCTGATCTCTAGAAGAGGGATATTTCTGTGATATTTTACTTTGTAATAAAAGTGTCAGGGGAATGTGAAAAGGAGCAGCTACACCGTAAATCCCCACCTCGAGTGCACACGCGTCTGGGCTGCTCGGTGAGGCAATGTTTTATTCAAAGTCTGTCTGCGTTCACCACTTCTGTTTGACGAGGACGCTCCTTCAGCTGCCAGGTAAGGGGAAACAGACAGTCCGTGGATTTTTTATCTGACTTCAAATAAAGGTTCTGTTAAGACCAAGGATGTTTTTTTTAAAAGTGCCAGATTTGATCATGTTAAGATGCCCGAAGGCCACTGGCTCCTTCTTACATTTCTTTTTAACAATAAAGGTTGCATACAAATGCACTGATTTTTAACCACTTTTATTTATACATTATAATTTATACACTATTCTAAGAAGGCAAAGTAGCAGTGCTTCGCCTTCTGAGCCTACAGTTCCCAGTATGTAGCTGGTTAGAAGATGGCTGTTTGTCATGTGACCTTGTTATTTGTACATGGAAATAGGAAATTGTTGGCGTTATTTTGTCACTCATTGGCATAAGGACCTACTGTACATTCACAACCAACGGGCTAACGTTTGCAGACTGTAAACTCGCCTCACCAGAATGTTATCCAAGCTGGGCGGCGGAACACGTGCTGATCATAGAAACTGAACTTGGGCCCAGTGCTCCCAGGAAGACTCTCTCCCTGTGCGTTGTTTAGTTCTTTTTTCACTTTTCCTAAAACCACCTGAACACCAGTGATTTCACTCCCATCCACATCTCATCTCTCTCTTTACCACAAATCTGTTTTAATGCATTCACGGTGTCCCTCCCTTTATTTGCGATGGCTCCCACAGCAAGACCCCCCCCCCATGTTCCCAGAGCATGCGTGTCTCTTGATTTTAATTTTATTTATTTTTTATTTTTTATTTTTATTTATTTATTTATTTACTTATTTATTTATTTATTTATTTATTTATTCATTCAGGACAATGCACATTGATGAACATGCACAACAGTACATGTAAATGTGCCAGATTGTAGCCCAAGGGCTAATTTCCATCTGCAGTCCAATAGGCAGGTTGGAGTTTACACAAAAGACATAGGATATAAAAAAAAAAGAAAATCAACAAGACAACAAGAAAAAAAGAAAAACAAGACGATTCATTAATAGAAAAATAGAAATACAAGTTAGTTAGCGGTGGTTACACGTTTGGTTAGCTCTAAGCCACAGCTTTACCTGGCTCTTAAAGGAGGCCAGAGTGGGACACTCCCTTATAGCTGGACAAAGTGTGTTCCATAATGATATGATATGATTAATATCATATGATTAATAACAATTAACATTGTAGTTGCGGAGTAGCTTCATAGTTCAAACTGCTAAAAGAACAAAGGATGATGAACGTTTCAAAATGCAATTTGAATAATATAAATGTGTTGAGCCACTGTCTTGCTTGGAAATATGAAGGTATAAGTTTCATGTATAACATCAGTAGGCTGCCAACTGTAGGTGATTCATAATATTGGCCATGGGAACCATATATTGAACATTTAACGTAGGGGACAACATTGCAGAGGACTTTACACCGTTTGGAAGGTCCTTTTAATGATTACATAATACAAGTTATATTAAAAGCTGACTGAAAACAAGAAAAATCAAACAAAAAGAACTAGAACCTTGATCTGTTTTGTGCAGTGCATGCTGGGACACTGTCTGTCTCCAGCTCTCCTGTGACCACTGACAGCAAAGAGCAGGTAAATCTCTTCTCTGCTCCATAACGACGCTGTCTGAGCTGTCCTGCGCGTTTCAACCCAGCAGACAGACAATTGTTCAATTACAGTTTCCTGATCAGCCTTCAGAGAGACGGATCTCTGCTGCTGATTGGACGGGTCGGCGCTTCATTAGTTCATGGGAAACACAGCCAGTCTTCAATTTCTACCTGTCTCCATCCTTGTTTTCTTTTTGTGACGATGTCAGTTCAGTATAGAACCAGACTGGAAGCAGGGAAATACGAGAAAGTGTGAGAATAGTGAGAAAAAAGAGTGGGTTTGCATGGAAGGATCGATAGCTAATCCTGAGCTTAATCTGGTGTCTCTGGCTCACAGCGTATCTGTCCTCCCTCCCTGCCGCCGGCCGCTTCCTTATGAAGACAACATTGTTTGTGTCTGACAAAAAAGCTCCAGAGAATTAGAAGCTAATTGCTTCAACAGAGCACACAGAGAGGTAGAACAGGAGGATGGCTTATCTCCGAGATCTGTGGAAAGGTAACAACACACAGCTTTTGAAGCTCCCTGTTAAACATTCACAGTTGGAGAAAGCTGAGCAGAGCAATGGCTTATGGGTCAAAAATGTGAACAAATACGTCATTTATCATAACAACAATACCATAAATTAAAGAACAAATTCAAGTGTGAGGTGTTAGTCAGTAATGTTCATTTGGGTGTAGATTATGACGTGTAAACTGTTGCAAAGTAAAAGATAAGTAAGAATAACACTATTCTTAGTAAATGAAATGGGTTGCAGATGCTGGCAGGTCGTTGATTGCATCCACGTTTCCTTTTACTCTCTTTTCTTCTCATTCCGTCCCAGCGAGGAAGCATGGGAAGGACGTGAGGAAATCATACGAGGAGAGAGGAAACAAAGTAATTTGTTTTGATGAGGACGAGATATCCTTTAATCTGAAGTGTTCTCATCTGCTGTGTGGCTAGCAGCAGCTTTCCAATAAAAGGCTCTTCTTGTGTATGCTCGCCAAAGGAGTAAGCCTTTTCTCCACAACGCGTAGCTTCTACGGCGCCATTTTGATGCTAACAAGCTATCACATGCTGTTAGCATTCCATTGACTGCCATTTATTTTGATGTCATTTTCACAGCAAATAACTTTACATTTGAAGCGTTTAAGGACTCTATTTGTCCATTGTTTATTTCTAAAGAAACAAAACGATGTAGAAAAGGCTCCATTACATTAGTAGCAGAGGTTTTTGTAAAAATAGGCTAACAATTGTGTAATAACCAGGTGACTTACTGTTGCATGGTAGCTAGAAGTAGTAACTGCCTATGATCCTCACTTTACATAGCTCCTCACAGATTCATCCTCTATCTTCCATCCATCCAAGACAGCCTTCTAGAAGGCAGGCCAGAAAGACTTCTGGTTTGAGTGAGGAGCCAGGAGATCAAATAAGGGACTAGTGGAGGACCACTGGGCCCAGGTGGCTGAAGGACTGCAATCAGACTACTCCAAACTACCGAAACAGTCAAGGAAAAACAATTAGTGATGCAGCACATGCACACAAGTTACTAAGCAGGTGCCGTCACAACACTAATCATTTTAGTGGTGTAGCGCTTATCACAAGACATCTGGACAGCCTGTACACTTCACAAACGATTTAAAACAACTCTATGTCCAATCAGTAGCTTCGTCTGGAGCTGACGGAATAGCTCAGTTGTCCTTCAGATGGTTCTATTGATAGGATTTCATCCAAAGTACAGTGAGGGCTTGTCGTCTATCATTTTGTAGTTTTGTAGTTAGAATGAGTTGCTTGAACAACTTCCTATCTCCATGCTCTGACTCTCTCTATCTCTAGAAAAGTTTTAATATAGGGTAGCAGAATGTAACGCCACTCTGTGTGTCTCTTTGACAGCAATCATATTTCTTTTTCTCTCCTCGCTTTCAAAACGTTTATTGCAAACCTGATCTAGTCTAGGCTACAACACGGCTTTGTGGCTCCCATTGTGGTCACGGCTCGGTCAGAGATACTTATTGATTTGATCTATTCCTATTTAAACTTCTGCACTATTTTGTGTTTTATGTCTTGGATTCTCATTTTTACTTGCATTTTTTCCCTGTTTTTATCAAACTTTATTTTGCATTTTTTAATTAAAAAACAAAACCTTTTTTTTTTCATGCATTCTGTAGTCATGTTTTTAATGGAGCCTGAGAATAAGTATTCCATCGCCAGTGACCAACGCTCCACTGTAATAGACCTGACCATGTGACAAACAGCGTGATAGGAAAAGGCTGAGGAAGCTTTTAAAGAATCTGAGCAACAACGAGGACTCTACCGGAGAAGTAACAGGAACATTAAATCTTTCTTAAATCAATGATCCCAAATATATAGTGCCCACGGAGGAGGCTGGGGTCGGGTTAGGAGTTTAATGGCGTTGCTCTGCACCTCCGTGACTCTGATGAAATGTTATTCAGCTGGTCTAGCCTCACAGCAAACATAATTCCTGGATGCTGTTTCTTTCAAAAAGATGTAATCCCCTAAGACTCTCTGCACACATGTACCCGTCTCTCCCTCTCATATTATCTTTGAAGTCTGTCTGTCCTCAGATCCAATCCACAGTCAACGCTCCAGTGCTCAAACTCATCCTCCTCCTCCGTCAGCCGGCTGCTTTGGCCCGCCTGCAGCTCGGAGGAATAAGTCACTCACCGGCCCACAGTAATATCAGGCTGGCTATTGATTAGGGAGAGATAGACTTATTCAGACACAGACAGGGATGGAGGGACACTCGTGTGGAGGAAATAAAGCACACAGTAGTTCAATTAACGTGTTAGGTGTGTGTGTTTGGGTTTGAGACGGAGACAGCAACCGTTTCGAGGGTGTTTAATGAACAAAAAGTCAGGAAGAAAAAAAAAACTGGCAGAAGGCAGGTGTTGGCAGGCGAAATCTGGCTGGCATGGCAGATGAGCAATGGTGGCAGGTATCGAAGAGTGCACGTGCCGGAGAACACATGCACACTGGCGACTACACACAAAGGAGAAAAAACTGGAGTTGGACCAGGAAAACAGTGCTAGGACGAGAACTTTTAGCAATTACTATTGTTATAGTACACCACCACCAACTGTACAGGAGTATGTAATACCATGAACGTCATAAAATCTGAGCTTGTAAGAAATAAATAAAGAATGCTTTATTCTCTTCATTATACCAGTATGGTTAAGAACAATAAAAGTGTATCATTAGTTCTCTCCTTCCGTTTGTGGCGAAGTGGGTTTGCCCAACACTCGTCCCTTACAGGTAATTAGTTATAGTAAGTAGAAACATAGTAATTGTTGGTTTAGTTCAATTTTATTAGGTTGCAGGTTTAAACATGGTATAAAGGTTTACCTGTGTTTATACTTACAGTTGTTTGTTCCTTTGTTCAGTTCCACCATGCAGGACAATTGTTTGGGGAGGGGTCGGCCTAAGCAGTTCCTGTTTTATAGGACAAGGTTTGTCAGGGATGACATCACCGGGCCAAACCAAGTAGAGGGGTTTCTTGTGTATAGGAATGTATAGGAATGTGTGTAGGTTTATTTTAGTTTTTGGTTATTATATAAAAATGTATGAATAACCCTGACCTCTTTTGTAGGCAGTCAGATAGGAGGGAACTGGTAACCAAGTTCCATAGGTTAAGAGATTGCTAGGTATTAATGTTAGGGAGTAGATCAACCTGCTTTAGGATGGGATGGACTGAAGCAGTTGGGTGTGAATTGACAACCCTCTATAAAGAGTAGGATTTGTGCTCCCGAGAAAACAGGGAGGTGAGGCTGTGCTGCCAAGAACACATGCCTGTTGTTAGCGTTGCTACTAGTTGAGTGTGTAATTGTCTTTAAGTTTGATTATTTAATTAACCATGTACTGCAGACCAATGGAAATAAATAATTATCTCTGGAAACATACAATGTCTGAGTCTGCGTACCTACCACCATCCTAGCCACTCTGGCCAACCTACCACACCGTTTCCTGCCAGTTTATTCTACTATCATTATATTTCTCACATGCAAAAAGTACATGTTCTACTTCTTCTTTGTCTTGGAATTCTGTGCATAATCCATCACCATTTCCTACTATTTGTAATGTAGCACTCAATCCTGTGTGCCCTAATCTAAGTCTGGTATGGACCAGTTCTTCCCTTCTGTTTAAAGTCAGTGAAGTAACCCTGTCCCCGCTCCCAGTCTTCTGTATTTTTTGCTAATGTCTAGCATTAAACACCCGAATTTCACCCAACACATTCAGATTTCACCCTTCCGAATTGGACCAGTAACTCCTATATATTTGTTTTTGAGCAAGATTTTTGCAATTTTACTAGGCTCTTCTTTTCTTCTAACGCCTACATGAGCTGGAACCAAAACCCTGAGATGTAACAGTAGTATGTGTTATTTCAAAAATCTTCCCTCGATAAGTGACCTGTATCTGGGCAATAATTAGCTGCCATGGATGTAGAGATAACAGCTCTCAATGGTTCTGGCGCAGTTGAGTCTTGACCAGGCTATTGTGTGATAATGAGGAATCAGCTCAGCCAGCCCCGCCCTCCGCTGCACCCACACTGCCAGGAGAGGCAAGAAAAAAAAAAAAGGGAAGATGGGAAAAACAAAACAGCAAACAGAAAAACACCACCATGACAGGACCAACTGAGATCCTCACGTGGTGGGTCACGTGGTTCTCTTACTCTGTCACGACAAACTAAATCACATATTGTAAAAAGAACTTTTACTGGTAAAAGCCCTGATTTGGTATGTTTTTTTGTTTGTTTTTTCAGATTTAGAGATGTTGGAAGGCCTTTCTGAGAAAATAGTTCCCAGTTAGTATGCGTTTAGAAGATGGCTGTGTCTCATGTGACCTTATTATTTGTACACGGTGTGACTATACAAATCACAGCACGTAAATAGGAACATGTTGGCGTTATTTTGTCACTTATTGGGAGCAGTAGCTAGTCGGAGCCGGTTACCTGCAGCATTTGTGTTAGGCTAAACTAATGCTGGGGACTTCAGACAGAGTTACAGCACGCACGGAAATGAGAGGGCTATGTATCGACTTGTCTTGTCTGTAAAGTCCCGACAAGTCGGCGTGTTCCTATAAGGTCACATCAATTCTGAACAATTCCGGTTTGGCCAGTGTAAAAAAGCCCGACAAGTCTAAAGGGTGTTTGGTTAAATGCTTGTGTTTTATTTTAATTAAGGAAACAACACAATCAAACCTTTTTTCAATCTTGTGTTAAAGGTTTAAAAATAGCAAAGTTGTGGTCTGGTGTCTAATGAGCTTAACAGCCTTTCTGTAAAAGGCCGTTTGTGTACACTACCATGGATGTTCCAAGATGTCGCTCTATTCATCGCAGATAAAGCTGCTTGCATAACGCATCCTCTGAACAAAGTTCTGTTTGTGGGCACATAAAGCAGAAGTATACTTCTCTAGTGAGACTATCCTCCAAAGTAAAAGGACATGCTCTTCTTCTTCTCTTAACATATGAGGCCCTGTATGGACTTGCACCACCATATCTATGTGAGCTTGTGACACCATATGCACCGCCACGCTCTCCCCCGGATGCTGGTCTCCTGTTCATTCCCTTAGTAAAAAATAAAAATCTGTTGGTTAGAGCATTCTTCTACCGTGCCCCTCATCTGTGGAGGGGCCTCCCACTACATGTCACAGAAGCTCACTCAGTTGACATTTTAAAATTTTGAAACCCACCTCTACTCATTACTACAGGCAAACGTAACACACCTTTCTGCAACCTTCACAAACAAACTTTTTCCCTTATTCTCTTATTTTGCTGGTCTGTTATTCCTTTAATTGTAACGCACACTCAGACCATGTTTGATGGTGATTTTACACTTTAAAAACACTTTTGAGATTGATTAATTGACTGATTGTTGATGGGTTGGTTGGTTGCTTGATTGATTGATTGATTGGTTGACTGATTGATTGGTTGATTGATTGGTTGATTGGCTGATTAGTTGAATGACTGATTGATTGATTGATTGATTGATTGATTGGTTGGTTGGTTGGTTGGTTGATTAGTTGGTTGGTTGATTGATTGAGAACATCACACAAGATGTTGAACTTTGCCATTTTAACACAAACCATAACGTTTCCCCAACAAAGTTGTCTTTTTGCTTCCACTTAGAGTTGTCGGATTAAAGGGGTAGTTTAGGATTTTATGAAGTGGAGTTCTTAAGTTACCCATGGTCAGTGTATTACCCATGCCACCAGTTTGGAGAAGAGGACAGGAACATCGACAGGGAGGCTAAGCAATGTACTGCTGTGGACAAGGGCAGCAGACACCAATGCCTAGATCGGGTAGTTTTTTTGTTAGTATTCTTAGTTCCTCTTTTTTAAAACACCAACATAACACAATAACGTTAACTAAATAACCGATTGAGGCAGCAGTAGACCAGCAACTCCTGTGTTCTGCGTGGCGAAAGTCCTTTTTTATCAATGGAGTATGGTGGCTTTAACGAGAGCAGAGTAGTGGCTTCAGTTCCCCGTCGTAAAAGGTTGTCGGACAGCAAGCTAAAACAGTAAAATGATTCTAAAAATGGAGTACACTCTAGTCTAATAGATGGGTTACACTTTACTTGAAGGTATCTACATAAGAGTGGCATGACACTGTCATGATTGTGTCATTAACATTATGAACAAGTCATAAACATTTATGAAATAACTCTTGTTTTAACAAGTGTCATTCAGTTTTGTCATGACAAGTTATGGTTAGAGTAAGGAGTAGGGTTCATGTGTCATGTGTTTATGACAGTGTCATGTCACTCTTATGTAGATAACTTCAAGTAAAGTGTTACCATGATATGTTTAGCTGCTGCCCCTGTCCACAGCAAAACATTGCTTATGAATCCTTTTTCTAATAGGGATTTGAGATGTTTTGAGGAGGGACTGAAAAAAGTAATTTTTATCACCTCACGTCTAAAACTCTCTAAATTCACTTTAAAATGAATTTAGATAAACCCCCTCTCCTGTCACCCATCACAACAGGTTTGCAGCTTTACCATAAATCACTTCACCTAAATTAAACTAGAACCCTGTTTGACTAATGTCGTGTTTTATTATACACTGTAAAACCTAACAGCCCATCTTAATAAAAGAAGTAATTTAACATAACTTAAACCTCTCAAGAAGTTGGAGT
>NC_048421.1:19299220-19311088 GCF_013103735.1 Etheostoma cragini
AATAAACTTAAATGATTCAAGGCAATCGGTTTCCTCAAACGGTTTGAGTTGAACTAACTCATCAGGTTTTACAGTGTAATAACCACGTCTGGATTCTCCTCCAAGCCACAGCGTTCATTCATGCAAGGCTTTGCTTCTGTTGATTTCCCCCCAAAAACTTTAACCAAAGTTTAATACTCACAGATATAGACAAATACACACTTACACAAATACTCTTCACAGGTTGCGAGGAGTTTGAGGGGAAGCCTTGATTGTGTTCAATCAGCATGATCACACGTGTCCACATTGAATGTCATCTTTGTGAGATCCTAAGGATCCGTTAACCTTGGTGGGTTTAACCATGAAAACAAATCAATGGAGGTTGTCATCATGCTTCGCCCGTCCGTCACCTGTCCTCATTACATCTCCGACCATCTCCGACCTTTCAATGCCACAGGGGCAAAATTAATCAAATTAGAGCTGAGATGTCCGATGGACCAACGACCTCCATATTGTCTACACACAAACACACACACAAATATATACTATTCTTGCATACAGCACACAACACAAATACACACATAAACACACTCCCCCCCCTCTTTCTCTAAATTAAATCAAGCTCCACTCTGATCATTAGCCTGACCAATTGAAGCTGGAGTCAAGGAGATTGAAAAAAAGACTGCTTATATTTACTCTGAGCGGTGTGACAGGTCAAATTTAAGGTAGCCGCTTAATTTACATAAGTTGTTTTCTTTTCATTTTCCTTTCACTTTATTTCTGTCATTTGTGGACAGAGGACTGGAGTTTACCCAAATTGTAGAATTATTTCAACTCTTAAACACATACCTCTAATCCAAACTCAAAACAAATGTATGTTTTATTATAAAATGATGGAGAATGTGTTGTCTTGTCAGAACAGTTTGTTGACATGCAAAGGTGATCATTGGAGATCATAATCACAGCTGGTTTTTGATGACATACTAACACAGGCTGACAGACTGACTGATGAAATCATGAATTTAAAGACATATATGTAACCAAAATGATGACCTGCTGTGTCGTTGTAATGTTACTGACCAAAAAGTGTTGGTTCAACTGAAATATAAGCAAAGAGCAGAGACAGAAGGGATTTATAGAGTAATTAGAGAGCAGAAGGAAAATCGTTCAGGAGGGAGATTGATTTGAGATTTGTGTGTGTGTTTGTGCGTTTTTTTTCTTGTCTCCACAAGTTTGTGTGCTGTAAGCTGATGAGCTGTAAACTGTAGGCTACAGACCTGGACTCAGTAAAAAAAAAAACAAGATTAAAAGCCTTTACACACAGGGGGTGTGACGTACAAACTACATCAGAACTATTCATGCCAGCACTGATGAGAGCACTTGTTCAAAAACAGGTTTCAATAGATTTGCGTGAGCTGGATCTGGGCATGTCGGTGGGACAGTTTGAGCTCTTTCTGAGGATGTTGGTGTAGCGAGAGAAGGGGTGACGGTACTTAGATGCGGTTTGAGCGGATCAGAGCGAACGATCGAGGCCAACCACAGTTGGGAAGCCGAAGCCGAAAGAGCTAACACTAAGCTACTGTAGGCTATTTTATTGAGTTTCATTTTAGGGAAATGCTCTGAGTGAATTTCAGTTCCCTCTAGTGAAGGTGCAACGTGATTATTTGATACTTTTATTTAAGCTCAAGCTCAGAAACATTCTTTCCGGTAACAAATGAGGCTGTCTTTTTAGCAGTGTTCAACTTGCATTCTGTGTAAAAGTAACCATGACAAAAACAACAGTTTGAATAAATAATTTAACATGCAAATTAAGTCACACACAAAAGAGGCCTTAAAGCTGACAGCCCTGCTTGCATCCCCTAGGGGCTGCAATGGTTACAACACCCTGTCATATGCTTTGGGAACACTCAACCACAGCCCTGCTCAAGTAAAACTACGAATAGGAATGCCACCTACGGTAAGCTGCCTTTTAAATCCAATATTTCTTGGGTTGAAGTTCAATTCAATTTCAATTCAATTTCATTCATAGTATCAATTCATAACAAGAGTTTTCTCAAGACACTTTACAGATAGAGATCCTCTGGAGACCATGCATATCCACGTCTAATTATAGAGATAGTTTGCTCTTGACTGAAGAGTTGGACAGAAAGGCTGACATTTACTCTTAGAATTAAAAAACAAAAAACAAAAAACACACACATGCCTAAAATACATTACACTCACTCAACTAAACGCACACACACACTGCAAATACATTGCAGACACAGATTGCTTAATGCCTGCAGGGGATAAAGCAGCAGGAGGTGTGATCTCTGACAGCAGGGTGCTGGGACCCAGCGAGGGGTCACAGCAGAGAGAGGTCGGGACCCTCCCTCTAACTGTACCTGACTGACGTGGGTCACATCCTCTCTGATACCCTCTGATACCCACAGCACGACACAAACAAACCGCTGGGTGTTTGATTTCCATGGGAACAAAGGTTGCAGCCCACACCCAGCTGCTCCAACGCCCAGAAGGAATCATCTGTACCCAGAAGAGGGTGTATCATTTAACAGGGCAAATGTGCAAAATCAACAACAATGTCTCTTTTGGGCAATGTGTTAGTTTGTCCAATGCAATTTAAGCCCCAATGTGAAAGTGTGAGGCTGTGGCAGATGTTGAAGTCATGGCTACCACACACTAGACGACTCTGAAAAGACTCTGAAAAGACTAAAGCCTGTAACCATCTCAAATCCAAAGACAATCAGCGTTTCACAGTTCCTTTGAAAAAGTAACCTTGTTATTTTACAGATTACTTGATTTTAAAAGTAACAAAGTTAGATTCCATGTTACTTTATTTGACATTCAGCAGCTGCCGACAAGGGAGCGAGTAAACTGTGTCTAAGGGCAACATTTCCTCTACGACATACTGCCCGGCCAGCTTCTTCAACTCCCAGCTTACTGGTTTTGCACCAAAGTCCAGCTTTTGTTGTTTGGGTGGTGGGGGGGACCTCCTGCTCTCTGCTTCACACTAGAGGGTGACAATCCACTCCAACGGGTCAGGTGATTCCCGAGGGAGTCCCAGGGTACGGTAGTCAATCTCACTGTTGGTAACGTGATACCATGGTAACGATTACAGTAATAGACAATTTCGCTTCCAACCTTATGGCCACCAAAGAGGAAAAGTGCTTTGGTGCCTACTGTAAGGGTGCTGTTTGAGTACCTATTGCTAAGTCTATAACGTTGGCTAGTTCTTGGTGGGTAACATTAGATTAAGACATTGTTCAATGTTTAAAAGATGTGGTAGCATTGGATCTGGATGGGAAGGATAACTCTGGGAGTGTCACCCTTATGCTTTTTCACTGTGTTCAGTGTGTTGCGATTTCAGTTTTCTTTTGCATATTGTTACAGCTCTAGAAACCAATAGAAATGTAGTGGAGTCTGATTTTCCATTGTGAACAAATAATCACAAATTACTCTTTACTTTGCATTTAATACTCTTTAAAGGCAAAATGAAGCAGGAAAACTTTTTTGGTGGGGCTACAAAAACACCTACTCATACAGATTGTTCACTTGTAACAAAACTTATACTGCTGTGAAGCGCAGTGAACGGGCCATAAACACATTTACACACAAATAGTTTAATTTCCTGTCTCTTTAACATTTAGTTAAATGTTTAAGGGTAACCTCATTGATTTTACGAGACAATTGGGATTACCTGAACGCACCATTAGTTTTAGTTGTTGTGAGGATGCAGCAATTTAGTCTCTAGTAAATTTAACCCTGCAAATCCTTGTTTAAGAAGAAGTGCGAAGAAGCCCACAGCAGCGAAAGGAGGCCAGACAAAGTCTGAGGGGGGGGGGGGGGGGCTGCTGATATTCTATTTACAATCTTCAAGTTCTCTCAGCTCTGCGTGGTGATGCAGCTGATCATCAGTGAGTCATGAAATCCTTACACGTTAATGAATCCCCTCCGATTGTCTGAAGACAACACACACTTCCAGACCTCGTGGGGGAAATTATAAAGGGAGGTCTCTAGGTGAGTTCCTGCTGTCTCACATCACACAAATACACACACACACACACACACACACACACATACACATACTTATAGAGGGCCAATTGCGGCAGGAAGCATCTGGTCTTACCGATGACACAGGTGGTGGAGTGTGACACCAACCACCTGGCACTCTTTAAGTATCCTTTTATAGTTGAAATGAATGGCATTACATATCTGTGTGTGTGTCTGTGTGTGTGTGTGTGCTTGCTTGCGCGCGCGCGCGTTTGTGTGTGTGTGTGTGTGCTTGCGTGCGTGCGTGCATGTGTGTGTGAGCTCTTCAAAGCCCTGACCCCGTGGAGACTCTTTATTAAAACACCTGTTGTTTTCTCTGTAAAATCACACCTGTCCATCATTGGTGAAAAGGACACTGGCGGGGTGCAAGTGTGTGTGTGTGTGTGTGTGTGTGTGTGTGTGTGTGTGTGTGTGTGTGTGTGTGTATTTGTGTGTGTGTGTGTGTGTTGGAAGGTTATACTAGGTTATACTGCCTTAGGCAGAATTTGATCCGCCGTACATTGTGTTATTGTTACCTTTATATGGGATGGAAGTTAAAGTGTAAGATGTTGAACACTTTGCAGTGTATACATCATCAGACATAATTTATTTAATAAAGACAAGATTACATTATATTGAAACCCTATTGATGGCCATTCACCATGTTTACATTCAGTAATCATCTTGCCACATAGGAGTTTTTATTGTCCACCAAAGTCTTCACATGCACAAGAGATTCGCAGGAAACGAGTGTTACCGTTTTGCTTTTGTTCAATTTTTGTCCCATCCTTACTACTGCTGCTGCTTCACATTCAAATAAGTAGTAGTAAATGCACCCATCCAACTTATTGTCTTGATCACTTCCTTTCAGAGTATTTGATGATAGTAGAGTACTGATCCGATGTCAGCGCTCTCCATTTCTCAAAATTGAAATCTGTATACCTCACTGCCTGGAACTCATTGGAATCTTATGTCAAGTGACACGAGACCAGGGAGACGGTGATAGACTGCCTATGATTGACAGCTGACACTTTACACTGAGTGGATAACATCCTGATCCTGATCCTGATCTTGCATCACAATTTGATATCCTGCAGCTTGTGGCTTTTATTGTGAAGCAGCCACAGCAAACTGCCATGTCAGCAGAGCACAGCAGCAGCTCGAGTCCTCCATCACTGTCTAAATATGATGCATTCAGGTGCAGCAGTGAGTGTAGGTCAACACAAAAAATATACTAATTGCGCCCAAATGGCGTTTGAAATGCATTTTTTTGCTTTTTGTTCTTGATTTCATACCATTTAGTCTTTACTGACTGACCAGTTATAAAGAGTGACAAAGAGAGGAGGCCTACAGTGTAAATACACAAGATAACGTCAAACTGTGTGAATGAAAATACAGATTATTCTTCTGGAAAAAACGTTGAACACACTAAAGATTTAGACACATAAAGGTGATTTCATATTTAGGTGAGAAGGTTAGAAATAGGTGAGAAGTGAGAGTTTCTTAGCTCCTCATGTGTGCATCAGGTATAGAGGCTGCTGTTTCTGCGGCAACGTTAATGGATAACAATGCAGATAAGATGCAAAACACAAGGCTTCTGCCACAACTCTTCATTCCTTATGAGTCATCCTCAGCATTTTTCAATTCAATTCAGTTTTATTAATATAGCGCCATATCACAACAGCAGTTATCTCGCAGCGCTTTTCATAAAAGAGCAGGTCTAGACCATACTCTGTGATGTTATTTACAGAAAGCCAACAGTTTTTACACCATATGTCACAGCACTACTGTGGCTCTGTGTCAGCAGACTGTGGTGCTTCCGGGAAACCTGGGGGTGCTGCTCTTCAGATATATCGATTGTTGTTTAGAGAGCTGGAGGGTCCAGATGGAGGCCAGAACATTGGATAGAAAGCCACAGAGTTTGGTTCTGATTAAACAAGACCTTGCACACTTCAAACACTTAGTTTTAAGTATATAGTGTACATAACACAAAAAGTCAGTGCACCAAAATTACCCAGATGACCCCCTAAAAACGGTCAAAAAGTTCAGTGTTGAATAATGGACCCTACTTGCATGAACAAAACATTCTCATTCCCATTTCATAAAATATGCTTGGTCAGGAGCATTTATTGTTGTTTACACTAAAGGTTTCCTTTAGCTGGGACTATTGCCGTCCTTTTTGACGCTGTTAGATTAAGGAAAAGCTTGTGGGTGGGCTTACGGTTCTGTGACTCCAGGGAATAACGGGAAGCTTCCATGACACGCGGCAACAACTGGACGGTTAAGGACACACACTGTCCTTGGTGAAAGTCCTGTGTTTTACACATCCGTCCCCCCGACCGACTTTCCTATGCAGAATATCCCCTTTACATGCTACTCGCTAAACACCATCTAGATGCTACTCTCTCCAATACGTTCTGCACACCCACCGAAGGGCTCCTTTCTCGTCGCTTCAGACGCGGACAGCCACTGTCCAAACGTCCTTATTTTCCGCGTTTGGAGTGAGAACGGGTTGCGCACGGGCACCATTGTGACTACAAAGTGAATGGGAGCCCTTGACCAGCAGCTGATTGGACCCTGCGTCACATGGGTCTGGCTGCTCAAGAATTTCAAACCGACTGCCAGAGAACATTTTAAGATTTTTGTCAGACCTTGAGAGGCGGCGAGCCAAGCCAGGCCGCTCCTCATTTGCATACAGGAAAGCAGGCTGGAAATTCATGATCACATGCGTTCGTCACGTTCATCCTTCTCGTCATTTCCGGTAAGTGTTTTTAACATAAGTGTTCATTTTGGGATGATACTAACCATTGAAAGTGGTCACTACAGCAGTGAGTGGTCATTGCACATTAGCAGTGTACTAATGGAAGCATGCGGAGTGAAACACAGCCTACCACAATAGCTACTCATACTATATACTCATATATATACTTTCTTAATTGTCTACACATCCCATGAAAAGACCAAAACCAATGAATGTATCTTCCAACAAGTATATGTGTTTGTGTGTGTGTGTGTGTGTGTGTGTGTGTGTGTGTGTGTGTGTGTGTGTCAGTACCTAATATGTCTTGATATGTCTTCTAGCTCTCTGCCATAAAAACTCATCAGTGAGCCCAACTGTTTTGACTCAATCCCACATCCAACGTCTTGCTGCGACCGTGTGTGGATTTTTCTGTTGATGGAAATTGTCCCCAACAAATGCACTTTCCCTCCTGTTTGTTTGATAAAAACTACAAAGAAATGAAGCTATAGTCCATACAGTATATGTCTTCAGTAGGAAACAATGGGCTTGGAGCCGAGAGCCACAGACAGGAAATCAGACAGCATTGAGAGACCAACAAACATGTTGGGTTTGGTCTTTTTTATGGGATTTGTTGACAATATATCTTAGCTATTTAGCCATTAGCAGTTGGTCGGGCGCCTGGGTAGCTCGCCCGGGTAGCTCACCTAGTTGAGCGCGCGCCCACATGCAGAGGCTCACTACACAGCGACCACAGGCTCGTTGGCCCCATCAAAAATGAAGGCCTAAAATGTCAAGAAATGTATCTTTAAAAATATATATATATTAGTGGAGCTATGAAAGTAAGAGCTAAGCACTCTATGACCCTTGAGTTGAGATGAGTTTTTGTGTTTCTTTTGTTAAATTGTTCCATCTGATTTCAACAAACTCACATATCGCACATTGTACAATGTGATTTTTTGTGCATCGCGTTTACAAAAATGTACAAATCCTGACATCCAGACAGGCCTTTGAATGGGCATCGGTCCCGCCGCCTGTGGGGCCCACATGGCCTTCGGTCCAGGGCCAAAATACACACATACACACACACAGAGTTATAGAGCTCACCACCAGTTCCAACCTCCACCGTCTGCTCAGTCTTCGTGACTGTCCTATGAATGAAATTTAAGTGTACGTGTGTGTGTGTGTGTGTGTGTGTGTGTGTGTGTGTATTTGTGTGTGTGTGTGTGTGTGTGTGTGTGTGTGTGTGTGAGTGTGTGTCTGGTGGGAGCCAGTAGGTGTTCTGTGTATGGGAAGTCATACAGTGCAGTTAGCATGAATTACTCGAGTCTGCTCCAGGTGTGTGTGTGTGCGTGTGTGTGTACATGCATGCGTGCATGCATGCATGCATGTGTGTATGTACATCTGTTGTGGTTGGCACCAGATGAGGTGGCAGCTCTCCTGTGAGAGCTCATACAGTATCTGTCTGAAGTCTGAAACACAAAGACTCTGATTTCAGGGGGGGAGATGAACTAAACTAATGGGATTTTAAAAGCTTTTTGTCAGTTATGTGTGAAAAGAACTCATTCACAATGTTTCTTTTTCAAAAAACAAAGAACATGACTCAGCCCTCACTGTAATGTCATAATAATAACTTCAAAGTGGCACACGCACATCCAATCAGATGTTGGCTAAAAAGCAAAAACAACTAGATTTTATTTATTACTTTAATGTTGTGTCTCTATTTTACATCCTGCTCTCTTCAGTCACTGCGAGCTAGAAATGTGATAAATTGTAATATAGCACCCTTCTAGCACAGACGTCACATGGTGCATCACAATAAGAGAAGGGACCATGACGTAAAATAGAGACACTCTTGTTAAAGTTATAGTTAGAGGAGAGATAATAAAGGAAAAGCAAGTCAAAGCTTCTCTGTAAAGCTGTCTGACCGACAAGCACTGATCAAAAGACCTCAGAAACCTGCTGGTGACATGAGTGTCATGGTTGGGGTTTACTGTTGTGGTGTTCCTGTTATTTCTTTCCCTGTTTCCTTATTTGTTCCCTGTCTCCTATTATCTGTTTTTCTGGATTGATCCTTGTGTATATTTCATGCTTTAGTTTCCTGTTTTATTTATTGTCTGTTGTCTCTAACTCCCTACATCTCCCTGTTCCTTGTGTTTTTTCCTTGGTGTTGTCAGCCAATTTATTTTAACCCTTGTGTTGTCTTCCCATGCACTTGTTGTCCTCCGGTTTGGTTTGCCTGTAATATAGTAATAATTATAAAGCATAAAGTAGCCCATAAATTATCACCCAACTCTGTGTTGCATCCCCTGACTAGTTTTGCACTTCTCTTTGGAATGTGTGGTCAATAAACCTCATTTACATGATTACATTTGAAGTATTGTCATATTTGGAACAATAGTGGATTATAGGTGTGCAAATTGGGTAGACATACCCAATGAGGCAGCAGTTTATCTCATATGTAAGCAAGCAATTAACCATGCAGAGCTCCAAAAGTGAATTGGTTTCTGAATGTGATGGGGAGCCAGTGTGAAGAGATTAAAGGGATATTTCAAGGTTGGAACAACAACGTTTCACAATGGCTCAAGTGGTGTTACTCATTTAAAATATTTAAAAACAAGATTATGTAATAACAACACATGAAACAGGCTACATTTAGTTCATTTTGTCACATTAAGGCTTCCTAAAGTTCAGCTAACGCAATGGTAGCATAAGCGCTTGGAATGATGTAAACACCGATTATAAACACAGCCATGTATTTGCGTAAAAAGTAGAATGGTCGGCATTTAACAGTCACAAACTCCACCAGCAGTGAGCAGTAATTGGATAAAAGCCCCCCCATTTCTGCACCAGTCCGTGTCCGTGTTAATGCAGCCCACCTAGTCTTACCCGTCAGAGCAGTATCTGCTCGGACCCCACTGTTGTTCAGCCATGTTTCCATAAAACAATAACACAGCCATCTCTGAACTCGTGTTGCGAGATTTGTTGGATGTTGGATGTAGTCCAGTTTGTTGTCTAATGATCGGACACAGGATGGATTGGACAGGTGGCCGTCTAGCGTTTCCACCTAGCTGACCCCCTGCCCTCGTTCAGCTTTCCCGCTTAGCGCACACCGCCGTTGATGTTCCTTAGAGGCATCGGGCGACACCGCAGGCTGAGGTGCTGGTCTCCGTCGCAAGCGAAGCTTGCGTAGTGTGTTGAGTATTCCGTCCGTAATAAAGTTTGATGCACATTTTCAAATCTGTACCTATGTATCCCGGTTGTACACATGTGCGATAGATTGAATACACATAATTACACATACACTTGTTGCTGAAAAAGAGCGAAGAGACAGCTTAAGCTAAATTCAAAAATGGCACTCAACTCGCTTCAACTTGCTTTAGAAGCACGATCATTCAAAAAATACTACCAGGTTTCTACTGATACCAAGCTTAATGCTAATCGTGACGTATCTCTTTAAGATCACACTCAAATGAGATCTTTTGTGGACCTGGTCTGAAGCTTGTGGTAGTTGAGCTGAGACAAAATAAAAGTTTTTGACACAATACCATAGGCTTGAGTTTAGTAAAATTCTTTAAAAAACCGTAATGAATCAAAAACCTGACATGCTGTCCAAAAGACCTCCGCGCACCTCAGGGACCAATTGTGGACACCTTTATCTGAATTATAAATCCCCAAACAACTGAACTGAACTGAAGAAGTATAACACCGTAATCTGTAATCTCTTCATCTGTGTGTTTATTCATATTTTGGTTGACTGACCGGTGGAGTTTTACAGACTGGGATTTGTGTTATTCCCAGTTCACCTAATTTATAGCAGCAGTGTCAGTTTGGACTGATTGGACTCAGACAAATCTGCCTTGTTGAGACAACGGAGCTAACAGGATCACAGAAGGTTTTTTCTTCTGTTAAACTGCCAAATTGTTGCCAGTTTTATAGTTTCCCTAATGCTGGAAACAGTCAGAGTTTTGAATGGAAGCTGATGATATCTGCAATCAATGAATTGTGGATGTTTAATAAATCAGCAGAACTGTAGTTAATCAGTCACAACCGTTTCTGCATTTGATGTATTTTTCTCCATGGAGTTGGGAAATTAGGGGTTATTTTGTTTGAAACAGTGGTTCTCTGAGTGAAGAGACTATCTCTCCTTGTTCCATCTTCCATGTATATGATTTAGGATCATTCTTAAAGACACACCAGCTTGCAGAGCCAACGCCCTATGCTATTTTCTATAAAGCACCATTGCTGGCGTGGAATCACTGACAGTTTGATCGGAACAGTCTCCGAGCGGCCTACAGCTAGAGAGATAGTCTCTTCAAAGGTACTACGTAACAGAGCGCTGTCTATCATATCATTACTATCTCTCCACTGTTACATATTACTTATGTACGGGGAACTCTTTAAGACACCCCATGGGGAGACAGGGCTGCCCAAGTCCAGATAGTGTAAAAACAAGTTATAATGCACTGTTCTAAAAGAACACTATGGGCCATCAACCAGCTAAAGGCCCTTCAAGTCGTAAAGGCCAAGCCTGAGAGGCAGATGGGCTGCTGGGAGTATTATGCAAAATGCAAGACTGACCCAAGGAACACATGAGAGGCCCTCACCTTTTCTTTGTTATAGGCTGACACCTAAACAAAAAGTTGAAAGTCATGGATTTGACAACGGTACTCCCTGACAACCGGAAGCAGAATGACAGCTGGACAGTCTTCCTGAGGGCAAATGTTTCAATTCAATGCAATTCGATTTAATTTTATTTATAGTATCAATTCATAACAAGAGTTATCTCAAGACACTATACAGATAGACCACACCTTCTAGAATTTACAAGAACCCAACAGTTCTAGTAGTTTCCTCCAGAGCAAGCAACAGTGCGACAGTGGCGAGGAAAAACTTCCTTTTAGGCAGAAACCTCGGTCAGACCCAGGCTCTTGGTAGGCGGTGTCTGACGGGCCGGTTGGGGTTAGAATGAAGACAAAACTAGAAAAAATTTGTAGTTTGTAGCAGTTCTTTGTAGTAGTTCATGGCATAGCAGAACGCTGTGGGGCATTACAAGGCACAGCAGGACGTAGCAGGACGTAGCAGGACGTAGCTGGGCACTGCAGTGTAGCAGTTGAACATGG
>NC_048421.1:19311188-19373283 GCF_013103735.1 Etheostoma cragini
GCTCTTGTAGGGTTGTAAGGTACTATGAGCTCTTTAAGATAAGATGGAGCCTGACCATGAAGAGCTTTGTAGGTGAGACGAAGGATTTTATATTCTATTCTAAATTTTACAGGAAGCCAATGCAGAGAAGCTAAAACAGGAGAAACGTGATCTCTTTTCCTGGTTCCCGTCAGAACACGTGCTGCAGCATTCTGGATCAGCTGAAGAGTCCTTATGGACTTTTCCGAGCAGCCTGATAACAAAGAATTGCAGTAATCCAACCTAGAAGTAACAAATGCATGGACTAGTTATTCTGCATCATTTTTAGACAGGATATTCCTGATTTTTGCAATATTACGTAGGTGAAAAAAGGCGATCCTTGGAATTTGCTTTAAGTGGGAATTAAAGGACATGTCCTGATCAAATATGACTCCAAGATTCTTCACAGTGGTGCTGGAGGCCAGGGTGATGCCATCCAGAGTAACTATATCTTTGGATAATGCGTCACGGAGGTGCTTGGGTCCGAGAGCAATAACTTCAGTTTTATCTGAGTTTAACATTAGAAAATTACAGGTCATCCAGGTTTTAATATCCTGAAGGCACATTTGAAGTTTAGCTAACTGATTAGTTTCATCTGGCTTGATTGATAGATATAACTGACATCATCTGCATAACAATGAAAGTTTATGGAGTGTTTCCTAATAACACTGCCTAAAGGAAGATAAAGTGAAATTTCATGTATTCCGCCTCGACCCTGACTGGGTGAAACGTGGACTGGGGCCACTTTACCTTCCAAGTTTTTCCAGGAGAGGAGAGTGAGTCAAACCCAGATGGAACCTCTCTCAGGAATGCTGGATGGGGGTAAAGGATAAACTGTGCCCGATCCTGCAAAAACCTGCAGCCTTAACTGCTATTTCTGAACATGCAGATCACGGAGCTTGCCTAATCTTCAGGCCAAGTAACCCAGTGTCTAGGCTGAACCACTCCAGATCAGCAATGATGCATAAGTGATCCAAGAACTATGGTCAAACCCAAAGAGAGACTTAAAGTCTGGACTCATGACAGACAGTGTTAGGAAGCCTCTGAGAAATCCGGAAATCAAGGAGCAGTCATGCTCATGCTATGCGGAAGCACAACACACACTGCCAAGACCACCAATTCAGTTTCAACCAACCAGGAGGCCATGCTGCTGTCGCAGAGTAGGGAACCACCTGGTGAACTTAAACATGTGGCAAGCACCCTCCCAACTGCAAGTCCAAATCCACACTCAAAACCATGTGGCCAAAAAGGAGCTGAAGTGACACCCAAGGGTGGAGCTTCCACTACCTTGGGAGTGTTCTCTGCATTCTGCTGCTGCTTCTAGTTAGCAGCCCGACATATGCACTGCTAATTGTGCAGAAGAGGCGAGGAGAAAGTGCCCACAGCTACAGCCTGGTTGCTTTAAGTCAGCTACTAGCAGAAGGATCCGTGCCTCTACAAGATCAACCACAGTCCAGTGCACAGGTCTCAAGTAGTGGAAGGTGAGGGAAACTATCTGGATGTGCTAAATCCCATGAGGTGAACCAGTCAACCATCATCCCTTCAAAGCCGGGAATCAGCCAACCATTAAGATGATTAAGGATCCTGATCCTGTGCCTATGACTGCAATTACTGTCTCCATAGAGCGCTTAGGTACGGGGAGCCAGTCAAATGCTGAAGGCAGACCTGAGACTCAACATCAGGACCTTGAAGCCAAACCAGTGACCCTGACAGTGAAGTATCTGGGAGAGTGGGTTTCTGAGGTAGATGGCGGCACACCTAACATCTGTCGTCATGGATTGCCGTCAACATCTTGCATTCCACGGGGTGTCAAGGTACTTGCCTAAACCCCTTGAGATCCCAGCCTGCAGATTCCCAGAGTTATCCCCCTGTATGGCTGCTCTTAGCCAAGGACGTGGACATCCCTTTCCGTACAACATCTACAGGATGAGGGCCATCACCAGCTGTATGAAAAGGTTGCGCAACACAATACCAGGCTATTGTACAGCTTTAAGTTAGGGCTTGAGGCCTCATACCCCATCCTTGAGTGTTGGCCGATGCCCAGAGATCTACCTTCCTTTACAGCCCCTGGCACACTTAGAAAGCTTATTTTTTCCCCAAGAATCTTCTGTGCACAGCAGCAGTCACCTGCGCCGAAGAGGCAAGCGCAGCATAAGCAGAGGCCGCTGGTAGGACTAGGGCTCCGCCAAAGGTCCCTGCTCACCCCCTTTCCACAAAAGGTCTCAACGAGCTGACGCAGAAATAGAGGAGAAAGGGTTGTATACATCGGAAAGAGCAGCCCTTAGGCAACCTGCTCCCAAGGATCTAGACCACTGTGAGGGGCCAGCAGTGAGACACACAAGGTTTGTGGCATCAGGATTCTACCAGTGTGAAGCGCACATTTGCACCCCCAAACTTTGTCAGTTTTACTAGAAGAGCAATGTCCAGAGATGCTATAAAAATATGGATAAATAGAGGTTCAATATTTAACTTGTAATATTTATCTCCATAATAACCTTTCAAACTTACTTAGTACGTTGCATTTCTATCTATGTTTTGCACTTTGCAGAAATAAAATTGTTGAGAGACACAGCAAGAGCAGCAGCAGCAGCGTTATTTACATCCGCCTGTGCATCCCAGCAGAGGAATGTGTGCGGCACAGCAGGTGAGTCTTAAATCAAAGGCAGTGAATCCCTGGCAGGTCAATTACTGTCTGACCTTGTGAGTTCAAAGTTAAACACGGAGTGAATCACAGACCAAGTCTGGGCTGACATCTGACTCTACATGCTCATTGTCACTCCTGTAATGTATTAAGATTGCGAAAAAAACACGCTGTTTGTTACATCGCACCATAACAACCCATCTGAATGTCCTGGGATTTCTCCAGTAGTGGATAAAACCTTGTACTCTAAGTCCTGCATTAGTGCATTAGTTTAATTGGCAAAGTGCTCTTTCAGTAAGAATCAAAAGTATTACCACAGATGTGCTGTTACCACAGGTAAAGGTGCCTAAGGTTGTAATAGGGCAGTCAATGCTTTCTAGTAGGACCACAGATATGAACTGTGTGTGTGTGTGTGTGTGTGTGTGTGTGTGTGTGTGTGTGTGTGTGTGTGTGTGTGTCCACGCGTGTGTGTGTGTTTGTGTTGTGATACGTGAGGGAATAAACTTGACAAGGGAGATTTTTTTGGTCGCCCACTTCTTTATCAAAGTGCCTGTAATCAAACTGCCGCCGCAAGAAAACGGAGCTGCCATCGCCTCAGTCTCCTAATCACACTGAGCAGCCTGTCGGTCCCCACTATTTGGCTTCAGAGGAGCCTCCACATCCTGCACAATTTTGTCCGCCAGATCTGTTGCGACAGATGTGTCGACCTGTTGAAAGACAGCCTGCCACCCGATGTCACCGGGGGCCCCTGTAAATGTCAGAGGAGCCGTCAAGTCCCACTCCCGATGGAGAACACATAATGCACGTAATGGTTGGCCTCTTTTTTTTCTTTTGGCTAACATTTTCAGATGAAAAGAGCCTCCTCCCAGAGGCTTCACCTGTGCTGTGAAAGGCCTCTTGTCACATTGTGTTTTCTGCATTTTAAAAGCAGACCTCTCACTTCAAGAAAAGCTTTGGGGGGGAATTCTCCATAAGTAATTAGTTAATTTTGTTATTAAAATTAATTAATAATTTAATTAAAAGTTTGACAACTGAACATCAACATTTCATGACATTTAGTCTCTAAAAACGGAGTTTTAGTAATAGGTGGCCTACTGCAAGCATGGTGACAGAGGTGGAGGCCGCTTTAATATATAATGGGTTTTATATATATTCAGTAAACACTGCTTCAAAGCATTATTTCAATGAGGAATTAGACATGAACTTTTCTTTTCAAAATTATAAATACAAAGTATGATTTCCTTGATCCACATTTTTAAATGCGGGTAAAGGAAATGACTGTAGACCACCGACTGATCTGTTTCTTCTCATTTACAATCTATATACACTAAGTGAGAATGAAAGCGATTGGATCTGTGAGGAAGGAAAGTGAGAAATTATCATATTCTAGTTCTATTGTTTAATTCTTTAAACTAATTGTATCTGTTTTGTTTCATTCTGTGTTGTTTTTTCATTTAGTTTATTTATATTGAACAATGCATATTCATTTGTGGACACACTTTGTTGTCAAGCCATCAACTTGTATATAATTGTAAGTACTATATACCTATAAAATCCAAAACCAAAGCACACAAAATGTATTCATATAAAAATATTATTTCCTGTAGCTATTTTAGTTTTTGTGTGGAGTAATGAAACTAAAACATAGACATAAACAATAAACAGAAGAAAATGTTATGAATGTGTGAAGATGATGCTAGATTCCCAGCCGGAATTATTGTCCCAGTCCAGCCCTGTTCATATACAGCATGTCCTCGTTACAGTCCTTTATAATAGGACAGGCCTACATGTAAGGTTGTCACAGGTAGCCATCCATGGATACCGTTTATAAGGATTTACTGTGCCACATGTATGTTTAACATTAAAACGTGACATGTGTAATAAATCATAAAACAATTCTTGTTTTAATAGCTTAGGATTTCATGCATTAAAGAACATATGTGTTTAGGCTTTGGGCCGCCCAAACTTTATTGTAGTTCCTGTTTAACAACAAAGGCTTATCTTATCTTGTCTGATTCCGGACACTATATGTTTTATCTGTAGGTACTGCAGAGCTGGCAGCATGCACAGTAAATACTTTTTGCAAATGGACCAAAATGTGGCAGCACGTCTGGTCTTCACCCAGCCAAAAACGCGTCACTCCTCTTTTCATTACTCTCCACCTGCTTCCTGTTTCTCCTCACATCAAGTTCAAGGCACTAATGCTGAGTGGCCGCTAGCACATCAGCCAGCTACCTGACCCCCCCCCCCCCCCCCCCCCCCCCCCCCCCCCCCCCCCCCCCCCCCCCCCCCCCCCCGTTCCGTTCAGCTTCACGAGCCTCCTCCTGCAGCACCTGCAGCCTTGTGTGTGGAACGTCTGTGTGGAGACCCTTATTCCTCCAAGGATCTGTAGCTCGGAATAAATGTTGACATTTCTGTGCAATATTAATTGTTTATAGATGATGTTTTACAGCATTCATACTCCTAATTTTAAGTAAAGTCATTTTTGCTTGCACTGTAAATAATGGCTGTGTCACTTACTTTAGATTTCACAGTAACACTGGTGTATATGATTTTTACAGTAGAATGCTGTAAAGTTTACATTACAACCGTGTTGACATGACAAAAATCACAGTTGTCTAAGTATTACAGTTGAAATCACAGTAGTCAAAGCATAACCATAAAATAAAACACAATATAGCCACCATAGTACTGTAAATACTAAACTACTGTACTTTTACTTTTTTATCTTATGTTGTGTTTAATTGTTTTGTATTTTGCAATGAACACATAAAATACTGTAAATGGAAGTACGGTACCTTTACTTTAAAAAGAATTCACAGAAACTTGCTGGCCAATTGTTGCCAGTAAGTGTAAATTTTACGTTCGATTTGTTACACTGTGTAAATACTGTATATTTAGCCTGATTTATGTTCACATGAATAAAGATATTGCAGGTTAAAACACAACCTCTTCTTTTTCGCCTGAACTGGGCAACAAACTGCACAAAAGCCTCTATTACACTCTTTTTTTTCTTCTTCTGTTGTGTCATCCGGTGTCTCCATGATTCATCTTGTCTCAGGTGACAGTGAGACAAAGCGTTTACCTGGTCTAAGTTAGCACTTTGCTGGTCCGAGCTGCTGCAACACCTTCTGCTGTTTGTTACTCGCATCCAAAAGCCTGCAGATTCTCCCGACAAATTAACAAGACACTTCCTGATTTCAACTTTTTCCCGCTTTGTTTCCAAAGAAAATGGCTGTGTATGAGTGCTGAGCCACAGCGACGTAACAAACACACATGTGCTAACACACACAAACGCACAGAAAGTTACCTGAGGATCCCGGCCGGGGCTTGGATTAGAAGCCATGACAGGAGGATGGAGGAGGGCTTTCTCTGCCTGCCTCGTTTCAGGTTTCCTTCCTCACTTTGTTTGCATGATCGAAGAAGAAGAAGAAGAAGAAGAAGAGAAAAGAGGCTGAGTGTGTTGGCCTGGACGTCTGCTCAACTACTGGAAAATAACTTGAAAAAATCTAACTATAGCTGCGAAATGACACAACACAAACTGTTTCAAAGATGATGTGTCAGTGTAACTCTCTAAGCACTAGGCAGAGCTGTGGTGCCGCTGCAAAATAGTCTTGGGAAGGAACTTGTTTTGGGGGAACATGTGTACGTTCAAAAGTAGTTTTAGTCGTGCAACAGAAAACTCAGATTGGACAGATAGTCTAGCTAGCTGTCTGGATTTACCCTGCAGAGATCTGAGGAGCAGCTAACCATAGTCCTCAGAAAGGGTAAGGTAACGGATACCCGGCTGAAAAGAAAGACACATATCGGCATTTCTGGCGGCAACAGATCAATCCCGGGAAGTGGAAGATCGTGGAAACAGACTACATTGATGTAAACTCTGCTTAAATGCTTCCTCATTTGTTGATGGGTACATATGAAGCTCATCGTAAATTCTTTCAGGTAGACTTCTATAACCTCTCTCTTGCTTCTTGAAGCTGTTTTGAAGCATTAATTTTTCAGTTAAAGCTGCAGCAGGGAGTTCTGAGAAAACGTGGACTTAGCCTAAAAATTTGAACAAGCACACCTAACAGGTCCCTCCCCCTTGCTCTCTGCTGCACTACAGCCCCCCCTCCACAGCCCCTCCCCCACAGCGGTGCCTGCCGTGAACGCGCAGGCTGGTAAGCAGGGCCCCCGATGCTTTCCACATCCTCATGGACAATACAGGGGATTTACTCAGAGGGGCGTATAGCTGTTGTGTGCTGTGCTTTTAAAACTTTGAATACTTAATGTAAAAATAATGCTTATTTAAAATATTTCTATTAAAAGATATGTAAATACTTTACACAGTACATTACTGAATTACCTTTTGGATCAATTAAAAACACTACACTTTCAGTAGGAATGATGAATCACTGAGGAAGCTCACTGAGCAAGGAATAACAACATCTTAGAAATATGTCTTAGGTTTTATTTTGTATATGGGTAAAATAAATCAGCTTTTTTTGCAAAGTACTCCTGCACAAGGAAATACTGAACATTTTGATTTGGACTGAAGACGATTCCTTCACGTGCCTCTTTGTCTGGGGCTATGTCTGACCTGTTGAAGGAGCATAAAGAACTGGTGTCAGACATTTGATTTACAAATTACATCCTGAGGGGGAACAAAACGTGTATGTTTAAAAATTATCAAAAATAGTATTCTGCAACAAGCTACAGAGTCAAATGAGATTTGCGCTATCACCAGTGATACCGTAACCATCGCTATCTTAGTTGTGTAGTTCTTAAAAAATGAAACAAATCAAGCAGAGATACTTACATGTCAAGCAGAAATGTGGCTAGCTCTGAATCCTTGTTGAATCCTTTCAGAGGCGTAGCTCCCTCCACCTCTGAAAAGCCGCTCTGATGTTGACCCTTGTTTAATTTTGTGCTCGGTTTAACTCTTTCTTTTTAGCTCGCTTTCCGTCATCGGTCTTCTTCTGTTTACCCGTCTTTGTTTTCTGAGCAGGTGTCACTCGAGAAATTGGAAGTTTTTTCTGAAAAGTTGTTTCTCAGCGATTAGCACAGCTGCAGCACACAGACAATCTTGAGCTTGAACACGGTACGCGCTGTGCGGGGGGGGGGCGGATATGAGCAGCGCGTACACGAGAGTGATTGACAGCGCTAAGACAGTCCTCCTGGCTCTGATTGGCTGTTTCTTACCGGGAGCGGTGTATTTCTGCAAGTGTCAGTAGGAGCACAGGCAGGAGCCACAGGAGCTTGTTTTTTTCACAGATTATCTTTCTCATATTCTACTGTCAGGAGATAGTGACAGTTTTAATAAATGTGTAAAAAATACATTTTTACAAAAGTTACCTACTGAAGCTTTAAACAAACCAGAATTGGCCATAAATTTCTAAGCCAATCACAGCATGGCATCCCTGCTTTAAATCTGTTGTTCTCTCTGCTGTCAGTTGTCATTTCAGGCAAAGCGTATAACCACCTGCCCAACACTGTGTAGTAGGTTAGACAAAGATCTGGTAATATGAATCAAGTGTGTGCCATTTAGTGCAAAAGTTTGATTTTGATAATGCTACATGTAGTTTTGGTTGTAGTGCTGTGGCAGGATATATTAGGAATTTTGCAGTTTGGGTGTGTGGTTTTGGGAATTGTGTTAAGTATTTTGATAAAAACCATGCCTAGTTCGCAAAATTGCATTTTAGCAATGGGAAAAAACTGTGAGCACTTTAAAATGCAGGTAAGTCTGGTATTTTCTGTACTGTATTTTTCTTTTTTTTCTTCCAGACCTTTCATTTTGTTTGTTATTGTTTTGTTTTTTTACTATAATTGTAACCACATAGTGTCCATGTGTCCAGTAAAGGTTACATGTGTCCATTTTGACATGTTGACTGATTTGGGTATATGGAGAGAAATAAATGATATTTTCCTCACTCTGCAGCACTGGTCTTGTGCGGTGTTTGGTGAACTCATTGTAAATTTGCTCTTCCTCTTTGTACTTCATTTGCAGTACTCTAATCACTGAGAAGTAGAATTGTTTAAGGTTAGCAACAGCAGTCTGTAACTGGTTCAAAACAGAATTAAGTCAAATGAAACGTGTGTTTTATATGGTGACAAAATATGTTTTTTCATAAATTTGTATATAGTTTTATTCAAGCGTGTTTCATTTTGCAAAGGGTTTGAGGTGTTGTGTCCTAATTGAGTGTGTGGTTGGGCTTACTTTGTGTAGTGTTTTGAAAAAACAGCCCCTGTTTTCACAATAGTGTTCAAGCAATCAAAAACTAATTGTACAATAATAATGCTGCGTTCCACACAGAGTTTTTATCCCCCAAGTTCCGACTTCAAATCCCAACTCGTGACTTGTTAGCGTTCCGGGCAAAGTCACCATAAACCCTTCTAGCTAGTGTTAGCGTTAGCTAGCGGCTCCCTAACGTTGATGTTAACTGCCGCTAGCTGATACTAGCAATTTCTAGTCTGCAACATATTTTGGGCTTCATTTAATAAAAAACCTGCAGTAGTACACAATCATATGTGTATTGTTTTGATTACAATGTGTTGAATTACTTTGTGTTGCCCATTTATACTAGTGTTAGCGTTAGCTAGTGGCTAACTTATACTGAGCTTAGCTGCCGCCAGCTGACACTAGCAATTACGTTGCCTATTTATACCATATCTCGCGGCATCTGTACGTTATTGACAGAGGTTGCCATTGTTGTTTGTGTGCGTGTGACGTCAAAACTGTAACTATCTTCAGTTCACGTGTAGTAAGTCACGGGTTAAAGGTTGTGAAAACATGAGTAACGGGTTGCCTGGAACGCAGCATAAGTCTGCAAAAACTGGGGTAAACGTACCGTAATATCAAATTACCCTATAAAATATTCACATTTCACATTTACATGTACAGACTTATTGTTAGAAAATGTTTGGACATTTTTTGTGGTTAACTTTCTGAATCTTTTCAGCGAATACTACATGAATCTCACATCAAGTGTCTCGCTTCATTGGGTTTAATAAAGTCCGTTGTTGTTACCGAGTTTCTGTGCAATCAAGCATCAGAATTCCATATCCTTAAGGGAAGCATATAAATGTTAATATTTGCAATATTTGTTAATATGTGGAGATGATGCTAGATTCCCAGCCTGAATCATTGTCCCAGTCCAGCCCTGTTCACAGACAGTTTGTCCTCATTACAGTTCTGGATTTAGGACAGGCTTACTGGCCTATAGGTAAGGTAGTCACCAAGGTAGCCATCCATGGATACCATTAATAAGGACTTACTGTGCCACATGTATGTTTAACATTAAAACGTTATATATAACATAAATTATAAAACATGTATTGTTTTAATAGCTTAGTTCCACATTGTGTGTCTCGCTTCATTAGGTTTAATAAAGTCAGTTGTTATTACAGAGTTTCATTGTCCAATCAAGCATCAGAATTCTATTTCCTTATGGCAAACAGAAATGTTAATATTTGCAAATTCTTCAATATCTAAACTGGATTCCTTAAGGATGCTTTTGCTCACATTTAATTATTTTTTCAGTCTCCCAGATAAATATTTAGTTGTCTGCGGGGTGCGAAAGGCACACAATGTCTGTGATTGTATCGCTCCTGAACAGAGGAGTTGTTACCCTTTATCAATCATCCCATCCATTATAATTATTTTTATTATTATTATTATTATTATTCAAAAGACCCGCTTTGAGGGAAAAGATGCCAAAACCAAGTGGATGAGGAGATTTGGTCTGTTTCCTTGTTTTCTGATGACAGTGAATGCAGAAAGCCTGGTAGATCACTGTCATTCTTACAGGGCGTACTAAATGAAAGCCCTTTGAAAGCTGTCATCGGCGACAGTATCCAGCAAAAACATGATGTACTGCCCACGCCAACAGCAGAATAAATCCCTCTCTGTTCTGGCATTGGAGGGCAATTTAAGAAGAAGCACCTCCAGTCGGCAGCTCAGGTTCTCCGGCTCCATCTTGTTCCCGCTGCAGCTGCAGTGTCCCTCGGCCTCTCTCTTGCTGAACACAGCTAAATATCCCAATCAGTCAAAACTCAAAAAACCTTGTTCATAACATAACATACTCTTGCTGATGGAAACGTATAGCCAGTTCGCAATACAAGAGAAGAGAACCAGGACGATTGTGAATGACACTAGCTATGTTTCCATCAAAACATTTTTATCCAGATTAAATGATATTGAATGTAAAATGCCGTATGGAAATGGCCAAATGTGATAGAATTCAAAGAACATCGACTCAAAGGAAATACGTGTGGATTTCATCTTGATTGATATACGGCTCATGCAATAAATGCTGATGGAAACGTTATTTGCTGAATAAATAATGAATTGTAATTCAGTGAAAGATCATTTTATGTTTGCAACCTACACAAAACAAAAAAGAAGATTTTGTTCATTTCCGTGTGCCATTTTCAATGCCGGAGGGAAAATAAAAGGCGAGTTGCATCTGCTACGTCATAGCGATGTGTTGATAGCGTTGTTGTTTTCTTATTATAGCTTGATATACCGCTATCAGCTGGCATATAAGAACTATTATAACTTTTAGCAATATTGAACATTTGTTGGTAGATGGCGCAATCCATTTTGTGGAAGAGGTGAAGTGGCATCTCTCCAGCCACCAATCCACACTCCCTACTTTTTGGTCCTTACAGGGACTTGAATCAGTGACCCTCCGGTTCCCGACCCAACTCCCTATGGACTGAGCTACTGCCATCCCCAAAGAATATAGAATAGATGCATATCAGGGTGAATATTGCTGCTATTTTCCCGTGAAGTAAAAGTAGAAATACCAGTAAAAGTCATGAATTGAGGACCATTTAAATGCTGTACGAGAGATTTCATTGAAATGCTAGAGGACCCGCTGACATTGGTCAGAACAGCTGCATCCCAGGTCAGTAAACCTGACATGAAGTTCATAGAGTTTCAAGACCAAAACTTAAACTACTTTTCCTTCATCTCAGTATTGAGGCTGCTTATCTATTGTGTTATGTTCTCCATGGGCATATGTTATCAATCCTTTTGGTGAGCATCGATATGCATGGGAGTCAGAACCCAAGCTACATCTGTAACTGAGTGAATTCAGACAATAAAGAGAACGGCACTGATCTGCAAACCGATAAATAATGAAATCAGGGCAGGATTTTGATGTCTGTGCAGAGCTGAGGAGTCTTAAGCAAGCTCATGAAGTCACAGCAGATTGGGGAACATGAGGATGTGTTGAATATTCATTCACATGGCACATTTAATGCAACCAGACGTGCTTTACATTAAAAGGAACACAAAAGTATTGTAAATTGTTAAAGAAATGTAGATGAAAGGAGAAGAAAGCAGACGATGTAAAAAGCAAAGAAAAAGTTCAACATAGAATTACAATATTAAATAGAAATGGTGATAATGAACTTGCTGGAGCGATGAATGAACAGGCTGGGGACACAGAGAGGTGCATTTCATCCTTGGTGAGACTCACTCCGACTGCACTGAATGCAAACGAAGCTGACTTCTGCTGCCTTTGATGCTGTACAGCTGCTGCTTCTGAAGTTGCAGTAAATGACATCAGAGAATTGGAAAGAAGAAACTCTAGAGTACCCTCTTTGGATCTCAGTGGAGCTAAGCTTAGAAAAAGGTTAGAGAGAAAAGAATCACTTACACACAAAAGATCAGAACGGGCCCTGTTGATGCTTTCCAGCATGTTGGTCACTAAAATAGTTCTCATTAGGTACAGGTGCAACCACTTGCTCTCATCAGCCTCCATACAGTTTCCTCTTTTATCTGTTGTATCTTTTCTTTCAATCTTATGTAAAGCACATTGAATTACCTTACATTGCATTCATTTGGACAAAGGGTTTTGTCTAAAGCGACATTGCAACCGACAGACCAATCATACAACATAGGAACAAAAGCCAGGTATGCACAATTGGTAGTGTATCCCTTTTAAACTAATATGGGTTGAGCCTTGGATATAGGGTGAGGAGGAGGGAGCTCGAAGTAGAGTTGGTGCTCCTTCGCATTGATAGAGGCAAGCTGTGGTGGTTCAGGGATCTAATCAGGATGCCTCCTGGGCACCTTCCATTAGACGTTTTCTTGGCACGTCCAGCTGGTACGAGGCCCCGGGGGTAGACCCAAAACACACTGGATAGAATATATATCTCATCTGGCCTGGGAACGCCTCTGGGTTCCCAGGATGGGCTGGAAAACGTTGCTGGGGAGAGTGAGGTCTGAAAAACGATACAATACAACTTTATTGTTAGTTTAAGCAGAAATTCATATTGCGTTCCCTTGCAGCTCTGCTGAAAAGAAGAATTAAAAAGAGAAATACACACTAGTTAGGCAACAATTACACCTATAGTACAAACATGAAGACATATGAACAGCCATGGTAGAGAAACATGTTTCATGTTATCCTCAGATCCGTTCCTCATTGGCAGCAGGGGCGATTCTAGGATCAGACCTTTGAGGGGGGCTCAGCCCCTAAGGGGAATGGGGCACGGATACAGTGCCTTGCAAAAATGTCACTCCCCCCGCTTAATCAGTAATTTCATTAAATGTGCTGTATTTATATAGCGCTTTTCTAGTCTTAACGACTTTCTCAAACCGCTTTTACATCATACAGGAACCATTCACCAATCACACACATTCATACACTGTGGCCGAGGCTGCCGTACAAGGTGCCACCTGCTTACCAGATACCCTCTCACACACATTCACACTCTGATGCGCAGCACCGGGGGCAACTTGGGGTTCAGTGTCTTGCCCAAGGACACTTCGACATGGCTCTACCACTGAGCCACAGCCGCCCCGTTAGCCGACAATCTCTGAGGTACTGAACAACAACAACAGCCAACGTTTTTTGACACTTTTAAAACTGTGATGGAACCAAACCTGACACTAAAGAAGTCACAGTTATAATGACCAATTTGACACAATGCTGTGATATTCAGCCATTGTAGTTGCTTACTTTTCTCTCCCTCTGACAGATCAGTTAGAGACTGATTATTAAGGCGGGAGTCTGGCACAACCACCTCTGATTGGCCAATACTACGTTTCTGTTAACCCTTTCTTTGACTGGGTTCCAGGTGCGTTGCCTCGGCGACAGACACACAGGATATTAAACCTGTTTCAAGCCCTTTGAACTTGTAATTGTCTTCTCTCATAACCAGACAACTTTGTAATCTCTGACATGAAGCACTAAAATTGATTTTTTTTTAAACTAAAGTTGTTGATTTTTGTAATAATTTTTAGGTTGGTGGGGGGGCTGAGATTAAATTTGGGTTCTACAAAAATTGGCAGCACACTGATTTTGGTATAGCAATGAATAGACTGATGTATAAAAGAGTTCCTAAGAACTCTTCTTAATGCCTTGCTTAGTCCGCTGCCCACCTTACCTGGCCCCAGATAAGAGATGAAAATAGATGGATGGGTTTCCTTTGTTGAACGGATAAGGATGACTCAGATGAAAGCGGTCTTAGAGATATGTAGTGTATTAACCCCACACCTCCCATTTCAGTTGCATTTTGCAGAGCAGAGATGTCACTTCAAGTCAGCATGGAGAGATTGTTGAACGGTCATTCTGCAAACCACTTGTAAATTCAATTCAATTCAAATTATATATAGTATGAAATCATAACAAGAGTTGTCTCCAGACACTTTCCAGATAGAGTAGGTCTAGACCACACTGTATAATTTACAAAGCCCCAAAAATTCCAGTAATTACCTCAAGAGCAAATAAAGAAAAACTCTGTTTGAGGAAGAAACCTCGGACAGACCCGGGCAGTGGAACAGTGACTACATGGTATACATGGAATGGTAGACGTAGTAGTTCATGTCAGGAAAGCTTTTTCCAGCTCAGATTAAGATCTTAGAGGCAAGCTAGTCACATCCCTCCCGCGGCAGCTCTGCAGATCTACACTCTGATTTAAATGTGGTGCAAACCGGAGCAAAGAGCTGCAGCCTCCTCTGGATGACTGGTCTTCACACTGGATGAGGGATCGACAGGAAATATGAGAAGACATCCAAGAGAGGTCCACGAAGACAACATTAAGATGCAGAAACATAAGACAAAGTGGCAGCTGTCCCTTTTTTTCATCCGAGTGCTGACTTTAATGTATTCATGTTAGACGCTGCTTAAATTGAACTTTTCAGAAACTCAGACTACATTGAAAAAGAAAAGAAAAAGAGAAGTCTGAGTGGACATGCCATCGAAGACAGCGTTCACCGCAGCTGACAAATGGACCTCCAGTGCAATATACCCCTACTCCAGTTTATGGAAGTTGACTTTAATCTTCCACCTGGTGGTTTTTCTGTTAAGTCATACCTCAGGAAAAATCTCACCGTCAAGCAATATCTAATAAAAGTCTGTTTACTTTATCGCCAAAGCGGTCGGTTCTTGATTACAGGAAATGCAAACGGCTCCACAAGGGCTCACCGGGAGAAACGATGCAATCTCCCCGCTTCCTGCCGACAAGTAAGACTGAGAGCAATACTGTATACGTCATCAGCTCACCATTGGACCACAAGAACTTCATGTGCCTGAAGATGAATGACCACATGAGTTGTTATTGTTGAGTGTCAGAAATATGTGTTCCTCAAACTTGATTTTTTTTAGGAATAAAACTGAGTCTCAATCAAAATAAATACCATGAAAATACAAATCCAACACTGAACAAGTATTGTGTGTGTATGACAGACTGATATTTCCTTCTTTGTCTGTGCCATAGAGCTCCATTGTTGTTCAGAAGACATCAGTGAGCCTCACTGTTGCCCTGGTTTACATGTTCCTTCATCACATGAACACACACACTGTAGTTTACTTTAAGTCAATCCCACATACATCGTCCTACTGCCCTGAATACTCACTAGAGCAGCAAATGTGGATTAATCCACTGCTGAAAATAGTCTCCAACAAATGCACTACGTCCTCCTATTTGTTTGATAAAAACTACAGTGACCAGCTGTCTTAGGAAACCACGTGAGAAAGTATATAGTTGTGTTTAGCTTGACATCTTGAGGAGGAACTATTGGGTTTGTAGCCACAGACAGATTTGGGGAGCTAGGGAACATTGTCTTCTTACACTTTTGATGTAGGAAGGCTAACCCTTTCCACCTGCTTGCAGTCTTTGTGCTAAGTTAGGCTAACCATGTCCCTGTGCTGGACACGGGCCTGTTAACGCGTGGTTTTGAACATGTGTTACAGCTGGGAGACATCGCCACTCAAAGCTGCTGTGTCTGTTTTGTGGTTTTAAAATGTGTTTTTGGTGATCGGATCACAAGTGGACAGCACCAAATACTAGTGTAAACAACCACCAAGACACGTTGTTGAGGTGATCTGGGGCCCATTTGACAACATATCTTTTGTAGTTTACCCTTTTGTTGTCTTCCTGCCAACCATGCAACTTTTGGGTTTTCTGGGTACAAATCTTAAAACCTTTTTTTCTTTAAATTCTTGGTCGTCTTTTTCAACACTTTTTTCCCTTTCCCTCGATGTTTTAGTCACTTTTTCTGTGCTTTTAAAGCTTTTTCACCTTTCTTTTATATATAAAAAAATTCAAATGCTCTAAAATTGATTAAAAACACCCAAATGTAATGAAATTAATGAACTCATCAATTATTTCACTTGTTAAAAAAGTTTTATGGAACTATCCACGTTATTTAGTTTGGGACAATTTGGTTGAAAGGAAACCAAATTTCGGTTATAGGAACTTTTTAAATAAATGGGTCAAATTGACCCGAGGACAACATGAGGGTTAAACCCTAAAGCGTTACAGTGGTGTAAGGACTTCCAGTGCTGCTTATTTTTTATGAACCCATGTTAAAGTTGACTAAAAGGAGGAATAAAAAAAAAATCATCTTTTGGAAATTAACCTTAATGACATAATTCAAAAAATAGGAAAAATACAGCGGGCATAAGTATACACCCCCTTAAATTCCCATGGAAGCAGGCACGTTTTTATTTTTATTTTCACATACACTTCACCACACCTAGAGATTGGCATGGTTTTATTTCAGTTAGCCTAACAGCTGGTCTGATTTGCATTGAGAGATAATGTTTTGGAAAGTTCCCCATGCCCACCTTTAGGTATGGTTAAGGGTATGTGATGATGTGGGGTGAGGGGGGGGGTGTAATTTTAATTCTAAAGGCCAAGGGAACTTTATCAGGATGCATTATATGCTGATCCATGAAATAACTGGCCTTTAAAAATAAAAATGTGCCTGCCTTTATGGGAATTTAACATAGTTGTGTGCATACTCATGCCCCCTGTATTTTAAGAAAGAACATTTATTTATTTACAATACATTAATCATCCACAAAGAAAACAGGTGTTGTATTTTTCTAATTTTCTTAATGAAGGCATTTAAATTAATTTCTAAAAAGATGATTTTTTTTAATCCTAAATAATCCATAAACGTCTGAGCAGCACTGTATGTGTTGATGATTATTAAGAGCATCATTCACAGTCCCGTTCCAGCGGCTGATTCATGGTAAAGCTGACAGTGTTGCGTTAAGACTGGTGGCTACATTAAGAAGAGCTTCTCAGATGGAGGTGACACCTCCCACTGACCTCCACCTCAGGAAGCCTCAAGTGATGCGTTGTAAAGTCAATCGCCATACCTGATTGGTAGTGTTGTGGCACGCAACAACATACGAGGATAAGGGGCAGAGGTCAGAGGTCAACGGTGATACAGTAAATGTGTCACAGAGAACAAGGAGACGAGAAGGACGAGATGTTTTCAAGGTTTGTGTGGGATGAAAACCAGAAGAAAATGAGTTTAATCAGCTCCCAACTCCACCGGCCTCCCAGCAGGACGATCAGACAGCAGACAGGACGCTTTCAAAAAGCAAAGTGGTTCTTCTTGAGTCATATCGCCACCACTGCAGCGTGTCAATGACACCAGAAAGCATGAAATGTGTTATCGATTGGAGTTCCCCTTTGACACAGAAAGGGTAGAAGGACCGTGGAAAAGCTGCAGCCGCTGAATCTGAATGAACTGGTCAAGTGAGGCAAACCAATAACGCTGCGTGACGATGATTTATGGCGTGAAAGTGAGCCTTGGCTTTTTGAGTTTTTTTTCTTCTTTTTTTGCGCCACCTGCCTTCATGTTGTATTCATTACATGATTTACTGTACCGTCAACTCGTCATTGGACCGAGAGAATCTGGACTTCATGGTTTAGTTTTGGATCCGTCACAGCAGACAGGGACAAAAACATGACAACGTTTAGTGAGAATAATAAAGATATCTAAACTTAATGGCATTCTCTTTTGTCTTTTGATCTGCTTGCATTATATTGCTCCTTTCTTTTTGAAGTAGTTGGAGCAAATTACTGCAGTATTGGTAGAGTGGTGTGAGAGGAGATACAATATGACCTGTTTACTGTTAAGCTAATGATGAACAAGGGAAATAAAACACTTCAAGTGTTAAATAATGATAAATTTACATGAGCAAGTATATATTGTCAGTCATAATCATCTTATATATCTATTTGCATATTGTTGTGTGTTTTTGTGTATAACTAATAACAATTGGTTGAAGAAGCCAGTGAAAGGCGAGTCTTAGTTACTTTTCAATTTGACACGGGGGAATATGACGTGAGGCGACTCAGTGGGCTAAATTGGAGTCATCGGGGTTTCTGAGTCAGAATTGAGAGCAACGTCAGATTACACACAGTGTGTTACCGTATATGGGATTACTGTAATACAAATTGGGTCACAGCTCTGAGACCCAGATATAGTAGAGATGGATGATTTTTGTTTTTTTGGTGGGCAGTGTATGAATTGAAGTGTCTGACCGATTATATTTAATACCCACAGATCTTTATACTTATGAGTTCTTCTTATTATCAAAAAGGTTTTCTCATCAGGATAAAAAAAAAAAGCCCCACTAAATTAAGCTCAGCCAGACTGCACTTTACCATCAGAGGTAAATAACACCAGATCACGTATGTATAAAACTCCCAGACTTTAACTTAATGGTAAAACAATCTGAGTAATAATAGGAGAAAAGAAATCTTGGTATGAAGAAGCTAAAAGTAACTTTGAGTCTTCTGAGCTAAAATAGAGACTACAATCATGCCTACCCAAAATGCCCTTCTTCAAGCATTGAATCAGCCAATGACTGACCTCCAAAGGCGTCACAGGCTAGAGTTCTCCTTCACTGTTCTCATACCTACAAAAAGTAATGCACTTTTTACTTCACGTATAAATCCCATGTATATATATTATTATATATGATGAAGGTTTCTGTTTTTTCACTTGCCATGTAAATGGGTCGCTCCAGTTTAATCTACAAATATAACTGCAATATTTGAGAATCCATCTTTTTAAGAATGCAGTTTAGCCATTATGGCTTTAAGCATTGGTTTTTATAGCAACCTACCCATGTACTAGTACATGGGTAGGTTGCTATTACTACAGTGCCCATGTACTGGTACATGGGTACTGTAGTAAATTTAAGATGGTTTCCTATAGTCACAAACTGTTTGTCTGATGAAGGTCTAGCACCGAAACGTCCCCAACAAATGTATTCTGCAAGAGGAGCCTTTTTCTGTTCGAAGAAACAGTAACTGAAATACTGAATAAATGCAAGAAATGAGTTTATTTGGAGCTCATAGGTAAATATGAAATATTTAGCAGTAAACCCAAACCAAAAAGCATGTTTGTCCAAAAAGCATGCAGAACAAACAGAACAAGTTCTTTCTAACCAACTCAGCTCTTTTTAAAATTTTAACAAAAGATGTATTACTTTATGAGGAAACTGGAAATGATAGCTGGGTTCTGAACCCATGGCTTTTTATTATTAGCCTACATAGTCCACTTTATTTACTCTTGGCCATGTTATTTGAGTTGTTTGTGTCCATAGCATAGACCACTTTCTACTGATAATCTTACAATGTGACGCATCCAAAATGCTTTCAAAAATGTAAATTCACTCACTGTAGGGAGGACTGCATGAGTCAAGTGAGGGATTTAAGACACAGCATGTGTGCAGATTTCTAAACCAATATGCATGTTTTACCAACCTCTCACATGAAATGTAAAAACGTAACAGCAAAACAATATTTATTTTGGAAAAAGATCTTGGTATATATTAAACAGTGCTGGGTTTACGGCAACACACCGAGTGCAGCTCTTTTAAATGTAATATAAGATGTGTACAGGCTATTTATTTATGTGTATATATTTTAGATGTTTAGTATTGTACTGTGGTATATATTTTAATTTTAGATATTGGTATTGGTAGTGCGTTGGCCTAAGTATACAACATGATGAAATCACAGGAGGATTAGTATAAGCCAGATGAGACAAACAGAGACATCAGGATAGAAGAAGCACATCATTGGCTCCTTAGGAAGAGGCCTTCTTCTTCAGCATCCTCCTCCCAGCCTGTCTGGGGACGGGGCCCGGAGCTGGACCAGGGGCCGGGCCAGAGGCTGGGCCAGCGTTGGCGTTGTTGGCGCGCTCGGCCTTGACCTCATCGATGAAGGTTTCTATGGCGGAGAACTTGTCGGTCAGGTCGCCCAGGTGAGCTTTGAGGGCGTTGAACTCCTTGTAGAGATCATCTAAAGCCTCAGACAGCGGCTGGATCCTAGACAGGAACACAGAGGGCGCTTAGTTCATCTGGTTTTGGCATTGCCAGACCTTCTTCCACAGCACTGCGGAGGAGGCTCTGGCTAGTCCACACAACATTCCTGGATAGGAGAAAAACGTGTTCTGCAAAATCGCCTCGGGAAGGAACATGTTCTGGTGGAACATGTGTTCGTTCAAAAGTTGTTTTAGTCTGCAACACAAAACTCAGATTGGACAGATAGTCTAGCTAGCTGTCTGGATTTACCCTGCAGAGATCTGAGGAGCAGTTGACCATAGTCCTCAGAAATCCACACACAAAGAAAGCAGAAGGTAACAAACATCTGGCCGAAAATGAGGGACATCCGGCAGATCTTCCGGCAGCACCGGAGCAATCACCTAAACAATCATCTTTGATGTATAGACTAGGTTTGGTTGTACTTCCTTCTTTCATGACTGTAGTCAAGTTTCATTCTCATCATTCACACAAACCCTTATTATTATTCATTCATTCATTTAGTGGGGGTTCACCAATTCACATTTCCCATTCAAACTTTTCTGAATCTAATTTTTTTTCTAACCACATAAATGTTAAAGTGAAATATTTCAGTGGTATTCAAATATAAATGTTAATGTTGGATATACGTGGAAAAGTACAGTGGCCGACGGGGGCAAACGCCCTGCAGCTTCGGAAAACACACGCAAGTTAAGAAAACAACTTAATTAATTTGACAACACATGCGCAGCATTCAGCAAACGCGCTGCATATACACACAACCAAATACAAAAACACGATGCAAATACACACAACACAACCAAAGACATAAACACGATGCATCCACACATAACACAACCAAATACATAAACGCAATGCAAATACACACAACACAACCAAATACATTAACACGATGCATCCACACATAACACAACCAAATACATAAACACGATGCATATACACACAACACAACCAAATACATAAACACGATGCAACTAAAAAACAAACGAACAACGAAAACAAATGCAAAAAAATTGCATCCTAATTACACAATGGAAGTACTCCAGGCCTCTAGGGGGAGCAGCTGAGTAGAACAGCCGCGGAAAAGAGGCGGGCCAAATGTTAAAATGAATTCTAGCCGTTTTATGTCGCCGCTATCTTTACTTTTGGTCCCGTTTTCAAACAAACCTCTCATCTGCTCAATCTCTCTCTCTCTCTCTCTCTCTCTCTCTCTCTCTCTCTCTTGTTCCGTGGAGTCAAAAATCAGCTGTTCCACTCAGCTGCACCCCCTAGAGGCCTGGAGAACTTCTGTTGTATAATCTGGATGCAGCGTTTTGCAGCGGGGTTATTTATTTTCGTTGTTCATTCGTTTTTTATGTGTTGTGTGTATATGCAGCACGTTTGCTGAATGCTGCACATGTGTTGTCAAATGAATGAAGTTGTTTTCTTAATTTGCTTGTGTTTTGTCTGAGTTTTCTGAATTTTCAGGTTGTTTGCCCCTGTCGGCCACCATAGAAAAGAGACGTTGGGACGAAGAAGACTGAGAAGCTGAGTTTAGTTCAGTAACAAGTGTCACATTTAGAAAGTACACTTCTCCTGTATGTTTTTGAGTGAGCAGAATATTCAACACAAGTAAAAGAGTCTCCACAGGAATTTGGTTTATCCTTCAGGCTGGTTGGGTCCACTCTGTGGCTGACGCCGTCATAGGAAACTGCAGCTGAAACTGCAATTTAAAAGTCAAAATAGAAATGAGCTGTTATTCAGTGTGAAAGAAAACCGGGCTCAAGTTTTCCACAAGGAGGTCTGGTGTTTCCTGCCTCTGGCCACAGTGTAGAGGACCAGACATCATTATGGCCCAGCAGTTACATAAACAGGGAACGTCGCTTTCTTATTTTCTTTTTTTATTTGACCTTCCCATGCAGCTCTCTCGCTTTCATTTGCTCTCATTTCTGTTTTGTCATTTTCTGACTGTACTTCAACGAACTCTGATCTAAAACATTTTAAAATTATAAATCTGTGATGAGATACAATGCTGTAATGGGAAACATCTTCCATCAATTTTTTATTTTCCATTATTTATTGTATTTAGACTGCTTAACTAAGCTGTTGGAGGTTTCTAACAAAAGTCAGATATGATTTTTAATTATACACAGTATTGAAGGCAGAACACAATCAATGAAAAAAATACCTGTCTGGGAACCCTTCAAATCAGTATTAGTACTACTGTTTTGAAAACCCTCATTGGTCAAATCCAAACCTTTTTACAATCTGAAACGCATCTTTTGAACAGCAGAGAATCAGACAACATCCAGGAGCCAATTCTGTGAGCTGCAACATGGCGCCCAGGCAAGGCATTGGGATTGGAGGGATTTTCTTTTTATTCCCAGGCATAAAAAGGAAATCCATCTCCAATCCCATGAAAACTGATAACTGATGATAAGTGCATTTGCTGATGAAGATGGAATATGATTGAAAGCTCCAGAACAGCTACTAAATGGATCTTTCCTGAAATCATACTGTCAACTGCTGTTTTCGGTTCATTCCACCGATATATCAGATGTCCCTGGAGTCACCTTCCACTTTCTTTGTGTTGTAATTTTAAACTCCGGTGGATTCACGAGGACTATGTTAACTGTCTCTCAGATCTCTGCAGGGTAAATCCAGACAGTTAGCTGGACATGGCTGTCCTATCTGAGTTTTCTGTTACACGACTAAAACAACTTTTGAATCTGCAATTGTTCCTCCAAAACAAGCCAGCGTCATTGTGTCTGGGGCTTTTCCCCGCCCAAGACAATTGTGATTGGTTTAAGGAAATGCCAATAAACCAGAGCACATTTTTGTCCCATCCCAGAATGCTGTGTGACCTAGCCAATCTTGCAATGCGGGACTATCCCACTGATAACCTCGTCCTCCTTCTGCCCTCTTTCCATACCTGGCGTAGTCGGGCAGGAGAGACTGGTGGTCATTCTGCAGAAGTCCTTTCATCTGGCTCAGGATGTCGAACCTCCAGTTGTCCAGGATCTGAGTCAGGTTGGCCACGCCACGCATGTTCACCTTCTCAGCTAAGACAACAAACCACAACCACAACACAGATCTGGTGACACAAAGTTAGGCAAAAGAGTTTTTCCAAAAGTCAGAAACCACTGAATTCATGTTTCCTGCTATAAAAAAAAAATGGGGGAGGTGATGGTGCACACATGCCTTTGGTGTGTGATACCCGGGTACGATTCCCACTGTGATACATCAATCAATGTGTCCCTGAGCAGGACACCTAACCCCTAGTAGCTCCAGTGTGCAACCTCTGATATATAACAATTGTAAGTAGCTTTGGATAAAAGCTTCAGCTAAAATGACATTCAATGTAATGTAAAAAGAGTTGAAAGATAAAAGAGTTTCTGTTTCCTGAGTCATTTAAGGAAAACTGATAATGAGAGTAGATTTGGTGAAAAATCCTTTTGGGAATTTCCTTTGCATCGCCCTAAGTCAAATGAGAAAGTTAGTTAGGAGTATCCCTGCTGCCTCCTGTTTATGTCCATTAGGCTAAACAAGGCTGCCTCCTGTTTACAAAAAACTGTTTCTTATGAAATCAAAAAGTGTTGCAGCTAACTTTATAATCAATCCACTCTGGCTCCGACCTGCCTCTAGTCCTCCACAGAGGCGTGGCAGTGGCCAAACCCATGTGCACAGATACAGGAAATGACTCTGACAGAAGAGTCTCAGTCCTAGCCCTTCTCTGGCTGTGGTCTCCACTTTATTATCCTACATCACATCTGTCTGAGGGGATCAATGAAGCTTCAACTCAAGACAAAAAGGCATCTGTCGGTACACCATCCATCCTCCCTGAGCAATCCGTCCTGCGCATGTGCGCAAACGATGTCGCAAAGAAAGTATCCGGCTTTCAAACCACTGTCTCACAGCAAGTATCCAGCTTTTTAAACAATGTCCCAAAGAAACAGCCTGACGGTTTCCCTACACTGTTGGTACCACTCATGCGTCGGAACACTTGACGGCCAAGCATCACAACTGGCTGCTTTTTTTTTGTAGGCTAGACTTTTTTGTAGTTCACAAGTGCTCGACATGTTATCTACATTTTTTTATTTTTTTTTATGAACATATTTAAATTAATACTTGTTGTCACTGGTCCATACCTGCGTAGCCTACACAATCGGTTGGTATGGTCGACAGCGTAAGAGCATTTCAAAACACTGGACAAATGGATGTGGAACTGTGAACTGTGCTGTGTATTGTTTTTGTTGAGGTGGAGAAGGTGAATCAGCATCGGCCTGCTTGCAGGAGGAGAATATTCTGTCTAAAACTTTGCCCGCAACTTGTGGAGGTGTAACATTACCAACACTGAAAAGCATTAATGTAGAAAATAGTTGTTTTCTCTTATTTATCAATCAATTAAAAACTTGTGGAAGTTCACGTTTGTGCTTTGTATTTGTCATAACACTTACCGGTAAGGAGAATAGCATTAATTAATCTTCATTACATTAAGCTCACAGAAGCTAACAGTTTTCATTAGCTTGTAGTTTACTGCATACATGTATTAGCTCATTGTCCAGTAGCTTCTAGCTTTCAAACAAATGCACTGATGTATGATCAGCAACTATAACAAAGTAAATGCTAACATCTAATGAGCTACCATATGCAGTATGACATGCAGTAAACTGCATGTGAGAAAGGTTAAATAGTACTGTAAACGCACAAGCTGCAAGGCTACAACCAACATATGAAAAAGTCATAACAACCCCATTGATAACCACCCACTAACACAGTAAAGGTAGGTATAAGTGTATTAAAACAGTTGTCAGTTAAGACCATGATGAAGTAACTACACCAATACAAAGTTACACAAAGTACCTTCATGTAACAGTATGCTTAAACATACTTATGATACAATTACAATTCTAAAACAGTTTCTATTATGTACACACCGAAAAACTTAATGACACAGAAAAAGCAGTTAATTTAATTCATTTATTTTTTGAATGGCAATCTCTAATGTAACAAATAGTCTATTCAACATCTTATATGGCCTCTGTCTCGCTCCTGGTCTTTTGCCTTCCCTCTCCTCCTCCTCCTCCTCCTCACCTTTCTGGTTTTCCCATCCTCAGTGACCGCCTCCGTCTGTCCTAAGTCCCTGTTAAAAGACAGCAAGAAAAAGATGTTTTCCGTTAAGAATGCTATAACCTAACACTGCAGAGCGTTATACTTTTTACATGGGAATCTATGCTAATACAGTTTAGCTTTCATTTACCATTGCTAGTGAAGTAAACAAGGTGAACTTTTACCTAGCTACAATCCCTAGCTACAACTGATAAACATACCAATTTCTAATCTCTAAAGTGACATTTCTGTTACCGTGAAAGGAAATGATTTGAAATTCTTTAAATGTGAATGCTCTAAACTTAATTCACCATTAACTAGATTTGGCAAAGCATTACAAGCATTATCACTCAGGTGTGATATAGGCATATGTCTTGAGCGATCGTCTTCCCTTTAATTGTCTGGGACTTTGCTGCCTTAGTTGTGGGACAGCGCCGTCTTTGATCCAGAATTGTTGTACAGTTTTCATAAACTTTGGAGGTAAAAAGAGAAAAGAGCAATGTTAGCATCCCTGTTTGTTCCAGTAAAGAGTATGCTGCTACAACACAGCTCACTCACAATTACTTCATTTCAACTCTGACTAAACTTTACTGAACAGCTAATGACAAAGTAGTCATAAATGGAAATGTGCAAAAAGGTGTCTTGTCCCACAAACATTAGCTAGTACTAGTGCTAACGTTAGCAGCATATCGTTAATGCTACTATTATTTCACATACCCAAACTAACTTAACTTACCTCTTAATACGAAATGTCCAGCCATTCGCGTGACCTTTGTTTTAAAGGCAGGATCCACCAGCCCGTCAACCAAATATTGCCCAAGGGCAACATGAAGAACAAACTTCTCAGCCACTTTTTGCGCGCAAACGTGGAACAGATCGTGCATTGTCGTAAATCATCTTGCGCATGCGCAGGACGGATCGTGTACCGATAGCATCTGTCACTTCCCGGTGTAAGTCGAGTGCAGATTTGAGTCGCGCATGCTCAGATTTAAACGTTTTACGACATTACAGTTATACTGAAATTTGTGAAATCCGTAAAATAATAAACTTTTGTCATTGCAAACGGCAATAGAAGATGGGAATCATTTTAAAAATGTTTTAGCTGTCTATGATTGCTAACGTTAGCTCAAAACGCCATTCAAGTGACAGCCTTTGTTGTGTTTGATTGATAGCTTGTAGCTAAGCTAGAAGTAATTAAAAAAACGTTTTAGCTATCCATGCTTGATTGATTGCTAACGTTAGCTCAAAACACCATTCAACTGACAGCCTAACTAACTTGTAGCTAGCGGTGAATGAACTTGGTTAAGTAGGGCCATTTTTACTGTGTTGACATTACAGAAGTCTCTTGTTAGCATCTTGTAGGCTAATATTCGCAAAGTGACGCATGTGTGACTCAAATCTGCACTCGACTCACATCGGGCAGTGACAGCATCCACACTGCAGCCGACAGTATTTCTTTCACCCCTAGCTCTGACATCATCATGATGCGCCCTGAACCTGACCTATGACCTGGGGTAAACAGAGAGTAATCTGGGTGCTCACAGCCATCCCTATAGTTCCACTCGTCAGTGTTGGTGGTTGTCGACGACGACGACGTCCGTCGCCTCTGGGCCAGAACCGTTACCGTGACAACGGACATGATTAGCAGCAGCACGCTCAGTTTGGGGGCCATGACGGACCAGCACCTGGAGGGAAATGAGGGCACACAAAAACACAGATTTATTCCATCCCTGCTTTTGAGTCATATCCTGTTTTTTTTTTATCACATTTTTTATTTTTTATATTCAGAAAACATATAACAATATATATTGTATATAAACAATATAATTTATTAAACCTAATATTCCCTCATCCAGTACAGATGCTTAGTTAGGTCCTTTTGGCACATGTTTTTAGTGCAGGGTAACACCACTGGGTCAGGTTAAGAAAATAATTGTAGTTAGGGTACACTCCTGTCTATCTTTAGCAGTTTAACGACAATTCCGAGCAATAAATTGTTTTTTATTTTTGGAGTTGAACTTTTTTTTTATCACATTACTTTTACTTTACCACATATCTGGAACAACTTAGTCAGGCAGTGTGTATGAGTAGGGTTGCGCATCGTTTGGATGTTAATGATTCTGATTCCAATCCCTTTCAATTTCTTGATTACAATTCTTTGAGGAAGTGGAGTTGAAACGGATCACATGCTTATTTTCACAAATAAGAAGAAGGTTTCATTTTGATTCAGTGGTGGTTCGCAGTTTTACAGGGCTTTTTCCAAATGTAAAATGAAGCCACACTAGAGTGTTGCTTAGTGAGCTCCAAGGCTGCAACACAACAAGCACCTGGCCGCTTTGGAGACCAAAACTTGCGCATGTTAAATGGAGAACGACAAGCGAATTTGAAACCAAATAGTCTGAACAAATCCAATAAAGAAATTATTCTCATGGAATCATAATTTTTGAAACCATTCCAAGTAGGAATCGGTTCTCGATTCCCAATTCTACATATGGGTATACAGTACCGGTCAAAAGTTTGGGGTCACTTACAAATTTCCATACCACTCCATTATAGACAGAACAACAACTGATCTGAGTGGGTGGGCTGATCTTTAATACAATATCTAGATTGCCTTATATCAGTAACCATTCATCCAATGTTTCAAAGGCACATTCTGTTTACTAATCTGATATCATTTTAAAAAACTAACTAGAAAAACTTTGGAGAACCCTTTTGCAATTATGTAAACACACAATGTAATCTGAAAACTGGTTAACAAACAATGCAACTGATCTTAGCTGGTATTCTGTCTATAATGGAGTGCAATGGAAATTTGTAAGTGACCCCAAACTTTTGACCGCTAGTGTATGTTTTAGTTATTTACACTTTACCAACACATACGTGTAATTTGATCATGTATCAAATCTCCTTTTTGGAGGATTCAGTCCTTATGATGTCTCCTCAGTGCAGTCCAATGTCCTCTAAGTTCTGTGTGTCTTTATGCTAGTCTTTTATCTCTGCACAGCCTGAGTCAGCATGCTGCAGGTATTACACTATTCCTCAGCACTGTGTTAAACCTGAGTAAAAAAGGGAAATCTAACTTTTCTGAGGATAAACTTCAAAAGTCTTTGAGGCGTGTTCGAGGGTTAACTTGAAGAAGAAGCCCCGAGGCTAAACTCTCAGCTCCTGCAGTCAGCTCACACTAAAAAGAATGAGTCCAAGCAGCAGTCAGAGAGCTGGAACACAAAACTGAACTGACAGAGAGATGTGGAAAGCTGGGAGGAGAGCTGCAGAGACATGCCAAGTCCAAACTACCTCGGGAACTTCATGTTTAATCCAGTTAAACACACACACACACACACACACACACACACACAGATACATCACTTCAATAATACACAAAGCTCTGGTAGACTATACAACTGGGTTTAAATGAATGTCACATTCAAGCAGAAAACGGATGTTGTCAAGACAGTAAACGATTTCAGATTCCTTTTTTAAAGTACAAAACAGTATTTCTCAGTACTTTAGGCTGAAGAGGGGGTTCTTCTGCAGCATAACATACGTCTCTTCTGTTCATTAGTATGATTAGTTTCAGAGCATTGAGCCTTGTTGTGATTGCACTACTGTCTGTGTGCAACATACTATGCATATTTAATAGTATTAATAATATTAATGTTGATGTTTGTTGTAGTTGTGCGTGGTAGTTTTCTACTGTGGGCATACCTTGTTTTTACTGTAGGAAAACTTTCGTATTGTGAACTGCGTAACTTTTTGATATCAATGTACGTTGAATTACATTCAAGCCATTGCAAAATAAATTGCTAGACAAGCTTATTAAGCTCCACACAGCTCTCTCTGTATTTCTCAATATGGCTATGTTCAGAAGATTGTTGCGTCTGGCTACCTCTTCTGCAGAGTCCATCATGTTTTTTTAATCCTATCTGTATAAGTGTCTCGAGATAATTCTTGTTATGATTTGATACTATAAATAAAATTGAATTGAAATTTAATATACTGGGAAAACCTGTGGTGTCATCGCCTAACTCATCACTTAACCTTCCTGTTGTCCTTGGGTCAAATTTGACCCCTTTAAAAAATGTTTGTATCTGAAATATGGCTTTTATTTTTAACCAAATTACAACAAAAAAAGGGATTGGATTCCATACAACGGTCTTTGCAAATCCAATTAATCACTTTCATTCTTGACTAAACTCATCTGTACATTCCTCTGATCTTAACTATAATTCATTAAGTTTTTTTACCTCAAATATTAGGTACAATTCTATATCAATGAGGGTCACTGACCATGAATTACAAAATGTACTGTAAAACTAGTGGTAGTAAGGTGGTGTTAGTAAAAACTAAAAAAAAGTCTAAAAAGGGAATGAAAAGGTCCAATTTTTGTCCGTTTTTGACTCGGGAGGACAACACAAGGGTTAATGCCGAATTAACCAATTCCCAAAAACGTGTTGTATGAAATCAAACACACATAACCTTCTGTCCTTGCGGGTATGCAGACTCACACATTAACACACACATAAACAACCACAATCAGACTGCCCAAGAATTCCTGTATCTATAGGCACAGCCTTTTTTTCCAAGCAACTAAAATCTCATCAGCTCTAACCGGGCTCAATCTGGCGACCATGAAATAAGTGTGGCCCTGCTGTGAAAGAAGAAGGCAAATGGAAGAATTACAGAATTTATTCAATTTATTCAGTATTTAAACGGCAGGTGCCTTGTTCAAATTCATGTTCAGCAATACAGTCCCAGTCAGCGTTTAGCTCAAGCATGCATTACACGTCTGCAGCACGATTACAGTCATATTTTCTTTCAAAGCAGCAACACTGTTTCAAAGGAAAAGTATTTTTTAAGATTTCATAAGTAATCTTTTACTTTGTTTGTTTTGGATACAATTAAAAAGGAAGCAATTTTGAACAAAAATACATGAAAAATTAAGCTTAAGTTATTGTAATACATTAGAACATCACATCAACACACCCCTCCCTTTTAACAGCTGTCCCCTGCTTTTCTTTATCAACTAAAGCTACAAAAAAAGATTGATCAATATGTTCCATGTGTAAATAAAATCCATTAGTGTGTACCTGTTGTTTCGCAGCTCCTCTACTTCACAGCTTCCCTACAATTCCAACAGAAGGCAGTGTGAGGCACGCAAGAAGTGTAGAAAGAGAGATAGAAAAAGAGAGAGACAACTCACACCCACACTGCACACAAGCATGCATGCACATGCATAAACACAAAAAATATCACACTTTTCCTTTCACACACAGACCCCAACACACACACACACAGACACACACAGACACACACACACACACACTCAGCATCTACCAATGTACTCTTTCCCCGTCATTATGGAGGCCCTGTGGTCACCACAGTGGTTTTGGTTGGTCGGTTTCATCTGTTTTGACTATTGTCTGTGTGTGTGTGTGTGTGTGTGTGTGTGTGTGTGTGTGTGTGTGTGTGTGTGTTTGCATGGGTGTTCTTTTCTGTGACGCGTCAGTCGCTTCCTGGATCCTTTAAAAATGAGCTCATTGTTTTTTTTTACCTGTCTGTCTCTGCTTCTTCACAGAGAAAGAAAGAAAGAAAGAAAGAAAGAAAGAAAGAAAGAAACCCAAAACCATAAGAACTAATACAAAATATATATTCTTATTCTTATTTCTAAATTAATCTTTGGCTGTGTGACAAGCTTCAGACTTCATTTGTAAAACAATGTACTATTACTTTAAGGTGTGCCATGTTTTAATGTATAAATTAATAAATTACATTGGATGCACATGTGTGTAAACCAAGCCAAACGTTAGCGTTATGTGTTTTTTTTTACCCTCACAGGCCCTAGATCCCTATGTATTTTATTTCGAGCTGATCTTACCTCCCTTTCACAAGGCTTTATTTATGTTTTATTTGAATGATAGAAGAGGTTTTTACCAAAAACAATCTCATAAAAAAACTTTCAGGGTGTGAGAAAACTAGGGTGCCAGTACAGTGGAGAAAGCATAATGCAGTGCCATATAGGCTGCCCTTCATGCTAGAAAAAATTTATTCTGGTGCGGCACATGCAGCTCGTGCCCTTTTCGTCTTATGTTTCGCCCCCGGCCCTCAGACAGCCTGGGAACGCCACTGCTGTCTCCTCCTCAAGGAAAGAAAACTATGTCAGAGTCACTGATGTATTTCTTTGTTTCCTACCAGGCTGGTTCCAGAGACATGCAATGAACTAACTGCTATAAACAGCGCACACAATTTTATTTCTTTCCAGCTGTCTTTTATGTTTACAATGATTTTATTTTAGATGGATTTACTTCACAATGCCATTTCTCCAGTGATTTTATTTAATAACGGCAGGTATGGTATTCAGATCCTTTACTTCACTGAAAGTACTAATACCACACAGGGAAAATACTCCAGATAAAAGTCCTACATTCCAAACCTGACTTAAAGTAAAAGCACTGATTGTGCAGTGAAATGTTCCCTGTCAGTGTTTTACTATCACATATGATGATTCTGTATCTGGATTAATATTACTGCTGCATTGATGTGTATGTTACATTTTACTGCTGTAAGATTGTGCTCATTCTAACTCATTTTATACTGTTACGGTAGTTTAAACCACAACAATGAATCCTAGTTTGTAAGATGTTTGTAGCTCACTGTCCTGTGAGAACCACGTATAACCATGTAACAGTCAAGATAATGAATAATGAATTTTTACGTAACCTGATGTATAGATTTATGTGTAGGGTATCTGAGTCAGAAAATGACATAATCGCTGTTTTGGCTAACCCTGTACGTAGTTCTGTCAGATTCTCCTCCAGATTCTCCTCCGCCTTCCACACTGAACAGTGTGGAAGGCTTTATTTATTTTTATTTTTTGTGTTTGTATATGTTCTTATTTTGATATGGATCCCCCTGGGTCTGAAATAAAGGTTTATATAATAAAAATGCTGGAATGGAATTAAACTGACGTGCATAAACTAGAAATCAAGCTGCATTGAACAACACTGTAGGGAAAACATAGTGTTACATAAAGTTGTGGTTAGTTGAATGGTTCTTTTATACACTACCGGTCAAAGGTTTGGGGTAAATTTCCATACCACTCAATTAGAGACAGAATACCAGGTGATCTGAGAGGCTGGCTGATCGTAGATGCAACATTGACTTATTTTGCAACCATTCATACATCCATTCTGCTTACCAATTTGTTATAAATTTAAAAACCTACCTGAGAAAACATTGGAGAACCCTTTTGCAATTATGTAACCACATACTGTAATCTGACAACTGCTGCCCTGGTTAAAAAACAATGCAACTGGTCTTGGCTGGTATTCTGTCTATAGTGGAGTGGATGGGAAATGTATAAGTGACCCCAAACTTTTGACCGTTAGTGAATATCTATGGTTGTTCGTATCTCTCTGTTCAACAGAAACGTAAATAAAGGTTTGGGGGGAATACATTGAAGGTGGGCCAGCGTAACTTTATTCTGCCTTATGATTGGCTCTTATACGCGTCTGTCAAAACGTCCTTTTCCGGTCCTTTTCCGTTGCTAGGTTACAGCACCTATGCGCGTCCGTCCAGCCACTAAACAGAAGCTAGCTAGTTAGCTACGACATATTTCAGATTGTGTGAACACACAAAGTTACAAGTAATTGTTTGTCGCTAAAGCTACTCGTTGGAAGCCATGACAACTATAAAAGATGGAGAGTACACAGCTACAATATACAAACTGGTGAGAATGTTGTTGTTTTAGTTGAGGTTAGCTTCCCAGCTCTGGGGTAAGCTAACGTTAACGCTGAACGAAACTCCATTCAAAAATTGTACATTTTAATGTTTAGCGTTATAGTTTATTGAAATGATACACTCGACATAAAACACTTTTGCGATGGACTGCACGTACATTCAGCATTGCTACATTTAAAACTAAAAGCACACACACAAATAAATAAATGGTCAACTTTTGCATTGGTATTGCCCGTTAATTTTAACGTGAACGTTAGCTACGTTACTGCATCTCTAGCGTTAAATAATCTCTAGCTAGTAATAACTAACGTTATCTGTGATGCAGTTCCGAGTAACGTTACAGTCAAATGGTTCGTTAAAATGATGCTCGGTGAATCAAAGTTAACGTTATACTTTACCACAACGTTATTACAGCTTGTGTCAGTATACCTAATGTTAATAATAATAGTAACACTGTTTATAAAACCATGAATTTCATTTTCTGTCTCATAGATTAAAGACGGACAGTATGTTGAGGCAATTCACATCCTAAACGGCCAACTTCAAAAACACACGAAGGTGAGTGTCTGAATATAAATGTGTATAAAGTATAGCTAGCATTTTAGGGTGTCTGCAGGTCTTTTATAAGTATTTTATTGCAAATGTTGGGCCTAAAATGTAATTGAATTTCCTTTGAATTAAAACAATCAATTAATCGATTAGTAGTAGATAAACAGAAAATTAAGCTCTATTATTGTTATCGTCAATTAATTGCTTCAGTCACTTTTCAAGCAAAAATTCCAGTTTTTCAAATGCAAGGATTGCTGCTTTTTTATGTGTTACCGTTACTAAATTGTGAATAGAGCTGAAAATATTAGATTATCAATCAATCGGTAGAAAAAATAAAACTTTACTCATACCAGCTTCTTCAATGTGTGTATATTTTTTTCTGTTTTCTGACGTTTTATTGAGAAATAATGGGCGCAATAACAATAATTAAAGATCAACTTTAGTTTTAGCCTGAGTGGAAATAGTGTGATTTATTAAGTCTGTATATAAAAAATATTTTTCAATATGGGTTAAGCTGATTTAAATCACTAATTAAGATTAGTATTTAGGTTTTAAAAGGTTTTAAAGGCCCTTTCTGTGCTGTGGTACTTGCAGACATCCTGGTTTGTATTATAATGTTGTTGTGTCTTAGATACTTTGTGAGAGAGTGAGTTTTTTCTTCTTCTTTTTTTCTTTATGAATCCTTATGTTAGCCCACTGCAGACGACCATCGGTGAAACTCTTGCTTTCTATTGTGTTACAGTCCAGGGCAGCGCTGTCTCTGCTGGGTTACTGCTACTATCACATCCAGGATTTCACCAACTCTGCAGAGTGCTATGAGCAGCTCACCCAACTTCACCCAGAGGTCGAGGAGTACAAGGTCTACTACGCCCAGTCCCTATACAAAGCTGGGGCTTATCCTGAGGCCACAAAGGCCTCCTTTGTGCTCGACAACCCCAGCAGTCACATCAAGGTATAGCGTGTACACAATGCAGCATGTGATGAACTTGTTTCACTGAAATGCCAACTTTTTAGCAGCCCTACTAAGACTAAGGCTGAATCTCATTTCTCTGTCTTACCCCTACCCCTTACCTCTTACCCTCGTTTTTGCGCGTTCACGCGGGACCTAGTGGTGTCCCGATTTTTAGGGGTAGGCCCTCGACCGAGGGCTGTATAGCCCTAGAAACCAAGTGGGGACGCGACCTGACTGCACTGTTTTATGGGGACCTGAAATAGTTTGTCTGCAGTTATTCCATCACTAGTTCAGATTTGTAACTTTTCAATTCCACTTTATTTACACAAATTTCTTTACCCTTTCCCTCCATCCTTTATACACTTTCCATCACTGGGAGTTGTTCAGCAGTAGTGCTCTAACAAATGCATATGGGCCATAAATGTGCCACTAATGAAATACATTTTTTTTAAATGTTTATAACACAGCAACAAGGAACACATTTTTCATCACCAGAAATTTAAACTAAAGGTGGAATTTACGTTCATGTTATCAATATAAAAGTTTTTTTAGAAGTAGGATGTAACTTTCACAGAAAATGTGTGAACTAATTATGGAAAAATAGGTTCCTGATGATGAAAATTAATTATGGATGTCTGTAGATCATGTTATTGCTTAATTTCCTTGGCCCAAAGTCAAACCAGCACTTACATTTACCTTTACCTTTGGTTTATCCTCTCTCTCTCTCTCTCTCTCTCTCTCTCTCTCTCTCTCTCTCTCTCTCTGGCACAGATGGTCAAGCTGCAAGCCTGTATCAAATACTGTGAGGAAGATTACTCCACTGCCAAGGTGACAAGCTCTCTCACATCATCTGTTAATGCACACAAATTATACCATAATATTTCAGTTCAATGTGGTAAAAGTTTGAATCATTATTATATGCAGCCATCAATCACACATCCATTCATTTTCTGTTTGTGTGTGTGTGTGTGTGTGTCTGTGTGTGTGTGTGTGTGTGTGTGTGTGTGTGTACAGTCCCTGCTTGAGCAGCTACCCCAGGATGACCCAGACTACGCCTACAATATGGGCTGTTTGCTTTACCAGGATAGCAAGTATGAGGAGGCCTGCAAGAAGTTCACCTCCGCCATGCAAGTGCTGGGATACGTGCCAGGTAGATGCCAGAGACACACACATGAATACGCCTTCAGTGGCTCTTGTTTAATGATTTTATGCACATTTTTACGCTTGATAACATTAACCTTTACAGAGAAAACGAGCAGAGATGTTACATCACACAACAAAGGCCACATACGCCTTTATCTAATAACTGAATTGATCATGAAATGCTTTTGCATCTGATACATCTGAATGATTGGTTGATCTTGCCATCATATTTGCTATGCCGTGATTATTCAGAGCAGCACAACATGGGGGGGACCCTGAGTTTCACAAGCTTTGAAAAGTTTTGGCTAATGAGATGACTTAAAATATTAGTTTTTATCACAAATCCAGGGAAAATTTGGTAGGCTACCAGATGCTACAGGCTACATTGATACATTTACAATGTATCTTGTTATCTTTGTCTTTCTGGTCCTCCTTTCTCACAGCATTGTCCTACAACATCGCCCTGTGTTACTACAGCCTGAAAAACTACGCTCAGGCCCTCAAATACATCGGAGAGATCATCGAGCGAGGCATCAGAGAACATCCAGGTAAGATTGCAGAGGAACTGCCATCATTCCATCTGTGTTAATCCAACATACAGACTAACTCTTCTTTACAGCAGCTAGAGTGACATTTTTATTGTTGAATTAGGACGTTAGTCCAGTTACATTACATGATGATCATACAACAATATTTACCCTGGTGTTGTGTTTCTGCACACCAGAGCTGAGCGTTGGCATGACCACTGAGGGCATCGATGTCCACAGTGTGGGGAACACGCTGGTGCTGCATCAGACAGCCCTGATCGAAGCCTTCAACCTCAAAGCTGCCATCGAATATCAGCTGAAGAACCGTAAGAACCTCACTCAATGCTTCAGAACAATTAACATGTAACTTATGTACAAGCAGGAGGATAGAGGGAGAAATTAGAGGTTGATAATTACAAAATAACCTTAAAGTCATAATTGTGACATTCTCATAGAAATAATTCTTTGGCTAATTTCCAAACCAATACAACACAACAGTCCAGTCTTTATATTTTTAATTGCCTAGTGACCTACTTTATTATATTTTTAATTATTCTACTAAAAGTATCAACAACTTGAAGGTTCTATGTGGAGTTTTTGACCCCTAGTAGTGCCATTAAGCAGTGTTTTTACAATGCAAGGAAGAGGATGATGTAAACACTGCAGGATTTTAAATATTCATAAAATCAGCTTCATTAAAAAGGAAACGCATTCTACATATTTGTTAGGCCTCAGGATACACAGTGTGTTATAGTGGAAAACACTGAACAGAACCTCTTATTTCCTCTAGTTTTACAGGAAAACTCCAGAGGGGAATTTAAGTGTTGTTTATTTGACTTTCTTTAAATTAAGTTTCCTTATTTGTTTTTCTCAGAAAAACATTGATTCAAACCAAAAAAAGTAACTGCTTTCTTTACTTTTTTGTTTTCATGTGTTCCCCTGCAGTGAAAGGAGCTCAGGAGGCTTTGACCGACATGCCCCCCCGATCAGAGGAGGTAACCGTGTGTGTGTGTGTTTGTGTGTGTGTGTGTGTGTGTGTGTGTGTGTGTGTGTGTGTGTGTGTGTGTGTGTGTGTGTGTGTGTGTGTGAACAGCTGGAGTCTTTACACCCTTTGGCTATGTGTGATAATTCTTATATAATCTGAATTAGTGCTGCCTGGACCTGCCCCACTAACAGCCTGGTGATAACAGAGATTAATAGAATATTAGAATAGAGACATAGGTTTGAAGGCTTACATGGAGGTAATGATGATAGTTTTATCGTCTTGAAACTGCTTCATTAAAATGTACGTAGAGATGGGGCACTGTCCTTGGTCCAGTCTCTAATTGGAGCTGAGTCATGACTGTCTTTTTAACCTGGGAGAGGTGTACAACTAGTGCCCCCTAGTGGAATTTAATGGCTACAAAAATATATAATGCATTTTTTACTGTAGGTAGGCATGAAACATAGCATATCCCTCAACTATGTTTTGTATTCTTTATGAAATCACTCTGACTTGATTAAGTACTGAGATAAGTACTGAGTCAGTGTAGTTTCTGACATTTTCACTGTTCAGAGACATGCAGAGAATAATAAAGAGCCATTGATCACATTTTCACAATTTCCACACCCTCACCACAACAATAGGGCTGTAATTAAAATGGATTGTGTGTGTGTGTGCGTGCATGTGTTGGCAGGAGCTGGACCCAGTCACACTCCACAACCAGGCCCTGGTGAACATGGACACGAAGCCATCAGAAGGTTTTGAGAAGCTAGCTTTCCTGCTACAGCAGCCCTCCTTCCCCCCCGTCAACTTTGGAAACCTGCTGCTGCTCTACTGCAAACATGAGGTACACAACGTGCTTTAAGTACGCTTCAGCAAGAAGTCCTAACCTGCTCAAGGACTGCTGGGCTCGATTACTTCACATACTAATAACAGTAGTCAGATCTCAAGAAGCACCACACAAGGTGACCTACTAATTCAATTCAGGAAAAGCACGTTCGATCAATCATCATTTTCTGTTACGGCATTACCAAACTGGAATTCACTGCCCACATCTATAAAAGATGGACATACATATTCCTCCTTTACAACATACCTTAAAACATGGCTGTCCAATAACTATACCTGCACACATTAATCTGTCAGATGTGATCTGTGTTTGATGTAACATAGTCATTGCTGCTGCTGTTCCACCTCTGCTGCCTGCCTCCGTTATGTCTTGTAGGTGTTTTAAATGTGGCCTCTGTGACTATTCTCCTTTCTTTTGTCTCCTTTGTCTTGTCTTTACTGCATGTGCTGCTTTAATACCTTTGCCATTGTCTATGCTATGTCTTTGTATGCCTTTTTGCTTAGGCCTGCTATCATTACAGATGTAATGTAATTTATATTAATTTGTTGACCATTGCATTTTAGGATGCCTATTGTCAGCTGGCCAAGGACTACAGCTTGAAATTTGCCGTAGAGGCTAAAGCTGCTTCTTTTACTTTACTATCTACAGCATTATAAACTAATAAACTAAACTAAACTTTCACACCCAGCCTCTGCCAGATGACAAAAGTCTATTTTTCCCCTAAAGTTTGTTTCATAACCAATTTCGCACTATGAAAAGTTACATATTATGCCTTTAAGGCCTTTCAAAATTACAAGAAATGAATTCCCCAACAAAAGAAAGCCCTGTTTGAAGAGAATGAACTTACCATGCACATCATCTGGCATTTATTTTCCCTGAGTAAAGGAAAAGTTTCCCTTTAATTAGTCTTGTTAGCTCCATAACCAACAACTCTGAATGATAACCTTGTTCATACCTGGGCTGATATACTGAATGATATTAGATTGAACAGATCTTCATGAAAGTGCCCACCCTGTGGAGCTGTCTTCATTATACAGATAATTATTCTTCACAAACTTTCCACCCCTCTGTTACCCTAGGGGACTGTCTGTGTCAGCCTTTTTCACCATACGGTAGAAGTGGTTTCCATGCAGCGAATAGCAATGTTTCCAAAAGGATTTGGAGTCATGGTGTGTGAGTCTTAGTGGAAAAAGCTCCACACACATAGAGAGCCGCAGACAGGTGTGGGCTTTTTATTAAAATGGCATTAATGTCACTGCTGGATTTATTCTCTCTCTCTCTCTCTCTCTCTCTCTCTCTCTCTCTCTCTCTCTCTCTCTCTCTCTCTCTCTCTCTCTCTCTCAGTACTTTGATCTGGCAGCTGACGTCCTGGCAGAGAACGCCCATCTCACCTACAAGTTTCTCTCGCCAGTAAGTCACTGGACTAATTTATTAATTCATTTGATGTTTTTATTAAAAAGCACACCAGGTCCTTATTCACAATGTAGTAACTCTTGTTTTTCTGTGTCTGTTTGCCTGCACAAAAAACGTACTCATCATGACAGGTTTCCTATGACAGAAGCTATATTTAAGTCAACATGTTTTTTGACCTTTCCAGTACATGTATGAGTTTCTGGATGCCTTGCTGACCTGCCAGACAGCACCAGAGGAGGTACTAAACATTTTACACAGTATCTAAAGCCACATTCATCAATATGTTTACCCGCAGAGAAGTATCACCAACACTAACGTTATTCTCAGATTTACAGTGTTTTAGCGTCTTTCAGCTAGTTGTTTTGTTATTATTTAGTAGCACTAAAGGCCAATTTATCCCTGTCCGTTAAATCAATCAAGGAGAGAGTTTACTTTTCCTGATACAGACTTTCGACCGTGGTCAGAAAGCACAGGGGAGACACTTTGTATCTCTCACTATGCCTCTAGAGTCGGGACTCACACCGCAGCTAATCCCCGTCACTCTCTCACTCGCTCTACACACACTCCCCATGCATACACACATGCCGGCCATGCTCTTAATGAGATTGACACACACACCAAAGCACAAGTATAAACTTTAGGCCACTTACGTAGGCTACAGGGAAAGCTCTGCTTAGAGCCTCCACAGAAGCATAAATCCTGCTTTAGATGTTGTCAACAAACAATTTTAAAGCTTGTGTAACCAAGCAACAGTTTGCTCACCGATTCACCGACAACTTTATAAAGTGATGATATGCCACATTTGTGTTTACAGAAAGTTGCATTAAACCTTGCACTTTGGGGATTCCAAGAAGCAGAGATTGTTTTAAGTTTGGACGGCACAGCCAGTTTCGTTTGGTCAAACCGTTTTAAATTCCTTGGGATGGAACAAACACACTGTGAGGAACCTGCACACTGACACTTGAAGTTCTTCTGTAAAACAGCCTTTACAGGTGATATTTTGACTAAGCTGGTCACAGTTGCCATTACTCAGTGTGCAGATTGCATTACATTGGCTTTGTATCCAGCTTCTGACCCACTGAGACACAACTATCTGTGCCAACTTGGTAATTTTGTCTGTTGAATATTTTTAAATTATTAAATTAATATTACTGCCTATTTATTCCACAGGCTTTTAGGAAGTTTGATGAGATGAACGGCAAACTGACAGAGCAGTTACGGAAGCTGGCCAAGCAGGTTGTTTACCTCCTCCTCCTCCTCCTCCTCCTCTTCTTCTTTTTCTTCTTCTTCTTCCACTCTACACCATCATAGAGCTTTTTTGTTTCTTTATTATTTGTATTGTACTCTACATATGTTTATTTCTCTATTTCATAGCTCTAAATTTCATTTTGAGATGTGCAGGGTTGTACAACAAAATGCAGTTGTAGTATGTTTATGCTACATAAGAAAAACAAAGCTATTTTTAATGGTGGAGTAGAGGGTTAGGTGGAGTTGTTGAGTCTCACAGCTTGAGGGAAGAAGCTGTACTGTTGTTAGTGGCAACGCAGCAGATTCTCCTGCATCGCTTGCCAGATGGAAGCAGGGTGAACATGCGGTTGCTGGAGTAGATATCGTTCTTATAATATCCTTTGGGCTCTGCACAGGCACCTCAGCGCTATCACTATTGCTTGTTAGAGGGGTAACAATGATGTTGTGGGCAGGTTTATCACCCGTCCTGAGCTGTGCACAAACCATAGCAGTTTCATGTTTGTTTGCTTGTTTTTTTCTCATCAAGAAGCTTTTAGCTGAATGTTGTTTTTGTCTGTCTTCTCTAAGGTGCAGGAGGCCAGGCTGGCTCGAGATGATGAAGCACAGAAGAAAACTCTGCAGGACTACGACCTGATGCTAGAGAAGTGAGGATAAACACACACACACACACACACACACACAAACACATTGGTGAAATGTGAGAGGAAAAGTATTTGAAACAAAGTAGTTAGGAGTGTGATCGCTGGTATATCGCACCGATCTATAATCATTGTAAATAAAACATGTATATTTTCAACTTTTATATACTAAAAAAATGCATAGCCCTGGTCAATATATGCAGATTATTTATACTTAATCCTAAATCTTGTATATATTCCTTAATTTTTCTAATCTTTAGTTTTTTTGTTTATTCTAATTATTGTTATTTATTGGACACTTGCCTATATTTCACCACACATATTGTATCAGCCAGTGACAAATAAAACATTTGAATCTTAAATCATTAATATAAAAAAATGTTGTCCCCTGCGAGAATTAATAATTACAAGAAGAAACATGTTCTTGGAAGCTTAAAAAGAATCCTTTGACTAATAATTTAGACCACAGGACACATGTACATATCACTTTTTAATGTTTCAACCAAAAGCATCTCTCCAGTTAGTTCATTACAGTAAAGATTATTTAACAATTGGGGAAATACAAAAACCTTTTCACCATGTAATTGCCCTGGTCTTTTACCAGGTACATTGTGGTCCTGATGGCCCAGGCCAAGATCTACTGGAACCGAGAGAACTTCCAGATGGTGGAAAAGATTTTTCGCAAGTCGGTGGAGGTCTGTAATGAGGATGATACCTGGAAGCTGAACGTAGCCCACGTGCTCTTCATGCAGAACAAATACAAGGAGGCCATCGGCTTCTACGAGCCCATCGTCAAGAAGCACTACGATAACGTGAGTGCTGCAGGATGGCTGGTCACATTCAGATGAAAACAAATGTTTGCAGGGACTGATAAACTTTGCGGAAACTTTCATAATGTTGAATTAAACACTTAATTAATGTTAATCAGCCCCACTGACAGTCTGAGGTCAGGACTAAATGTTGACAGTTTGCCTTTTTGTCCAGGTGGAGCAGTGTAACATTCAGGAGTGTCCCTGCAAGTGCAAACCTTCGGTAAAAATACAGACCCAAACAGCTCTGTATTGATTCCTCTGGAGTGTCTTCACATCTATGCATGTTATCTGTTCCCATTTTGTTTTTTTGCTGTGTTTGGTTCTCATTTTGTTTGTGTTTTTGAAGTGGTGCTTGTGTGACATCTGAAAATGTTGAAAATTTCAGAAAATTAAGTCACAATAAACTCTGCTGCGGGCCCTGAAGGGTTCACTCACTGAACACGCACACGTTTTACCAGAGCAACATTGGGTTTTAGAAGGGATTCTTCCCATCCCAAATAGTCTTAAAACGTCTGAGGTTAGGCTTTGATTTTCTAAAGTGAATAATTGTCATTCAAAAATTGGAATTATATTCTATTCTGAATAGCTCAAACAAGACTAAAATCAGTTTGAGGAAACTTGCAGACTCTGGATTTTATTTTAACAAAAGTTTCTGAAAGGTCCGAGTGCTGGCTGGAAATATTCTGCAAAATGACCCAAAATGTGTGTGTGTGTTTGTGTGTTTGTGTGTGTGTGTGTGTGTGTGTGTGTGTGTGTGTGTGTGTGTGTGTGTGTGTGTGTGTGTGTTTTTCCACTGTAGATCCTGAATGTGAGCGCTGTGGTCCTGGCCAACCTGTGTGTGTCCTACATCCTGACCAGCCAGAATGAAGAGGTACTGCACTAACAAGTTAACCCAGTGCTGTTGTCCTGTTCACTAGCAGTCATCCTGTCACTGTTGTATTTAACAATATAACACTGAAAGGGGTCATCCTTCCTCATTATTAGTTTTATACAGTGGTGGAAAGTACTGTACTGTATTCAAGTAATCATTTGAGGTACTCGTACTTTAGTATTTTAAATATATAAATGTTGCTGATAATAGTTATGTTCTTTTAATGTTTAAGTTAAATTTTAAATGCAGGGTTCTTACTTTTTCGTCATTTTCCCTCAGTCTCTCTGACTCGACCGTCTAATTAATGGAGCAAAAATTCTTTTACTGTGGAAATATTGCCATTCAGTTTGTGAACTCTACAAAAAATTGGTTTCAAAATAAGTAACTTAATTACTGTTTTGTACTATTTTTAACTAGTACTATTTTGCCTTTTCATTAGGTGGCAGTAGTCCAATTTAGTCATGCTTAACATTTTTTGTGTTTTAGTTTCAGAATGATGATAACATTAAGTGGTAATAGTTAATAGTTGAAAACAGGATGTAGGCTATACAGTAAGATTATTTTCTTCAGGTTTTTTACCAAATAATGTACATATTTTTAAGGAATTCTATTATCAAATGTCTTTAAAAAAAATCATGCAAATAGCTGCTGTAAAAAGAACATGCCCCCGGACCCCCGGAGGTTTGGCCTGAGCCCCAAATGTTTACAACGTCTGGCTCCGCCCCTGCCCTTTATTTTAATGTTATTAGGAGTGATTATGGTTTGCCGGTAAATAGCGTTTCTTTGGATGGGGATAACTCTTGTAGGGTTAATTGGCATTCTTCTGACTTGTGTGGTTTTGTTGAACACACTATGAATCAATCTCCCCTTGTTTCTTCCTCCTTTCGTTCAACAGGCTGAAGAGCTGATGAGAAAGATCGAGAAAGAGGAGGAGCAGATCTCCTACGACGACCCTGACAAAAAGGTCTTCCACCTCTGCATCGTCAACCTGGTCATCGGGTGAGTTCCAGCTGCTGCTGCATTTCACTGGAGGAAGAAGCTTTTTATGATGTGCTTTTGCATTGATCACTTTATTTCTGCTCCAGGAACCTCATGAATTTAAAAATATTTTAGTGTGTACGTGTGACTGTTTGTTCGTTATATGTACATTTGTTAAAACTACTGGCCTGATTTCCATTAAACTTGGTGGAAGGGTGAAAGAACCCATTACATTGTGGAGCGGATCCGAAGTCAGATACATGAATTCTTTTCACTTTTGTTAAAGGTCCCTTGGCATAAAAATTTGACTTTAATTTTTTTACATTAATATGTGTTCCCCCAGCCTGCCTGTGGCTAGAAATTGCGATAGGTGTAAACCGAACCCTGGCTGTCCTGCTCTGAAAATGAAAGCTCAGATGGGCCGATCTGAAATCTTGCCCCTTATGACCTCATAAGATGCAAAAAAAGGATCCAAAGAGCACCTTGTCATGGAACCTTTAACATCTTAAGATAGGGCATTTGTGCTGCATTCAGGGGTATCGGAATTATCGGAACAGGTGTTACAGACAGGGAAAATCACACTGCATTAACATTGTAAAATAGGGCATGCTTTGGCAGAGGTCTGCGCACCCCAAGTACCCTTTTAGTTTTGACTTGTATTAAATATTGAACACGTTTGGTACCCACGGTACCAATGCTGACATATTTTAGATGCTTCAACTTAAAGTGCAAGGACACTAAGCTTGGACAGATACAAGGAGACTTAGTGGAAGGGATTTAAAAAAACAAAAAACAAACAAAGGCGTCTTTAATTTTGACACAAGTCCAAATCTGTGATTTAAACAAAATTTAAACTTAAGGTTAGCTTACTAGCTTTTCTGAAGGTATTGACCATAACACACTGCCTTTTTCAGCTTTCTTTCCCTTGTTGTCATCAACTGACCTAGTATGTAGTCTGTAACTTCTGAAAGGAAGAAGGAGGGATACGGTCAAAAGCTCTGGAAGAGCTAGTTGGTACTGTAAAATTTGAGTTTAGAATAATTTTTAATTACATACTGTGTACTGTATCTTTTTCCTAAAGTCGTCAATGAATCTACACACTTAACATTACAAATTAAATCCAGGAAGGTTACAATAATTTTTTTGAAAGTATCACTGTTTGTGTCTGAAGTTGTGTTTTTCTTTCAGGACATTGTACTGCGCCAAGGGAAACTATGACTTTGGCATCTCTCGTGTCATCAAGAGCCTGGAGCCTTACAATAAAAAGGTCAGCCATTTAATTGTTCTCTGGGCATTTTTCAGTAAAAAATTTGTAGCAATGTTTAAATAACAGATTACTTTCAACATATGTTCTTAGAGACAGAGGTTTGGCTTTTATATTCTAAGAGCAGCAGGCAGTAATGTCACTGTTGCACAGGCTGTGTGATGGACAGGAGGTTATAAACACAAAAGTGTTTAGAATTAAAATGTCAAATTTGGTTAGACAAGCATCAAGTTTTGAACCAAAAATAACCATCTGAGCCCTGCAGGACTCTTCTCTGAGGCCGAGCTGCTGCTCTTTTTGGGACCTTTTGATCTCATCCAGTCACAACAGCAGACTCTGGCTGCAGCTGAGTCCACTAAGCTCCAGCTGACAACACAAGCCGTCATCCTGAGTGTTGCCCCCCCCTTTCACATTCACAATGAAAGCAGAGAGGAGTTCAGGAATGTAAAGCCTCGCAAGTCACGCAGTCACGCCAGCTTCTAACAATCTGACAATCATGTCCGTACTTTCAAATTGTAATTAATGTAATTCCTTTAAAACCGAAGGAAGAAGTCACAACTTATTATCCTGTACTGGCAAACCATAACTGAAAAACTAAAACAAAGACGCAGGCAGGACTTTTTATTACATTGATGTTTGTGTGTGTATGTGTATGTGTGTGTGTGTGTGTGTGTGTGTGTGTGTGTGTGTGTGTGTGTGTGTGTGTGTGTGTGTGTGTGTGTGTGTGTAGTTGGGAACGGACACATGGTTCTACGCCAAGCGCTGTTTCCTTTCTCTGCTGGAGAACATGTCCAAACACATGGTCATGCTGAGGGACGCTGTAGTACAGGAGTGTATCCAGTTCCTGGAGCACTGCGAGGGTGAGTATCCTCAACACACACACACACACACACACACACACACAGAAACACACGTGTGCGCACACATCTGCACAATTCTGGATCACTACAGTACCCACATTATCTATACCATCAGTGTGACAACAGGCTCTGAGGTGAGCACTTTGAGAAATATAAACTGATTCCGATGTAACAGACCTCACTTATCAGTTTTTAAATGATTGTTTTTAGATGCACATATTTTGCATCCCATGATCCCCTGGAGCTTTTGTTTAGAGCCACCATCAGGTCCAAATAGACCATAGACAAACCCCTCACTCAGACAGCAGTTTTTTATTCATAGCTCAGCAACCAATCTGCTTAGCACGCATCTCTGGCTAAGGGACCATTCTGTATTTTTTATAATTCTTTGTAAGGGGAGGGTCATGCAAATCTTTTTTAGTCTACGGGTAGGGTTATCCAACTTTTGTATTCATGAAAACAGCAAAATGTCGAAGTGGCTTGTTTGGGGCATATTTTTCCATGTAGCTCCATGTAGCGCTAGCAGATGGGTCCCTCCCTGTTTACTCAGCCAGAGACCGTGTGATTTCCCAAACTGAAAAAATCTTGCTCTCACATATAAACACAAAACTGCTTTTCTAGTTCCATTGTGTTGTAACTAAGACATCTGCTGAAAAAATAATTGTATTCATTAGCATGATTTCCATACTGTTTAGTTCAATAACCTCAAAAACACCAACGTACAAAAATGCCAATTCTGATATGTTCATATAGCCTACTCAAAACAGACAGGGCAACCCAACGCAGAAAAGTTAGCTTACCGTTTTTAGGTGATATGCCATTTTTGTAGTCCAGCTGCGATATGCAACCTGTTGCTTGCAAACTTTGCATTTGACTTTTTTCCTTTATGTATTTTTGTAAAATGTTGTTACACTGGCAATGTCTTCGACATGGTTGAGGAGGACTGACTGTAAATTAAACACTCACAATGAAATAAATATTCAGCAAACCACTAAAACAAGACTTTCTAGTTCTATCTTCAATCTGTCCCCAGTAGGTCGGGCTAATCCAAAAAAAGTGAAAACAAGGGGGGGGGTTGTGAAGACAGCCTTCTACCTGTGCAACAGGGATGCAGCGTTGGAATAGAAAGATTAACAGGCCTAGCAAAAGTTGCCAAAATTCACTTATTATCAATATTGTGTCCATACAAGGTATTTTGGCCAGATTTTTATTTATGGTCTCCAGAGGATGAATCCTGAATCCCCCCCAACCTTTACTACTGCGTCACCATCTAGTCACAGTTTCAGTTCATGTAATACACACTACATTAGAAAGTCTAAATTAGCCTCGCACATTCAAATTATGTGTATGAACCCTTTAGATGTTATGTCCCTGGGACCTTTCCTCTACTGCCACCTTTAGGTCAGAAGTTAACCTGCAAGAATAGCTAAATCTCTCTGGAACGCTTTCATAATGTGTTGGGTTACGAGCATTTCAGCCACTAGGAGACGCTAGCGGACCTTTTACATGTTGTTCAGTTTGAGTTGACATCCGTTTGTCTCACCTGTAGCGTACGGTAAGGAGGTCCCGGCCATCATCGAGCAGCCTCTGGAGGAGCACCACATTCACATCGGCAAGAACACCGTCACCTACGAGGCTCGACTCCTAAAGGCGCTGTTTTATGAGGTCATTGGCTGGAACAAGTGACATCATTCATCAGGTGTCACTGTTCCGTGTGAGGTTTCTACCAGATCACTGACTGCAGCCAGCCATGGCATTTTATCAATGTCTTTGAAATAAAAGATAATGGAACTGGAATTAAGAGACAATCAGCATACGTAATAAGGCTGCTGCTGCGAGATCTATATTTCTGGGAATCAAATCCGTTTCCAGTTTCTGACTTCCTTCGGGCTTTTGGACTAACTCTGTCTTACCTGTCTCTCATCAACACACGCACACCCCAGGGGAACCTTTTAATTTGAAGTTGAGTTAAGCTTGGGGAGTCTTGGCAGAAAGATGGCTCCAACAGATCTTACATCATTAGTTTGTGTTCATTCTCACTTTATGACTCTTACAGCCAAAAATGTAAGCAGAGATAATATACATTTATTATCACTACTACTTATATATACTGTATAGAGGATAACGTGTGTAAATACAACAGATTTTGTTTATTCTGCTAACAAGAAATACATGATAACATGTTGTATGTAAGTTCATCTACAGACATTCATCGTTCATGCATACATCCTCTTTGGTCAGTGCTGGCTGTACAGCTGCCTTCTGGCCCTCCTTTGTGGCTTTATATTCAGTAGATAAACATAATTTAAAATAAAATAAAGATGTTATTTTTGGAAGAAAAAACGCTTATTAGGATGTTTTTCTTTAAAGCTACAGTAATTATGCCTTATTGTCCTTTTCTCAAATAGAGATGCTCCAACCAGGCTTTTAATGGCAGATATAATTAACTGATTTCTGTTTTTAAGCATGTTTACAGGCAATTCCTGCAGAAACCACCCAGTAAGAACTACCACTGAAGGTCAGAATGCTTCAACAAACTACTCGCTAGATCATCGAACATCATCTGAAACCCCTCAAACATTTCAGATGTCTGAATTTAAGAACAAACCTCCGCAATTTATGCACAATCATAAGAATAAGAACCATGTTCTAACATCACATCTTGTAATACTTCCTTGAAAAATCAACAGGTGTATTTTTACCTAAATTGGGGTCCCTGCAAACATTTTCTCTTTGACTGATCGTCAAGCAGCCCAAAATATCAAATTCCTTATAATGTTTTTTACACCAAATAGGATAAACACTACCAACCAGGAGATGACATCATGATTATCGTTGTCACTATCCATCTCTTGCGAAACTAGTTAAAAAGCTGTGTGGCAAAAAGATTAATCTGACCTACTGATTTGTTTTGATATGTTGTTAGAGAAGATACACTCTTAAACTGGCTTGTTGCATCACAGATCGAATAACATCCTGACGCTGCCGGTCTGTGTTTTAAGGCAACAGCAGCATCACCGTGTCCAGCTCCACGTGGACCGCAACATGAACTGCATGGAGAACAGATTTAGCCTTTTTTGACTTCTCAAGTTATTTGTGATAATCTGCTGGATCGGAGCATCACTACTTTCAAAAGACATCTTTTGGGGATTGATTAGATCACTAAGGGTAGGTCAGATTAGGATTACAGCATTGTCCTCATTATATTTATAAAATATAACTGTAGAAGAAATCTTTTTTATTGTGTGTCAAACGGCCACATCCTAGCGTTTCATTAAGCATTTTCATCATCTTACAACTTATGTTCATGAAGTAACATATTGTGTCAGGAGTCCAGTCGTAAAAAGTCTACATCGTGACGTTTTGCTCATGTGAACACACCTGTGAGGAGGGTGGGGTGGGTGGTGTTCAGGAAAGCGGCCTCTTGGTTATGTCCTGTTCAGTCAGGTAGTAGTTGAGATATCCTCCAAGAGCACCGACAGCCACTGCCGTCATGTGACTGGAGCAGCCATCTGCGAGACCAGACAGAAACCAGAAGGAAGAGGAGGACAGTAAAGGTAAAGGTTCACCCCAAAATCTAAAATACATATTTTTCCTTTTACCTGTAGTGCTATTTAACAGTCTAGATTATGTTGATATGTTGGTTAGTTAAGCAGTGTTCAAGATATCGATCATTGAGACGATTCACTTATACTTCCCTGTAATTCCCAAATATAATATATAAATGATCAGCTTGTGATACTCAAAATGCCCCAAAAAGCTCAGTTGGTGGAGCGGGCACACATGTCTGGGGGTTTGTTTCTCGACAGAGCAGCCGCGTGTTCGACTCTAGCCTGCGGCCCTTTGCTCCTTTTCATTCTCCCTCTCTTTCACCTGTCATGTCTTCATATGTCCTGTGGTAATAAAGGCCTGACATTTCCCCCCAAAATAATCTTAAAATATATACAGTGGAGTTTGAAAGCTTGGGCACCCCAGGTAAAAAATTGTGTTTTAAAGTGTAAATGATGGAACTAAAATCTAACTTTTTGTGACATATCATACGAATGTCTAATCTGTCATTTGATGCCTTTTGGAGATTTTTCCATCTTTTCTTGGCTTCTTTATGCACATTAATACAAATTTTTACCTAGGGTGCCCAAACTTTAGACCCCCACTGTATATCATGACCTGGTTAGTCAAGATAATCCACAGACCTGGTTGTGAGCAGTTTCATGTAGGAACTAATTTCTTTTTACTGAAACCCTGCTTCAAAATATCCACACCGTGTGATATACCAATTTTAAATATACAGATACAGGTGAAAGTAAAATAAAATTCTGGGGGAAAAGTGAGCAATGGTGCCACAATCAGAGGAAATGTTTTTTTTCTTTGGCACAATTCATATTTTTCAACAAGGTGGTTAACTTCACACACCAATTGCTAAATTTAAGATTGATAAGTTTATGAATCAGAGCTCCAATGTTCTAACGCTCCCTGTTTGATTTTCAGTGGAGAGAGCTTTCTGTGGGATGTCAGATTTATATTATTTCAGATATGTCAGGTCCCAAACTGACCTGGAAGTATTTTCTCCCTCCTCTTCACTCTCCTGTGCAGCTGCAGCTGTTCCAGCAGCTCGTCTCCGATGATCTGAGAGATGATTCTCTCTGAAAAAAAAGAAAAAGAAAAACGTGAGATAAACTGCATGATAATAACTGAATCTTACACAAGTAATAATCTTAGTCCGGTTTAGGCTGTTAACAGACACCTGCTAAGTAATGAAAAAGTTCTCATTTACACCACCTGTTAAAATCCTAATTTCTTTGGCTCACCTGGGATAAAAAAGAAAATGGAAGCGGATTTTGTTCTGTTTTGGAGCTCATTTAACAATCAGTTGTGATGTAAACATACAGAAAAGACTGGGAACCAAGAACAGACACAGTCTGAGAATGGAGAGTCTGTAGGATGTCACAAATAAGTCACAAATAACTCCACTCTAGTGGGGAATTAGCCCACAATACAGGAAAAATGGAGTGGTATAAATGTTTGACTCATCTATGTCCACAAAACCGGTAGAAGATATTAGACTTAAATAATCAATTAGACAGCCATGCTACCCGAAAATAATGACATAATTGTGATTCAGATTCAGTTGCATTTAACTGCTGTTGAAATACTCACTGTCTCTCCCAAAGCAGCCCACTTCCTCATCCTGCAGCCTGAGGATGTGCTGCAGCCAATCAACTTTGTAGAAGTCAGAGAAACCAGCCAATCCACAAACCAGGACTGTTGATGGAGAGCAGAGGAACTCAAGTCAGTCAAAACACTATAATTTAAAGAGCTTGTTCATAGTGCGGTTTCACTTCTGTCTGCACCTACTAGAGAACAGTAGCTCAGGAAAAGACACATTAATTAATTCATTGAATCAGCTTGAAGTAAGAAAGTCTTTGATTAAAGGATTTACTGCACGGAAAACAGACACTTACTGTTTTCAATGAAGATGTCCACTGTCTGCTCGGTCAGACCGTCTCTGATGATGTCTTGGTTGGTCTTCATCATGTTGGAGCAGAAGATCTTCTGGTAGCTGCGTTCAGTTATGTTGACTCGGGACGCTCGAGTGTCGCCTTTCAGCAGGTTGGTGCAGCCTCTCTGAGACGGAAACACAGACCAGTCAGCGTTGAGGTTTTCAATAAAGCAATGATTCTGCTCATTTCTGCTAAGTATTTAGATTACAATACTCTTTTTATCTTTGCGTCTGCTGAGAACACAGTGAGTGTGCAGGTGTTTTTTTAGGGTAACTACATACTAAAAGATGATGTATGCTGTATCTTTTTTTTTCAACATGCGGTTCAATGTCCTTCACTTTGTTTTGGTTTCTAGCAGGCGAGTCTGTAAGGACATGACGTCAGTCGATGCTTTGTTCCACCGCACCACATCTCAAACATGACCGACTATTCCCGCTCTCCGACCTCCTGACCGGGCCCCCAGCCGGATTAGGCTAAGGCCCTTGTATTCAACTTGGTTAAAGACATTGTCGGATGTTTGTATTTTGCTTTCTGGCTTACTTTCCTGCCCAGAGTTAGACGATCACACTGATACCAATCTTGTATCTGTGCGTCAACTATGTCGCTAGAATCTGAAGCCAATTAGCTTAGCTTAGCACAAAGAAGGAAAGCAGGGGGGAAACATGGCTAAGTCCAAGGATCTAAAATACATCTACCAGCAGCTTTTGTACACTGCTCAAACAGTAAAGATAAACTGTGTGAAAGGTACCTTGTTTGGGGGCGGAACATGCAGCCATGTTCTCATGGCCGTGAGGATGGAGGTTGGGCAAGAAGAAATGCAGCAATGCACGTCTTAAACTCTTTTAAATATTGTCTCTGGGAATGTTTTAGGAAGAAGTATGCAATGTGTCTTTAGGCCTCAAGGATACACACAATGTAAACAAAACTTTAACTGTCAACCAAAATGTTTTTGATTAATTAGTGAGCTTTGGAGCTGTTTCTCCTCTCTCTTTATGCTAAACTAACCTCCTGGCTCTAGCTCCGCAATGCACAAGCATGAGATTTCTCTGCAAGAACACGATTTGGTGAGTTTCCTCTACAATATCCGAATATTCCTTCATGCCTTTCAGCTCCATACCTCATATTTGGAGTGCCTTAGAGATAATATAAAATAACCATCTCACCATTTTTCCGATCATGAAGTAGAGCAGCTGGTGGGACAGAGAGTAGTGTGGACAGCCGAAGCGAGTCATGGTGTCCCGGCAGGGCTTGGTGACGATGCAGGGCGTCCCGTTAATCTTCCTGCGTAGACAGACGCACATCAGTTCCCTCACACCGAAACCACATTGTTTATTATCAATACTTACAGTCAAATAAAACAAAAACTTGTTGGGCATTTATACTGCAATGTACTGCATTTGTACTGTATTAATGAAGATGTTTTGGATGATTAAAGTTGTTTAGCTCATGTTTTTTATTAGAGAATATTAACTGTTAATTAAATTATACTTTCAATCACAATGTTTCTGTCTTTTTAATTTAAAAACATACAGAGGACATGGAGTACTATTTTTAGACCTGAGTAGTGTCTACAGTTTCCTTAGGCCCCGACAAAGCTCCACCAATCAGAGGGGTGGGCGACCTGACAGTGCGTTACTCTGAGGGCATAGTAATAACTAAAATATTATGTTTATAATAATTATATTCCCCCAGGACTTCCTTTGTGTTGGCATTTTATACTCGATGGATTTCTGAGGACTATGGTTACCTGTTCCTCAGATCTCAGCAGGGTAAAACCAGACACCTAGCTAGACTTTCTGTCCAATCTAGGTTTTCTGTCGCATGATTAAAACTACTTTTAAACGTACATTTTCCACCAAAACAAGTTCCTTCCCGAGGAGATTTTGCAACGGCACAGTGGCTTTTCCTGGTTATTAACACCACCCAAGATGATTGTGATTGGTTTAAAGAAATGCCAATTGTTGCCCAGAAAGCTCAGTTGGTAGAGTGAGCACACATAAAGTTGAGGTTTAGTCCTCGACGCAGCGGGCCCAGGTTTGACTCCGACCTCTTCCCTTTGCTGCATGTCATTCCCCTCTCTCTCCCATTTCATGTCTTCAACTGTCCTGTCAAACTAAATCCTAAAATGCCCAAAAATAATAGTTTTTCTCCCATCCTGTGATGTTGTGTGGACTAGCCAGGCCCTCCTCAGTAGCACTCTGGAGGAAGGTCTGATGACACGAGACTGGTGAAAGAGAGACGTGTGGGTCGTAAGCTAAAGTCAAATCCCTCCTCTGAGATTTCTGGTGGGAAATAACATCATGCAAAGTGTGTGTTGTTCTCTGTGTCGGTGTGTGTCGGTACCAGGTTCCCAGCAGCAGGGTCAGACATTTGTCGCTGAGCTGCTCGTCGTAACACTCGGTGGTCATGGTAGAGGAGGACACCAGGCTTGGATCGGTGGAGCTCCACTCCTGAGGAATCAACCAGAAACTCCACGACAGCACAGGCTCAAACTCTGCAAACACACGGGAGAGGAAGGACGCATGAAGTCAGTCATCAGTCATCACAGGGCTCCGTCTTCATACAGGTACAGTCAATGGTGGAAGAAGTATTCAGATCCTTTACTCCAGTAAAAGTATTAATACCACTCAGTCAAAATACTCCAATACAAGTAGAAGTCCTTACTTAATTATATATTACCGAGTATTACCAGCAAAATATACTTAAAGTATCTAAAGTAAAAGTATGTATACTGCAATGTTCCCTGTCAGTGTTTTCCTATTATATCTGATGTTTCTGGATTAATATTACTGGTGCATTAACATGAATGTTGCATTATACTGCTGTAGAGGTTTTTGGTTGTGCTAGTTGGAACTCCTTTGTTTACTATTTGCTAGTTTAATTTACACACAGTGATGCTTCATATTCTATAAGGCAGGGGTCTTCAACAGGGGGTCCGCGACCCCTAGGGGGTCCGCGGAGGTACTGCATGGGGGTCGCGAAAGTTTTGGTTGATTAGACTTTTTTTTATATTCCCCCCCCCCACCCTGCAATTTTTTCCACTAATTGAAATGTCTTTAAATACACATTAACATGAATTTAACACACTGTAGTGAACAGATAAATGGATGCAGAAGATGTCTTTCAGTCATCAATGCACACAATATATATAATTAGGGGGTCCCCACTCCATCTCGCCATCAGTTTGGGGGTCCTTGGCCTGGAAAACGTTGAAGGCCCCTGCTATAAGGGGTATGCAAGGGGAGGCTGTGGCTCAGTGGTAGAGCGGTTGCTTTGGCAATCGGAAGGTTGGTGGTTCGATCCCTTGGCCCTGCAATCCCGTGTCGAAGTGTCCTTGGGCAAGACACTGAACCCCAAGTTGCCTCCAGTGCTGTGCATTAGAGTGTGAATGTGTGTGAGTGTGTATCTGAGTGAATGGTGAATGTATCCTGTATGATGTAAAAAGCGCTTTGACTAGTAATTAAGACTAGAAAAGCGCTATACAAATACAGCACATTTATCATCATATGTTTGTAGTGTCCGTCTCTTGTGAGAACCACATTTTTCTAGAGAGTTAACTTTTGTTATGGTGTCAGAAAAACAGCCATGTTTTCAGCTTTGTGACGATGTCAGCTGATCCAAAAAGGCTTTTCAAAGACTTTATTTAGCTTCAGGAATAGGAGAATCTTCTTAACCACTTCATCCTAAAAGTAGCATGATATTGAAATACTCAAGTAATGTTCAAGTACCTCGAGACAGATGACTAATTGTGATTTCAGTTGCATTTCACATTTGTTCACCGTTTATTTTATTGATATTAGAGGCTTTCTGAGCTGGAAGTCTTTGTTGGCATATCGTCAAAAACATTGTTTTCCATTTCATGCTTAACAATTGAGTAGGTTTTATTGCTTGGCACACCACAGGACTTCTAGGAAATGAAGTCCTTCTCACCTTTGTAGTATTTGGGGTCGTTCTGCTGCAGGGCGGCGACGGCCTTGTCAAGGCTTTGATCGAGACGTTTGACCAGGGCGACGGCCGAGCTTCTCTGAGCCCAGCTGACTGGGTCGCTGTGCGGCCATGTCCGGACTGCCTCCTTCAGCTCAGCTGAAACACAAAACAATGTGCTAAGGATCAGTGGCTCTGAGACAACACATTCCCAATAAATGTTCATTCATTTGTGTGAGGTTATATGTAAATTGTAGACAATTCATCTAAATGTAACAATTCCATTTGACAGTGATTACATTGAGAACAAGTCCTGTGTGTCTGAGTGTCTCTGTGAACACACACTGCACACACTGTGATATCTTTGCAGCTAAACTAGGATTGTGAACATGGTGAACATTAAACCTGCTGAACATCAGCATGTTAGCATTTAGCTCAAAGCATGGCTGTGCCTCACTACTAGGGGCGTTGAAATGTACCATCGATGCATCGCGGTGCGGACCTGGATGAATCTGCATCGAAGCAGCGACAGACCATAATCCTTATTATGGTAATAATAATTAACGCCTAATGATGTTACTTGTTGATTTTCCGGTTGCTGCTTTTTCTTGTTTGCCTTTTGCCTGTTGTCTGCTGTGTTCAGACTCCACACATTCAGGAAGAATTTTTTAAGTGCAGATACAATTAAAAGGGTAGTTCATATTTGGGTTGCACGATATTAACAAAATGTGATATTACTGATTATGAATGTTGCAATATTGATATTAATTCTGATATTTTTAAATATATGTAGAATTACGAGAGTGATGGGAAAACTCATCAAAAATAGATTATAAAATAGAAAAATAGAAGGTTTTTTTCCACTGACTATCATATGGGACTGGTACAACCTGAGTAAATCCATAAGGACCATGTCTACGTAACAGGACATGTTGTACTGGTTGTAGTATAAAATAAAAAAGGACCATGTCTACAGAACAGGACACGTTTTACTGGTTATAGTATAAAATAAATGAATAAAGACAACAAGACACAACTTTCCTTTCTCATCTCTGATTGGTCCTGTTTTGTTGTCTCTATCTATTTCATCGTAATATGCACACATGTGGTATACTCCATACAGTTTGTCATGCAGTGGACCCGTGCGCTGACATGCACTAACGAATGAAACAGGATCATTACAGCGTTTCAAGCGGGCTCTTAATGGAACACAGCTAAGCCATGCAGCCAACAGACAGGACCCAGCGTTCCGCAAAAATATTGCATACTTATCGTGACACTTTCGATATTATATTGCGCAACGCGATAACGATATTGAGTCGATATATCATGCGCCCATAGTTCATGTATATCTGACTGCTTGAACTTGTTGATGAAAAGCATGCAGCAATATATAATAATATTGAGGAGGTGCTGCATCGTGATGCATCGCGATATCGAATCGATTCCAAGTGTTGACAGGATCGTTGTAATGGAATTGAAGCGTGAGACCAGACTTAGTACAGCCTCACAGTGCTGCTAGCATGACTGTCCTCTGCAGCCATTTCACCACTCAAAGCCTGGTGGCTGCAGCCAAAGCAGCCCTAAACAAATGACCGAGATAACCCACTGCCACTTTATCTGTGTTACCTGTCTGTGTTATTCACCTGCGTGTCATTCTTACATTTGGTTTTTACTTTCTCTGACAAAGAATGTCCCACTGGGGACAACAAAGTCCATACTAGACTCTTTGCAGTTACAAAAATATGATGACAAATATTTGAACCAAAGAAAAGCAAAAATGGACAAGGAATAAAAACCAAGCAGGGCAAAGAAGAATCAACAACATGTTTTTGTTACACAGCTAGATATAGTGTGTCTGTCTGTGTGCAGTGGGTCATGTCAGCCACACTATTCCAGAATTAGCCATCATTGTTACACGTATACAAACATCTGTGCACATCACACATTTAGTTAGGTGAAATGAACAATTTAATATGTTAATGGCTGAATTGATAAATGGATTTGAAAAACAGCCACATGAAATGTAATGTTCTTCAATTAAGCTAAATATCTTGGTGTCCTTTTGAACCGCCAATGACGTTCCAATATAACTTGAACATGTCATCAGACTGAGGTAGGGCTTCTTGATGTGTGTATAGGTTCAAAGTTTCTATTTTACTTGGCAACACATTTTCTTTATAAAAATATAAAGCAGAGATCCATAACAAGTTCTAAAAGAAACACTTAAGGTCGAATTGTTGGTGGTTTTCTTTGTAATCTACCAAAAGAGTGTCCCAAATTATCTGACTTCACCCCTGACAGTAGTGTGCCTGAGCGAATATTATCCAAATAGTGACCCACATTATCTGAAGCCACTCGTGATGACCAAACAAAAAGAACGTGCAGAGGTTTTCCAGATGTTTCCTGCGGCTGAAAGGACACCGAGAGGACGCTGTGTTTCCAAGCACAGCAGTGGAGGATGTGTTTACGTACCCTGCAGCATGAGGAACCCGACCACCCCGTCCAGGTTGATGTGCTCATGTTGCCTCTCCAGGAAGGATGCTCCCCTGGAGAGGCTGCCCAGGACGTCATCGATCACCTCCGCCTGCGACCGCAACACTGCGGCAAATAGAGCCAGCACGGCGGCCACCAGGAGTCCTGTTGCCCGCATCTTCTCACTCGGAGCGTGCCAGTGTGGATTCTCCGGGACAGAAACCGAGACAACCGTCTCCTCTAATGGGGAGGGGGGTGACGTCAGAAAGGCTGTCATTACGACATGCCAAACTTAAAAGTATTTCCTTTTGATTTCTGAGAGACATATTTTTACACTTAAATAGATCCACGATCCAAACTCAAAATAACCCTTAAAAGGTGCACGAGGTACCCAAATATTATACTTACAATATTATTATACTACAAGTAGCCTACAAGTAGGCCTATTGGCATAACAAGGTAGCCAGACTGACCGCAGTATGCAGAATGACCCAATGAATCTGTATTTATATTTCCATTACAAGTACCTTTTTCAATATTATTTATGGTCACAGGTGAATATAACTTATATTATGGTTACCTGCTTGCATTTTTACTTTAATTACATATTCAATTTAATCACTTAATACACTGACACTGACTTTAGTCACTTACTACAGTGAAATGTTGTTTTCTTGTACTATGGCAACTGCACTTTACTTTACTTTAATACCTTAATTTGACGCCACTTTACTTCAGTCTACTTTCTGCACATTGTCTATTGTTTGCCTCTTTTTCTTGTGTGTTTACTTGTTTGTTTTGCTTTCATTGTAGAAAATGCTGCTGTAACAAGGGAATTTCCCGCTGTGGGATGAATAAATTATCTTCTAATCTAATCTAATGTAATGTAATAATAATTTATGTTGGATATGATTACTGATGCATAAGTGTTCATGACATGAATGTTGCAGTAGAGTATTAACTGCAGTTAAACGACAACTTTATTTACTGCATCGTATTATCGTACTTAATTCATAATAAAACATAATGTGTTAGTTGATTTATATTTTGCAATGTCAACATTAAAAAGTAGTCAAAAGTAGCTATAACTAATGTCAGAGAAATGTAATGTAGTGGGGTAAAAGTATAAAGTAGCAGGAAATGAAAACGGATGGATGGATGGATGGATACATTTTTTCAATTAATCAATCTCCGAGACAGCTGCTTACACTTCTGTGTCTGGTTTTAAGTAAAGAGTGTAAGTCAATTTGAAAAAACAAAAAAACAAACACCAATAAACATATAACAAATACTGTATTTTGACAGCTTTTCTGTTCACAATGTGATTAAACATAATAGAGATTTAGTTAATTTATTTCATTAACCAGAGCAAGGAAAAACGCTTACTATGAAATACATTTATCCACACATTTGATTTATTAGGTAGAATTAGTCCTTATCATTCCAGCTTTGATCAATATACAAACAATTTTTTTTCCATGTAAGACAAAAATGCATTTAGGATGAATTCAAGAAATGGTAAAAGGCAGATGGAACATTTTTAAAATAAAGAAGTCATGTTTAAAAGTTTCAAGTTTTATCATAACATATCTTTACATTGTGCTGTTAAATGCTTTGTTGCCGCCTCCAGTTCAGTGCTTAACTTAAAAATACAACCAAAGATACAATACACACAACACAGTCTTTACAAACGGGAATACAATCCATCAAATCATTTAAGAGTTTGTTGTGTGATGAGCCATTGACCGTCATGTAATGAGCACATTTGTTCTTGAACCATCATGAAGTCTGCGGTCCCTTTAAATCGGACATCGTCCTCCTCCACTGAGCCACGTCATCACAAGTCGCAACAAACATGGCGACGCGCTGCACCTTCGCGGCTTCTCTGGCTGTGTTAGCGCTCGTTGCGGCGCTTTTAATTGCACATTATACTGCAGGTTCAGGTGTGACGTGCTCGGTTGTGTCTGTGACCGTTGTTACCGCACTAGTGTCGCTGTGGTTGTGGAGTTTGCGGCGGCGGAACGGCGGTACAGACCGGCGGGTGTGTGTGCTTGTGTTGGGGGACATCGGTCGCAGCCCTCGGATGCAGTACCACGCTCTGTCCCTCAGCAAGCACGGATATAATGTCACCTTTGTCGGGTTTTTAGGTAAGACTGAAGGTTCATACAGTCATCTTTTACATCTCATTCCCTAACAAACGTCACTTCATGCTTTTAATCAATAGGCCTCATCGTTTACAGTGTCCCAACAAGGTAGTGAAGTAGAATATAAAGTAGCATAAAATGGAAATAGTACAAGAATGTCAAACTGCTCTGCGGTGGGAATAATCAGGCACTAGCTGCCTCGTTATTACTGCAGCGCATAACACGATATTAAACATAATTAATGCAAAAGTCCACAACAACCCTGCATCAGCTGAGCTGTAAAAATCATGTATTCTTTTCTCATTTTAGATACCAAACCTCATCAAGATGTGCTGAGAGAGGAGAAAATAAGGATAGTGCCCATAATAGAAGTGAAAGGTGTTCGAGGTAAAGGAAGCATGATATTAATCTCTGTGTTGGGGATTTGATGTAGAAAAAATGGTTAAGTCGTTTTCACAAAGGGCTTTCTTGCTTCTTTTTCTTCAGTGGGACCGAAAATCCTCACATATGTGACGAAGGTGATCCTTCAGTGTCTGCAGCTCCTGCATGTGCTGCTGAAGATGGAAACCCAGTCTCACTTACTGATGCAGGTACATGTTCAGTTTGCATCTATAGATGGATGGACTGCATTTGAAAAAATTACCAGCAGGAACCTTTTTTGCCTTTTTATAAATAAAGAAATGGTTGATTCAAACTGTGAGTAGTTAGGGGTCATATACAAGTATTCTTATTAAATTCCTATTTTATATTTTGTATAATACTCTGATTAATTATATATATATTATACAAGCACTAAGTAACTTCTAACGTAGTACTTTTATTAAGTGACTATAACTCTTCCCCTGATGTTAATGACTGTGTTGTGTATCCCAGAATCCCCCAGGCCTGCCCAGCATTGCAGTGGCTTGGCTCGTGTGCGTCCTGCGCGGCTCCAGATTCGTCATCGACTGGCACAACTACGGCTACACCGTCATGGCTCTGAGCCACGGCCAGACACACCCGCTGGTCCGACTGGCAAAGTGGTGAGTACTGGGAGGCGGACGCTGGCCCTTCACTGTTTAGTTTTTAGATAGATTAATAATAATTACTAGGGACTAGGGTTTACAGATGCTAGTCTGTGGTTTCTGGGCTGGTATTTTGAGTCACAAATCAATTTTCTTGAGATAAATTATAGATGTGTGGTGCCCGGGTCCTTGTGGTGCTCAGTCTACAAGAAAACATGTTCTTCAACTTTATATGTTAAATAATTTCAGGGTTTCTGCGGTCGCCTGGGTAGCTCACCTGGTAGAGCAGTCGCCCATATATAGAGATGTTGACTCCTTGATGCAGCGGCCGCAGGTTCGACTCCATCCTGCGGCCCTTTTGCTGCATGTCATTTCCCCTCTTTCCCTCTTACATGTCTACAGCTGCCCTATACAAATAAAGGCCTAAAATGCCCAAAAATAATCTTATGGGTGGGTAACGTCTGAATATGGCCCAAAAATATGCTAACATTGATCTTTCTTGTTGTTCTTCTTCTTCCAGGTACGAACACTTCTTCGGCCCTCTGGCCACTCACAACCTGTGTGTTACCAATGCAATGAAGATCGACTTGCAGAAAAACTGGGGCATCAAGTATGATTTATTTTTCACTTATCATGTTATACATATAATATAATGTATATATATATATATATAGTTCTGAAGGCTCACTAGCAGCCTCCAGAGGCTTTTATGATCCTTACAACTTTACTGAACAGTGTGGAAGTGATGATTTAAAGGTGCTCTAAGCGATGTCACACATGTTTTAGGCGAAAACATTTGTTGGCACATACAGAAAACATCTCCTGACTATCTGCTAGCTAACTGTCCCCAGAACACACTGTAAAAAACATCTCCTCACTATCTGCTAGCTGCCTGTCCCCAGA
>NC_048421.1:19373383-19394276 GCF_013103735.1 Etheostoma cragini
AAAACATCTCCTCACTATCCGCTAGCTGCCTGTCCCCAGTACACACTGTAAAAAACATCTCCTCACTATCTGCTAGCTGTCTGTCCCCAGAACACACTGTAAAAAGCTTGTCTCGTTTTGTTTGAAAATACTTCCAACATCAACAAGAAGCAACGTCACCCAACATCACTTAGAGCACCTTTTAAAAGAAACAACAAAGGGATATTTACTGACGATTCTTGGTCCTTCCTTAAGTGCAAAACTAATTAGAAAAACTGTGGTGACGCAAAAATGTCCCTGATGAAAAGTTAAGTCAGACTTTGTAAATATCCCCCATATGGACAATTTAGTTTGAGTCTCAACCGTACTAGAGCTAAGAGGTTGTCCCATCTGGGGACAAGTTAAGTTTATGGCGGTTGGATTTAAGCAGGAGCTGGAAGATGACACCCTGCTCTACCGTTCAGCTCAATTATTTTAACTGTACGAAGGGAGTGAAAAGCGACCGTTCTGTTCGCAGGGCGACGACTCTGTACGACAGACCTGCCTCCATCTTCAGAGAGACGCCACTGAAGCTGCAGCACGAGCTCTTCATGAGACTGGCCAACGCGTATCGTCAGTTCCAGAGCAAAGAGTGAGAAATGCCACTGGAACATTTCCCGTCTGTTTGTAGGAGTGCCACCGAGGCATTTTGTCCAGGAAACATTATATACAAATATTTGGACAATTTCTCTCTTTGTGCATCTTCAGCTATGCTGGATTACCAGCTGGTGTGTTGTTACCAACAGTCTCTTTGTTCAAAGTCACAGAGGTTTATTTAAAACTCCAGTCCAAAGACAGGAACATACAGTATAAGAAACGTTTGTAAAGCTGGTGTCACTGCCATGACTCACCTGCTGTGTGTTTTTCAGGTCTGAGGAGGTGGAGGTGGAGAGGACAGTTTTCTCAGTTTGTGACCTCGCTGGGGACACTGTGACGTTGAGGACGGAGCGACCGGCGCTGCTGCTCAGCAGCACCAGCTGGACAGGTGAGAGGACGAGGAGGCTTTAAGAGTGTTATGGAAAAACTCAGGAGCACAACTCATTTCACATATGTGAAGAAGATTCTAGAGATTTTGAGGAGTTACACGGGAGCATGTAGTGACCACTCAGTTGAGGAGATTATTCAGCAGGCAGTACAACGACGTGTTGTTGTGCATTGCGTCCCAGTTCTCTGGAGTTCCTATCTTCCTGAAGGTGTATTTAAACTCATGCTGGAGGCGTTACGTGTAGCGGAACCTTTTAAGGTTTACAAATATATTGCAGGCGCAAACGTGTTAAAGCGCCCACATCATGCTCATTTTCAGGTTCATAATTGTGTGTTGAGGTTTTACCAAAATAGGTTTACATGGTTTCAAACATCGTATTTTTGTTGTACTGCACATTGCTGCAGATCCTGTTTTCACCCTGTGTGATTAGGTTCCTGTTTTAGCTACAGAGTGAGACATCTAACTTCTATACATTCTTTGTTGGGAGTTGCACATGCTCAGTAGCTCAGTAAGATCAGATCAGCTAGAAAACTCTTTCTCCAGCTTTGGTCAGTCCAAGGCAGGATTAGCTGGGAGACTTCTTCTAAACGAGGGCCACTTGTGGAATACCTGCAGAACAGGGACAGGAAGTAGTTCTTTTCGAGATTATGGTGAACTAGTGTGTGTTGGAGCATCGAGAACGAGCTAGCATGCTAGTGCAAGCATGTTACGGTTAGCCACCTCGCCTTGCTTCGTGACTTAGAAAGCTGGGCAGGCTCACCCGGAGACTGAAGGCAGAGGACATCAGAAACCTGTATCTCACTCAGAACAGCATGGACAGTTTCCAAGTTTGTACTTGTGGACACGTCTTACAGCTGTTTCTACTCCTTGAACCTGTAGAGAGACAAACATAATAATCCATAGACCGGTTTGGTTATTAGAGACGGGCCCCTGACCTGTGACCTATGAATGACCTGATGATGTCTAAGCCTTTTTTTTTAGCATTATTATACCATACCATAACATGGTGTTTCTAGAAATTCCACCACAAAGAGAACTTACTGAACCATCACGCATCTCGTCTATCATTTAGATGAGCTGCAAATCGACGTGATGTCGTGATGAAAACGTTCAGTTTGGTATTTATTTTTCCATATAACATTTTTTTGTTCTGTTTAGTTTTTCTCCTGTAGATAAGAGAATGATCCCACTGATTCACTCAGGCGTGGTTTATTTTTAGAAACTGGCTGCACACTACCACCAGCAGGGTTGGCTATTTTCTTTGAACTCCATGCACATTAGGGTGGCATTTTGCAGAAAAACTGACAATGAAGTATGATGTGACCAAAATATTATAAGTGAAATCTGTTATCACATCAAATGTGTGTTTTCTTGCAATTTTCCAATATGTCGTGCTGCAGGTTTTGCATGAGGGGACATCCAGTTGTAATAATAACATATCTTTTTTTCCTCCTTTTAAAGAAAGACTGTGTTTACAGTACAAGTTCAAAATCATGCCAGAAAAGGAAGTTAACCGAGATATGGGAGGGAACACTCTTCCCATATACCATATCGTTTTGTTATCTGATAAAAGATACTGTCAGAAAGTTTTGGGATAACAAAGGTTTTACTTATTTTCAAAAATCAAATAAGGACAGGCAGAGGAGGGCCGCACCTAAAAACTCCAAGACAGTTGCATACACTTCTGGATAGTTTTTAGTCTGGTATTTATGTATTCATATAAAATAAGGTTATTTATAACTGTAGATGAGGGAATGAAACACTTCTCACAGGTGTGGATTCATTTTTAGGATCTGGCTGCTCACTGTTCCTAGCAGGGATTGGTTCTGTTTTTAAACAAAAAACTAACTATGAAAAAGTGATGCTGTGGTCGGGTGTCGCAGTGTTTATTAGAACACAAGAAGGTTTGGTTATGCGCTGTGTGAATAAATCACGTCACTGTTTTTTTTCTGATTTGATGAATTCAAAATGAAAATAGTTCAATGTGAATGTGTCCCTGTCTGTGTGTCTCTACTCTCCCCAGAGGATGAAGACTTCTCCGTCCTGCTGACGGCTCTTGAAGGTACGAGAGGGTGGAAGGAGTACTCTCATATTTTACTGGAGTAAAAGTAACAATACCACATTGCAGAAGTAGAAAACCAGCATTCAGAATATTACTTCTGTGATAGTATTAGCATCAAAATATACTTAGGGTAACAAGCAAAAGTATTAAGTCATTTAGCGGAATGCATCCATTTCAGAATGATATACTGTATATTATGTTAATGGTTTACTTGATTTGGATTAATGACACATTAATGTGTATAATCATTTTAATGTTGTTGCTGGTAAAGCTGGAGCTCATTTTAATAACATTATATACTGCTGGGTAGCGTAACCTAAACCAATACATCCTTTTGTATTAGTTTTATACATTTTGAGGGAATAATCTGAATCTAGAAAGTAAGTTTATGAATGAATGTAGTGGAGTAAAAAGCACCATTTCCTTCTGAGATGTATGTAGCAGAATTATGAAGTAGCATCAAATGGAATTACTCAAGTACCTCAACATTTTTACTTCAGGAAATGTACTTAGTTACTTTCCATACGTGACTTGTCTCCTGTTTGTTCTCAACAGAGTACGAAGGTTTCATTGCAGGAGGAGCTTCCTTACCATCTGTAGTCTGTGTGATCACAGGTAACCCTCTGCTGCCTCACTGGTTCACAGCTCACAGCTCATTTTAATAGTTTTAATGTGTGTGTGTGTGTGTGTGTGTGTGTGTGTGTGTGTGTGTGTGTGTGTGTGTGTGTGTGTGTGTGTGTGTGTGTGTGTGTGTGTGTGTGTGTGTGTGTGTGTGTGTGTGTGTGTGTGTGTGTGTGTGTGTGTGTGTGTGTGTGTGTGTGTGTGTGTGTGTGTGTGTGTGTGTGTGTGTGTGTGTGTGCAGGTAAAGGTCCCCAGAAGGAACACTACAGGAAGTTGATTGACTCCCTGCATTTGGAGCATGTGAAGATCTGCACTCCCTGGCTGGAGGCAGAGGACTATCCGGTCTTGTTAGGTATGATTGAACCATTAGGGACTGTACTTACAGTGTGTGTTGTTTTTGACGCCTCTCAGACCTGTATCTCTCGACACGTCATGCTCATCTCACAGCAATCTGACACGACCAAAGTCTGAGCTGTCTGTTCGAACATTGGGAAGTGCAACGTTCCAACTGGAGCGGGCATTATTGTGAATTTACCCGCTCAATAATTTGTGTATGTGCCCTTTGATAAGCTAAAAAGAAGAAAAACTTAAAGCTGAAAATATTCAAATGTTTCCACTGGAAAGGGCACAGTTGAACATGTTATCATATGGTAGCATGTGTTGGTGTGTTCAGGTTCAGCAGACCTGGGCGTTTGTCTCCACAAGTCCTCCAGCGGTCTGGATCTCCCCATGAAGGTGGTGGACATGTTCGGCTGCTGCCTGCCCGTCTGTGCCATCCACTTCAACTGGTGAGCTCATCCACATTTTAGATTTGACATACACACACACAGAGCACGATGATTACTGTGGACTGGAAAAGACGCTTACCTAGCTTTAGACTTTAAGCCTTTGTTTTAATTGAGTCCAAACAAATGAGTCCATTTGTTGTACTGAGCTCATTGACATTCATATTTCTGTAGTTTTACACCAGCTTTAACCTGTAACATTGTTACTGAATACTGAAATGGGTTTCAAAGCTAAACGGGGCAGTTTTTTCTTTTCCCCAGTTTACATGAGCTGGTGAAGCACGAGGAGAACGGACTGATCTTCAGAAACTCCCAGGAGCTCGCAGAGCAGCTCAAGGTAAAGGGAATACCTGCAAAACCCCAAAATACACACCCATGACCATGGACTGCTGGATCATGTTAAGGAATGACAAAGAGCATTCAGTATGTGTTAACTCAGAAGATTCCGCGCTTGACTTCTGGCTAGGATTTCATTTAATTCAGGGTTTTCAACACAGGTATACAATAGAGATATAAACTGGGCCCAAGCTACTTACTACTAAGTGCTACTTAGTAGCACTTACTTTTTTTTCTTTCACTGCTGGAGCTTTATTTAAATGATGTTGATTTGTCTTTGTGTGTTTTCAGTCTCTCCTGTCAGAGTTTCCCGGTTCAGGCGGCAGACTGGGAGTGTTCAGGAGGAACCTCCGCTCCAGCAGAGGGCAGCGCTGGGACGACAACTGGGACCAGAACGTCCTGCCTCTGATCTCTGCTCCCTGATGGGAAACCAGAGTAGGACTTAAAAGGAACAAAACGTGTTTTAATGGGGATGAACGGCAGAGAAGTCATGTTAGAATTTTTGAAGAAACTCTCCACATGTTAGAAAAAAAACTTCCATTCCAGCGCTTTTTTCCTCCTTCAGAGCACTTGAATGTATAAAAAGGAAACTTTGATACAATGTACATTTGTAAATAAAATCTTTATTGTGCTAGAGCTGTGTCACCTGTACAGTTTAATCATTTCTATAGCAGAGACTCTGTTGTAAGGAAACACGTGGCTGACGGGTCCTGTCATCACGAGATGGCTGATTCCGGCTTTTTCTGTCAAAAGGAAACATTCAGTCAGTTAACTGAATCCCAAACGTGTCAAATTAAAAATCAAACAGAACCAGCCTCATCCATAGAGATGGGCAGGTTTGGCTTCCTTTTAAGAGCAGAACTAAGACTTTACTCTGACAGATCTTCAGAAATCTCTTACCGAGCCGCTGCTTAAAGCCGCCGTACGTCTCCTGGTTCCTTATGGTGGAGCAGATGAAGACTTCAGGAGAAGAACACCTCAGGATCTTGGACAGCAGCTTCACCAGACTCTCTGCAACATCTGGGTCGTACACCACATCTGCACCACAGGGAAGAAACATCTGCATCATGCATGCATGACAGTGTAGACCTTCCTCCACAGCACTGAAGGAGGATCTGGCTAGTCCACACAGCATTCTGGGATGGGAGGAAAACGTGCTCCGGTTTATTGGCATTTCTTTAAACCAATCACAATCGTCCTGGGTCACAATGACTGTGCCTCTGCAAAATAGTCTGTGCATAGTGTTTTAGTCATTCAACGTGTAAAAACTCAGATTGGACAGATAGTCTGAGGTTCTCTGTGGAGTTTAATTGACAAGATTCATCTCCTGACCTGCAGCAATGACCGTGTCAGCCCCGATCCGTCCGATGTGTTCCTCTGTCGCTGTGGTCCAGTCCATCTCCTCCACACTGTGCTCACTCAGACCGTTGAGCCGCACGTTGTCTCTCAGTTTCTGCAGGACTCTGGGGTGACAGTCGCTGAAGACGTATCTGTTGGGGCTGCAGGAGCGACAGATGGTGATGCCGGTCAACCCAACACCGCTGCCCAGCTCCAGAATGGTCCTGCAGACCGGAGAAGGGACGGAGTAACGTAGAGGTGAGGGATGGAGTCATACAAATTTGAAATCTGAGTCTTAAAGAAATGGGTTCTTTTTTTTCTATTAACTATAATCATTTCATAGCTGAAGTGGTTCTGGTGGTGGTTTTAGGGGTTGGATACCTGCCAGTGAAAGCCTGCCGGTGATCCAGAGCCCACTCTGCCAGGTAGAGAGCGGCCTCCCAGGTCACCAGGCCGGTGGTCCCCTCTGAGATCAGAGCTCTGTTTTCCAGCAGGCTGACAGCATCCCCGCTGGGCTGCAGAACAAAACAACCAGATGTTAAAGTCAGGAGGGACGCCGCCATGTCTTGTCCTGTCTTGATGACATTTTGGATCCCCGGGCAGAACTGACATTTCTCTTTTAGAAAAAGCTAAGTATTGTGTTATAGCTTTAAGACAGACGGATGAAAGTCACCCTGTATGAGGAAATGCATCTCCGACTGTAAAGCAGTGAATGAGGAGTTCGGTACCAGGAAGTAGCTCTTGTAGCACTCGGCCGTGTCCTCTGCTCCCACCACTTCAGCCAGAACGTTGTACAGCTCGTCCAGAGGATCGCAGCCTGCCGCCTCCTGCTGGGGACAGGTCACACAAGGAAGCACGTCATGTTTGTGTATGGCTGGGCAATAGATCAATATAAATCCATATTGTGATATTAGACTACATATCCTCGTAGATTTTGGAAATTGTAATATGACATAAGACTTCCTGGTTTACAAGTGATTTCTATTATTTTACCCACTTAAAGTGCTCATATTATGCATTTTGGCTTTTCCCATTTCCTTTGTTGTGTTACATCTTTATTGTGCACATTATAGAGTTACGGTATACTGTATACGTATATCTATCTATATTATTATAGATAATCTGGCTAGTCCACACAGCATTCTGGGATGGGAGTAAAACGTGCTCTGGTTTATTGGCCTTGCTTTAAACCAATCACAATCGTCTTTGGCGGTGCTAAGCGCTCTACGGAGCCCCGGCGCCGCTGCAAAAAAGCCTTGAGAAGGAACTTGTTTTGTTTGTTCAAAAGTAGTTTTAGTCGTGTGACAGAAAACTCCGATTGGACAGATAGTCTAGCTAGCTGTCTGGATTTACCCTGCAGAGAACAAAAGGCCCAGAAACTAGTAATATCCTAGTTCAGCATCCAACACCATTAATTATTGTTAAATTAGCACGCCAACATGCTAAGCAAAAGTTAAAGGTCCCATGGCAGGAAAATTTCACTTTGAGGTTTTTTAACATTAATATGATTTCCCCCATTCTGCCCATAGTCCCCCAGTGGCTAGAAATGGAGATAGGTGTAAACTGAGCCCTGGGTATTCTGCTATGCCTTTGAGAAAATGAAAGCTAAGATGGGCCAATCTGGAATCCTGCCCCTTATGACCTCATAAGGGGCAGGATCACTTCTATTCCAGAGAATTTGGCCGCCCATGAGAGAGACATCATGGATTTCAAACAAACAAAGTGGCAGTTGGTCAAGGCCTCACCCGCAGACAGAAAAAAGAAGGTATCAATTAATCGGGAACTTAATTAGAAGATTGATTGATAATGAAAGTATTGATCGTTACTTGTAACCATACATAACCGAAAATTATTCATTCAATTGAGTTCTTTTAAGAAAGAACGAATTTTCTCTGGAAATCAACAACTACTTTTCAACTAAACTAATAGTCTCAGAATTCCTATAACTGGTCCCAAATGTCATTATTTCCTGCGAACTTTAAAAGACATTAAGAAATTAATCGGAAATAATGTAACCGCTGTATATGTATGTTGCTCCGAGACAGGCTGACAGACCACCCACCCGTCTGATGAGCTCAGAGAGGAACAGCTTCCTGTATCTGAAGGAGGGTGGAAACTTCCGGCACAAAGAGTGAAGACACGTCTGTCAAAAACACAAACAACACATTGTTGTTTATTTTATTAATAACTGATTAGAAGACCGTGACTGAGTGTGCAGACGGACTTACATGTTTTAGGATGTCTGAAGTCAGGTTTGATGATTTGTTGCGTTCAAGATCTTTTTCTAAAAACTGAAAAGTAGAAATTATCGGTTAGAAACTACAGTATGGGCCGCTTTGAAGCCTTTAATAAGGTGTATTTTTTTTAATGTTCGTGTTAAAATCAGTTTCAGAATTAAGAAAAACTAAATTTTACTCACTAGTTTGACCGTCTCTCAGAATTCCTTTTTTATCATCCTTTTGACTTATGTATTAAATAAAATAAACTCCCACTATTTACTATATATATTAAACACATTATCAATAAAGACAGATATTGATTTTGGTACTTATATTACATGCATTTTTATTTCTCAACTTTGAATTTTTATCCTTTATATTTATTTTGTCTAATTCCTATTGTAACACTTATTGTAATTATTTTTAATCATTCATCTTACTATTCAAATCACTCATTTTTAATTTTTGAAATGCATCTAGGGTCTCTTAGAAACTGGACTGCAGTCTAAACAGAAGAATGTTGAAGTTATTTGTTTAAAATCCAACCTTATTACCCAAACTTTGCAAAAGAGTCCGCAAATTTGTGAAATACTTATATACAGTGGCTGCATACGTTTACACCCCCCTGCTAAAGTTGATTAAAACGAGGAATAAAAAAACATCTTTTGGAAATTGATCTAAATGCTTTAGTTTAAAAAATAAATTGGGAAAATCCAACATTTTAAGGACACCAATTTTCTTTGTGAATGAATAATGTATTGTTCATAAAAAAGTGTTGTTCCTTAACATACAGGGGCATAAGTATACACACCCCTATGTTAAATTCCCATAGAGGCAGACACATTTTTATTATTAAAGGCCAAATATTTTATGGATCAGGATACTATCTGATACATTTCCCACATCATGACATACCCTTTACCACACAAAGTGATAGGCATGGTAAACTTTCATAAAGTCATCTCGCAATGCAAATCAAACCAGTTATTAAGCAAATTGAATGTCTATCTCTAGGTATGGTGGAGGTTATGTGATGATGTGGGGGGGTATTTTAATTCCAAAGACCAAGGGAACTTTATCAGGATGCACAGTATCCTGATCCATGAAATAACTGGCCTTTAAAAATAAAAATGTGCCTGCTTCAATGGGAATTTAACATAGGGGGGTGCATCCTTATGTCCCCTGTATTTTAAGGAAGAACATCATTTATTTCTGGAATGACACTCTTCTGAATGAGGTTGCAGAGTGCCATTCGCTTTGCATTGTTTGGAGACGGGCTAAAAAAACTTTGCTAGCACGTAGTCATACTCACGGTCCAGGGAAATGAAACTAGGCGACTCATGGCAAAAAAAGACACTTGGAAGTCCCGTAAAACATCCGCCTCAGTCCCTCTTCTACTGGCTGAGGCTTGCTTCTGCTCTGAATGCTCCATGTCCAACGTCCTCACATCAGGTCAATAGACAGCTTTCACTGGCGTGTTCACTGTTTACTTCCCCATTACCCACAAGGCAATGCTTTCGTTTTCGCTAGACCTGCTGGGTAGTGTAGTTTTTTTATACTACAACACACTGCATTTGAAAATAATAATAATAATAATAATTCGGGAAGTAGACTAAATGGCGTTAATGCATACAATCAAAAACAACTACAAAAAATAAATGAATAGCCTATAGTGTAAAAAAGCAGCTCTAAGCCATTTTATCTTTAGGCCTAAAGAGCCCTTGAGAGGATATTTTCTACTGTCTTTTATGGTTTTTGTTTTGATGTTTTGTCTATGTTTTTGTATTGTCCATGCAGCAAATTAGCCTTTTCCAGACACAACTTTCTCCCGAGGGAGACACTCAAAGACACAATGACCTTGACAGGATTTGAAGAGGTACACCATTTTAAAAAGGGGGAAGGGGAAGTTATGATGTGTTTTAATAATGTAATGTAATGACTGTGATTTTTAAATCCACCCCAAAACACACTGACATGCAATGTGTGGACATTAAAATAAGAGGGACATGTTCTCTTTTAATGCCAGGAAAGACAGTAACAATGTTTTTAATCATATTTTGTTTTAATACACAAAGTCACAACAACTATTTTTTTCTCCCAGTACTACCTGTCATCATGGCAAGACATTTTTTCTTAAAGGATGTAACGCTAGTAATCTGTCAAAAATATATTTAGTTATTTTTAGTCTGTTGGAGGTTTTCATCCCGCTCTTTTCTTGCTGTGTCACTGCAGAAGGAGATAAATCTCTTTACAGTTGGGCCAACTCCTCATTCACCAACAACTCTGACAGCAGCAGCACACACACACACACACACACACACACACACACACACACACACACACAGGGCATTTAGTGGTGAGTAACAAGCACATTATTGTATCACAATGTACGATGGTGACGATGCTATGTTTTACTCTTATGTTTAATTATTAGGACATGTTTGACCTTTCTATTTTTTTTATTTAAAAAATGATAATTCTTTGATATACAGTCATTCATTAGGACTGCTTTCACAGTGGTGCCAAACATAATTAGACATATTTCTTTTAATTAGAAAAAAACTAGTACGCCATATATTCACTGATGTAAAAAAAAACCTATTCTACGTATATACATTTTATATATATTGTTTTTACAGATGTAGATATGTATATGTTTTTTTACATTAGTAAAAAATATATACAATATATATAAACGTAAAAAATATATGTACACTTTTTATTTTTATTTATATATATACGTTTTAAATTATACAAGTTACGAACTGAAAAAATCCAAAACTCATTCGAGAGAGACAACAGAAAAATGTTATAATCATCGTAAATACATTTTTCATAATTGTTTTTTTCCTATTCCAACTGAAATTTCCCAATTTTAATAACTCGACAGGAGGGATATCTCGATAACCGGAACACACACGAGCGTTGTGTTTCTCACCGGAGCATTTTATGCAACGGACTATCAACAAAGAATATGGCGCCGTGGTCTACTTAGCTAGCTAAACTCTACTCGACGTTACAAATGGAAGGTGACCGCTTTTTTCAGTGTTAAATAAGGTAAATAAAGTAGTTTTTCATACATATCTCGTGTCTGTAAGGCCGTTTCATAGTTTTACCTCTCCGCTGTTTTATCACATAGCTAGCTAATTAAGTTCGATTTTGAACACTTTTAGTTAAATGTGTCTTCTTAACGACACAACCAATCGGTGTTAACTCTTCTATTCTTCACATAAATGTTCAGTAAATCCGAAGTATTTTATCGTTAACTGTCAACATCTGTTCTTCGCTAGCTAGCTAACATTACAGCTAACCTACTTTCCTGTGCTAGCTCGCTAACGGACATCACCGTCACTGCCATCCATAGCTGCCCCGGGCTTCATGTTGCCACAACAACACGCTGGAGTCACGCTAAATATTGAGTGAAGCGGCTAGAGTCAATATTTGAAGGGCATAAAAGGAGGCCAACCGTATAGTACCGCGCAGTTTCGTCCTTCCGTTCTCCAAACTCCACACAAAAATAAGGAGATGTAATACTGTGTCCACCGTCGCGATAAAATGCGACATCACTGGATCTCAAGGAATATCTTTTATGAATAATAAGAATCTGTTCTTCGATTCGGCGTACATCAGGTATTACTATGTGTTTGCATTGCCCATTATCAGCAACCTTTCCTCCAATGTTCCAAGGGCACATTCTGTTTGTTAATCTGATATCGGTTTAAAAAACTAACTGAGAAAACATTGGAGAACCCTTTTGCAGTTATGTAAGAACATAATGTAATCTGTAAACTGCTGCCCTTGTTAAAGAAATATGCAACTCATCTCCGCTGGTACTGTGTCTATAATGGAGTGCAATGGAAATTCCGAAGCGACCCAAAACCTTTGACCAGTAGTGTATACAGTATATATTGGCCTACTTATACTATTGCTGTATTTCACATCTGGAAAAAATTGCTTGACAGTAGCAGAAATGCAACATAATGTAGTTGTTAAAGGTTGAGGGGATTTTGCATTGATCAAATGTACTGGACCCCATCACGCCATTGCTCTTTTCCTGGAGGATCAGCTTAACATCGGCTTGTTGCTATAGCAAACAATTCAACTTTTCTCAAGTTATATGAAACTACGTATCTGTGAGGAGTTTTTAAAGATTAATATCTTTTAGTATGAACCCATCTGTTGAGAGCCTCTGGCAGGGTTGGGAAATCAGAAGGGATTGAGAGATTGCTGCAGATGTGCAAGTAACCTGACCTGGTTGTTTTTCCCCCCTTTCTTTGTCAGATCAGCCGAGCTGCTTGAGGCTGAACACTGAGCTGTAGTGAAGTCATGGTGCTGAAGATCTTCTTCCCGCAGTGCTGTAACCAGGCAGACAGCGGCCTCCTGGTCGGCCGCTGGATCTCCGGCCAGGACTCTGCCGTGGTGTTGGCGGTGATCCACTACCCTTTCATCCCTGGACATGTCAAACAGTACATCCAGCAGGTCAGTGCAGAACAGACGTCTGTGTCTGCTCAGGTCTGTATTAGGGATACATTAAGCCCCAGTTTGTGCCTCTCATGTATTGTTGTGACATTTGAGTCACAAAGACAGGCATCGGATTTCCTGGAAGATAAAATACCTGATGTTATAAAAACAGAAAGTCTTACATAACTCGCTGCTTTTTTGAAAGTATTTTCAAGCTCTTTATGAACTCTTTTAACGATCTGGATGAAGGAAAAAAAAAAATCTTCTGTACAATAAAAACCGATTTGTTTTGTACCCTTTTCCCAAGTTACTCCTCTTTTTCCTAATCCAAACAAAGATGATATTTGTACAAGATGAACCATAGCTGCTTCATAAAGGTACCAAATTTAAGTCTTTACGAGTCTCTCCTCCTCCTTCACCACACTCCTCCATCTATTTGACCCAGATGCAGGCCAAGAGTGGGGTGGAGCTGTCCGTGCTGGGCTCGTGGAGTTTACCCAAAGATGGTCAGGAAGGCATGGAGAGCTTCCTCAGAGACCTCAGCACCATCTTCCCCCAGGAACGCTGGCTCCAGGTCAACCGTGAGGTGGGCAAGACAGGCTTCACCTGCCAGGTCCTCCAGCGGGATCAGAGTAAGACCCTCAGACTGATATTCACTGGAATTACACAGTAACACTGGAGCACTCTGATGGCTTAGTTTAGCACTGACAAATTCTCATGTCTAGTTCCCAACTTGACAGGATTATTATCCAATAGAGCACTACTGAGTACCGGATTTGCAGTAAACTTCCAGATTTTGAAATATTAACCGTTGTTTAATTGTTTGGTCCATTTCATTTAGAGTTACTCGGGTTAGTGTCTGTGTCAAATACTTAAAGCTTTAATGCGTGACTTTTTGGTCAGGAGTTGATAATGAATTTAACTTGTCATGGCCAGATGGAAGAGTAGTTCATCAAGAGACTAAAAAGAAGAATGAGAAGGTTGACAAAGGTGCTGCAGAGGCTGGAGGTGATGAAGAAGAGCAGCGGGAGGAGGAGGAGGAGGAGGAGAAGGTGATCTTCGTCCACTACGAGCAGAGGAAGGTGATGCTGTCACAGCTTCACCCCATCGAGAACGGAGTTCCCGACCCCGAAACCGCTCCACCGTCTGAGCTGAGACAGGTACCGGACACAAAGAGTGCTGGCTCTCATTTTAGTTCCTGTTTTTACCATGGACGTAACATGAATGGAAGTTAGACAATGGCGTGGCTGATTGGCTGAGGTGTCTTTGAGCTCTCTTTACAGGAAGCAACTTTCAGAATAAAAGACTAAAAATACAGCATAAATTAAATCTGCCAAAAGTTTGGCATCTTGTTTTTGATAAATCAAATGTGTCAAACTCAAGGCCCGTGGGTCAAATCCGCCCCCTTGCAGATTATGATCCGGCCCAATATCAATTTAGGTTCCCAATACATTTTGGCCCACCTAGTTTTTGTTGCTTTTTCTGACGTTGTTGTCAATTTTTTTAAACGTTTTGGGTTCTTTTTTCTATGATGGCTGAGAAACGTTTTCCTGACTTCTTTAGGACTTTATTTTGACCAAATTGTAAGTTTGAAGGCTATGTGACATATGCAAAAATACAGTCAAAGATATTTCACTTTTTTAATTAAATACAAGCATATCAATAAACTAAAGATGTCTGGCCCTTGATGTTATTCTTATTTTCCAGTGTGGCCCTTAGTTAAGTTGAGTTTGACACTCCTGATGTAAAGGATCACAAATATGACATGTTGTTGAGTAAAGTGCATGTGTGAAGAGGCTCCGGTTACAGGTGTATGTAGCCATGTGTAGCCCTAAAGGCTGATTTATGCTTCTTCGTTAAATCAACAACGCCCTGGGTACATAAGTAGGAACATGGAGATGGCTAACCCTACACCATAACCTCACGTGTACCACTTCAAAAATGTAACTACACATTGCAGCGAAACATGTGGCCGTTTCCTCCCTATTTCCTGGTTCTCCTCCATAAACAACACGAAATCGAGGAGAGGGTTAACTTTTCCTGCTATAAATTTCCGACCGTGGTCAGAAAGGACAGGGGAGACACTTTGTTTCTCTCTCTATGTCTCTAGAGTCGGCACTTGCTCCACAGCTAATCCCCGTCACTGTCTTACTCGCTCTACACACACTCCCCCTGCACACACATATGCCGGCTCTGCCATGCTCCTAGAGAGATCGACACACACCAACGCACAAGTTTAAACTTATTACACTTATGTAGCATGGAGCTCTGCTCTGCGTGGAGACCATAAATCATCCTTAACGTGCCCCTCCTCCCCTCTGGTCCAGATGTTCCAGACGGTGGCAAACAGCCAGCCTCTGTTCTTCCTGGACAGATACGACGACGGGCCGCTGAAGTCGACACACTGGCAGACTGAGGGTCGAGAGGCCAGCATCATCGTGGAGCTGCTCAAACAGGCCTGCGTACCGCTCTGCGTGCTCATTGGCTGGCTGCTCTCCGTATGGACCTGGATCTGCAACATCCGGTGAGAAGGGAGGAAACCTAATGGATAAGGCCAGCAATATTATTTATGCTTGTTGTTGTCAACAGAGCCTGTAATTTGAGCGACTCTGTGTATCTATACATTTGATCTAAGATATTTGTATATAAACATGGATAATTAAAAAGTCTGTGTTTCTTCTATAATCTGATACATTATTCTCTTAGAGTTGTGTTAAATCCAGAAGTATTCAGTTTTCAGGATCAGTTTTACAATAGATATATGACTGATTTGCATCATCTCAGTTCTTTGAGCGTTAGATGTTATGACGCATTAGGGCGACTTTGGGAAAGAATTATAATCACAGTTATATTGGTCAATATTGAAATAGTGATTATTTAAAACGATTACTTATTGACTTTTGAATCTTGCATTTATTGAACTTAAAAACAGCGATGAACTGTGAAATTTCCCTTTATTACTTCTCCCTTTTTTGAGTTTCCCCTCACAACGCAAGACAAAATAAGAGTATACTAGCAAAATTATTTAGTTTTTCACGATTTCTTTGTTTTTGTGATAGTTAGGAGCAAAACGGGATTGATTGCACAGCCCTTTGACGCATATCTGACTTGTTTCTTTACTCAGATCCCGATGCTGATATGCGGCACATTCCCCATCAATACTTTCATTATTATATTTCATCTTTAGGATCTTCAGCCTTTACCCGCTGCGCTTCCTGTCCAGTAAGCTGTCCACCTGTGTCCAGCTCAGCTACAGAACCGAACACATGAGGTTGCTCAGCTCACCAAAACCAGCTGCCGGACACACACAGTTCATGAGGTGATCGTTTGTAAAAGCAATCTAGAAAACCCCTGATGTTGTGGACGTGTCTGTGCGGAAAGGGACACCACACCTGCCGTTTGTAGCCTTCATGTCTTTCTGTCTGTCCTCCTGTAGGAAAGCCAACATCGTGGTGTCGCTCCTGGTGGATGTGGCTCTGGGCATGTTGCTCATCTGGTGGCTCTACAAAGACAACCACATCACCATGTTAGCCAACATGCTGGTGCCTGCAGCAGACGTAAGTGTGTTACCCAGATCAGATGACACAAAATTCCAAAAAAGAACAACAACATTTTTTTAAAATTTATGTTTCATTCTATCTTTTCTTTTTCAAACTGTTTACAAACTGAATAAATAGCAGGATATAAAGATGGTAACATAATTAAGTCATTCAACGCTCTCAAAATATAATATCAGTGGAACAAAACTGTAATTTATTATCTCAAGACATTTGCTCAGTGACATTTGACATATTTAAGTTGCGATCTTGAGATAATGGGTCCAAAACTGTTGCCACTTTTGTCTTCCATGCAAAAGATGCTATACAATTTAATGTGTCGTGTTGTGAATTGAAAACAAGGCATTTTCACGTTACTGCAAGATAAATTATAGGTTTAGGTCAAATAAACATTGACATACACATAAACATACTTCACTATTAGCCTTTTTACTACATAGTAGATAGATAAAAAATTCTTAGCACGCAGTCTACGGACAACTGACCAAACTACACCCTCAGACGTGGATAAAAACTCCTAAAAAGTCACCCGATGAGATTTCTTTGTCCCACTATTTACTTGTGTGATTCTTCCTCAGCATGTGGCTAAAGAGCTGGATGAGCTGCTGCAGTGGCTGATGGGAGCTCCTGCAGGGCTGAAGATGAACCGGGCCCTGGATCAGGTTCTGGGCCGCTTCTTCCTCTATCACATTCACCTCTGGATCAGTGAGTCGCAGCACAAAACCCGCTCAGGGCTTTAAGTTGGGCTGATATTCTCCGCTTATAAAGGGTCTTAAAAAGACAAAAAAATCTTTTTGATTTTATATTTTAGGCCCTAGAAAGTCTTACATCCGCTGATTATTGGGTTCTAGTTAGTTCTAAATCATTTTTAACAGGTCTTAATTTTCCTTCGTCAGTGTAACGCTACCTCTAATGCTCATTGAAATGTTCCTGCATTGCTTTCAATTTTTTTTTTTTTTTTTTTATTCTGTGGGGTTGGAGTTCTTTCTGTCGCTAGTCCAAATCCGCTGTATTATGACTACAAATGAGACCAGCATGCAACTAAAATTGCAGCCAATCTGGACACCAGTCCTATATTGCCAATGAGGGAAATCGGGGAATTATTTCAAACAATGTTTCCGAACTCTGACATCTGACTTTTTTTTTAATGTTGTGATGTACTGCAGGTCTTAACCCTCGGGTTTTCTTCCCGTACCAACATTTAATTTTACTGGGTCAAATTTTTAAGCTAAAACCTCCTAAAGACACTTTTCCCAAAGTTCTTTGTTAATTTTTTTGGACATTTTTGGTCAAGTTTTGGAAGCTTTTTGCAACTTTTCCTGAAGTTCTATTTCACTTTTTACAATGTCTTTGTACATTTTTTTTCTGCTTTTCTTGGGAGGTTTTTATTGTTTTCGCTATAGTTTTGTCACTTTTTTCAGTGTTCTTAAATTTGCAAATTCAGTGAAAATAGTGAGCTGATCAGTTGTTAAACTTGTGAGGAGCGTTGTATGGAACCATCCTCGTTATTGTATTTTTAAATTGGTTGAAGGAAACCCAAATTTCTGATTTTAAAACTTTTTGAAAATGGGTCAAATTTGACCCCGAGGACAAAAGGAGGGTTAAATTTCCTTCATAATGGTCTTAGAAAAGGTCTTAAAAAGTCTTAAATTTGACTTGGTGAAACCTGTTATATTTGACAATTTTAATGCTCGAAACTTAGAAGACAGGAGTAAAAGGGCTACTACTGGCCCCGCCTTTGATTTCATCATCTTTCCATCCAGGCTACATCCACCTGATGTCTCCCTTCATCGAGGGGATCCTGTGGTACGGAGGCCTGTCCGCCTGCATGGGCCTGACCTTTGCCCTGTCACTGCTGTCGGACATGGTCGCCCTGCTCACCTTCCACATCTACTGCTTCTACGTCTACGGAGCCAGGTGGGTGCTCAACACAGGTTCCACTGCTAGTTTAGGTGTAGTTTTATCACTGCTACGAAACCAAGGCGCAGGTGCTATGTGGAAGATAAAAAGAGGAGCATGTTAGTCTATATTTCAAGAGAAGTTTTTGGTTGAAGAAGTGTGGATCCATGTAGATTGGACTTCTCTGAAGACCGAATCACTGCTGCTAACCCATGATCTATTCATTGATTTGAGCCATGTGATTACACAAAGTTTTTGAAAGTGTCACTTCAAATTCATTAGAGTATTTTAACAAGTATGGCTAGTTTGGATCTAGCTGGAGGCTAACAGAAGCAGTCCAGTGGTGTAAATTGAGTGTGCTTGGGAAAATGTTGCAGTCCTGGTGGGACTGTGCAACCAAAGATTTAATCGCAATTACAATTTCAGCTCCTAATGATCACAAAAAGAGAAAAAACTATTATTTTGCACTTCACGTTTTGTCAGTAAACTCTTATCTTAAACTCTTGTTTTGTGTTCTAAAAAGAAATAAAATTTTCAAACGGGAAAAGTATGAAGGGAAATTTCAGTTCTAGGTGTTTTCACTGTTGATTTGTTTAACTTTTTCACTGTTTTTTTTTTTTTTTTTAATTCAATGATTGCAACATCTTTCCAAAAGTCAATGCGTAATTGTGTTAAATAATCGTGATTCTAATATTGATCAACAATATTCCTAAACCTTTTTTTGTGTGTGATTTTCAAGCACTGCTTACACACAAATGATCCAGTTTGACATGAGGATGACAAAAGGATGATACATTTAGGGTTGAATGCTCATGAGTGGGTCGCTTCACTTGTGGTGTTTGCTTTGATTAATGAAATGTCTAAATATGAACAGCAAATTTGGTGAAACGGGCCCCTGATGAACTGGGAAGAGCTCACATCATCCGTTTTCTTTTTCAGCCTCAAGGGTTGTAAAAGAATTTCTAGCCTGACGTGGTCATATTCATATTCATATTCTAGTCAGAATATGAGCGCCTGCTCCATGTGATTGTGGGCTGTGATTATGGGGCGTGTTTCAATCAAAAACGCCTCTGGTCTAATTGGATAGACCTACTACCAATCAGAGCAACGGAACTCAACTCAGCCGTTAACAGAACTTAACACCAACGAGACCGAGACAGTGTATCGTCTCCATAGCATCCACTCTTTCCACAATGCACTTCCATCCTAACGTCTGATTTTTAGACTTGTTTGTAGCCGGATATATTATTTGTTTTGTGTAAATATGAATGTGGATGATGTTAGTGATAGGGAGATGCTTGCTACAGTTGCATTTCTAGAGATGAATCGTTGAAAACACGTTTTATTTCTGTGATCCATGGCTTTGTTCTAACGCTGCTGGGCGCTCCCTCACTTCAGTCTCTCTCCACCTTATTATGTTACCATGCTTTCGAGTTGGTTGTTGAGTCTCCGTCTAAAATGCTGCCATTTCTTACAGATGTTTATAACGTAGAAATAAAATAAAATGGGTCCGCACACGTTATCTAACATGTGGTGCTTCTACTGCTCCAAACCATCTGTTCCGTGCGAACAGAATGCTAGACATACAGCACGTACTATACTATAGTAATCTTTAGTATTAGTATCGTGACGTGCTGGAAATCGTCACATGTGGGATTTGAACGCGGGGCCTCTGCGTAGAGGTATAAAAGTATAGGTGTGCCTGCTGTACCCACTGAGCACTAAGAAATACATTAAATACCATCAGGGAATTATAAAATCATGCGTGTAATCCATCAAATGCCAATTTAACTGCTGTTTTGACTCTTGAACTTTAAGAGACGGCAAATGTTTTCAGATGATTTAATACTTACAGTATATTGTAGGTTTTTAAAGATCTTTCTAAAGCCGTCACACCACCATCCGCGATTTATGATGTGTGATGTTTTGCAGTGTTTTGCAAGTGTTTTTAGTATGCATGCTTACTTTTGTTACTGTTAACACACTACATGGGACACCACATACTCAAAAATGCTTTAGAGAAATTGTATGTTCGATTGTACTGAATTGAGACACACTGCGGGAGAGATTCCTTTTGATTTCCTGCAGGGGACGCATTTTCCCAACCTTTTTATTCCTCCAGGAGAGACATTTTGATTACAGTTCTTTTATTTACCCATACAGTAGAGTCTTGGTTTAACCTTTCTGGGTGTCGTTGGGGGGGGGTTGAGTAAAGGATTGTGGAGGTGGGGCCACAAAATGATAACTACGGTACCTTCATCTGCACCAGGAGAGTAACATCAAAGAAAGGATCATCCTCTGGGGTTTCATAGCAGACTGCTCTTAGATATTTGTTCTGGGCCCAGCTGTTAATGGGAGCTATTAATCATAATGTAAACCAGAAATGGACCTATGGTTTAGGAAATGAACCACAGAATAAACCACAGACAATGTGCATTTATGCAACAGCACAACAGTTCCATTCAAAAGCACACGCCATTGTTATTATCCCTTTAATTATAACTGGTACGGCAATACATAAATCATCCGAATCCGAGTTGCAGAACAGGATGTTTTGTTTCTTCTTGTCTGTTGCGTAACTGGGTCAGACGCTTGTAAAAAATAATTTAGAG
>NC_048421.1:19394376-19403418 GCF_013103735.1 Etheostoma cragini
CTTGAACACTGTGACAACACATATCCTGAACTTGATATGGAGGCACTGACTGTTTGTCTAATCTTCTGAATTTTGTCTAGAGTAGAAGAGATCTTTGCTTTTTGTGTACTGTTTAGGACAATAAGAGTGTTGAGGATAAGACAGAGTAAAGATTATGAAGATTTAGCTGCAGGATGAGCCAAAGAATTTCAATTCTTGATATTGTGAAAGCCTAATGATAATGCTAACTGTGTCACTGGATCTGTAGGAAATCAGATTGTGTTTTTAACTCTGCGTTTTTATTTTTTTCAAGACAAAGTTTAATTTTTAGCCATGCTAGCGGTAGAACCCACTTTGGTCCAAACTGAAATAAGTAAACAACTCTTAGACGGATTTCCATGAAGTGATGATCCCCAGAAGATGGATCCTCAAGACTTTAGTGATGGTCTGACTTTTCCTCTAGCGCCACCATGATGGGTTGACATTTATAGTTTTATGTAAAATATCTTAACAACTGTTGGATGGATTGTGAAATGTGGTTCATCATGCCTTCAGGACATCCCATCAGGATGATTTGTAAGAGCTTTGGTGATCCTCTGACCTTTCATGTAGCACCATCATCAGGTCAACATGTTAATGTATCCAGTGCTTTGGTTTATGAACAAATACCTGCAGAACTAATGACATTGGCATCAGCCGGACTTTGTGTCCTGATAATTAACTAATAATAATCAATGAACTGATCATACTCAAAACCGGGCTTAAGCTCAGTGAAAGAATAGAACATTTGAAAGTGCCCTGGTGCATCATTAAGACTCAGAGATATGAATATAGTTTTGTCACTGTGTCCTCATGTTGTCAGCTTGGCAGTAATCTTTTAATTTGATAATATTTTGAGCAGTGGTAGGACAATATATTGTCCTTCGTGGGATACGATAATCGATGCGCTGGCGCCAAATATCGATATTTTAACAAATCAAGTGAGGCACTCTAAATAGATTTCCCTTCTCAGCACACACACGCAGAAAACTTGAGCATGGGTTAACTAGCCAAAGAGAAAAAGCTTTTTAACAGGGAGGGCGGACAGCAGTTAAAGGAAAATAACACAAAAGTCTGGACACAGATGCTCTAATGAGTAAAGAGAGAAAACCTCTTCACTGGCATTTGGTATTCATAGATAGACTGATCAATGTTGTGATAGATTGTTATAGAATTGTCAAGCAATATGTTGTTAATGGCAGGCTTGAGCCCCCCCCCCCCCCCCATGTTAAGGCATGTCACCATTGTCCTGTTTGGAGATGAAAGTACAAGTCTGGTGATGTTCTATTAAATCATGGATGTTAAGTTGTCTCTTAAATTAGGCTCACCTTTCATTCTGTCCATAGTATTAATCTGGTATATTCAGGGCAACCAGATAGCTCAGTTGGTTGAGCGGGTGCCCATGTATAGAGGTTTACTCCTCGACGCAGCCGGCCCGGGTTCGAAGCCGGCCTGCGGCCCTTTACTGCATGTCACTCCCCCTCTCCTCCCCTTTCATATCCTCAACTGTCCTATCAAATAAAGGCCTAAAATGCCCAAAAGATAATCTTTAAAAAAAAAAAAAATCTGGTATATTCATATTTGAATAAAAGCTTCAGAGCTGTGAGTCTGCTGCGTGGCGTGAGGGAATGAAAGGCTGAACGCTGGTAATAGTCTCGGATGTTTGAGAGAGCATTGGCTAAATTATGCATTTGCTCTAAAGATAGCTTGGCTCCCTCGCCCGTGGTGCATAATGAAATATTACCAACTTTTCTTGTTTCATATTTATGCCCCAGCAGCTCTTGGAAGTGTGTGTGTGTGTGTGTGTGTGTGTGTGTGTGTGTGTGTGTGTGTGTGTGTGTGTGTGTGTGTGTGTGTGTGTGTGTGTGTGTGTGTGTGTGTGTGTGTGTGTGTGTGTGTGTGTGTGTGTGTGTGTGTGTGTGTGTGTGTGTGTGTGTGTGTGTGTGTGTGTGTGTGTGTGTGTGTGTGTGTGTGTGTGTGTGTGTGTGTGTGTGTGTGTGTGTGTGTGTGTGTGTGTGTGTTTTACACATTAAATCTTTATGCCTGGACCTAAAAATATCTCCTGCTGTGATCACAATGCAGTTTCTACATTGAAGAGGGAAAAAAATAGCTATCATTGTCCTGCAGAATTAGCTTTGGGAAGCTTTTATGTCTGCCTTTAGGAAGAATTTTGTACGAGAAGAATGAGAACACTATTAATAAATGGTCCTAAAAAAAACTGAGGGATGTGTTTTAGTTTGCAGCTAATTTGTTTTTTGTTATCAATTTTTAGATAGTATTTGTCCAGTCCCCCCCCCAAAGGATAACAAAGAGAGGTTAATCAAACATGACATGACACAGCCCCCTATCATTTCCTCATTCATTCAGTCAGTCTGTAGCAGGGGCGTTTTATCTTAGTTTGTAATCTGCATAAATAAAAAACAGGGTTGGTTCATTAACCGTGTTAGGCGGACTATAAAACTTTTTTTTACAAACATGGCATTCCCTTTTGTGGTCATCCCCGTTGATGAAGACGCTGTATAACTTCTCGGGGATTTAGCCAAACATACATCAGGAGAAGACATTGAGGCCCCGACTATAGATGTGTTTTTATTTCTAGATAACTACCTATTTGAGCGGTATCGTTTTTCTTCCCAGTTGATCAGATATGTAGCCTTCATAACCATATCTGTCCTCATATCACTACCGTCACCCATCGGGGACATGCTCTGTATCCCAGCAGATTATTTGTGTCACATTACATTTTAGGATGCAGAGCATATTAGTAGAGCCACTGTATGTAGAGTTGTCAGAAGAGTGGGACTCGCTCTGAAAGGTTTTTTTTTTTAAACATTTTTGTAGCGTTCCCTGGATGAAAACCACTAAGTAACTAAATACTTATTATTTTAATGATGGTGCTGCAACCTCAAAATGGGATTAGTGGGTTTTTTGAATGAATTGATAGGTGTAGCCTACTACCATTCCAGTTTTCACCAGTAATGTTATAGGTTACCCGGGATTAAATATGAAATTAAAACACTATGTTAGAGCTTAGGCATTGACTCGAGCAGCAATTTTCTCCCACAAGTCAGAGTTCAGGGTTAGACTCAGAGTCTTCCTGAAACGGACCCCTGGAACACTGTTGCTCATCAATATTTACTGTCTGATCAGCCACTTGGATCAATTCCCTCAGTACTTCCCTCAGACTAAACTTTTAGGCTATTCTAAAAGCACCCCGGCCAGTTTCTGCCACTCTCCCCTCTCCCTTTACTGAAGTCTTCCTCCTTCATTGTCTCCCCTAATTTTTTTCTGTCGTATGTACACATACTATTGTAATATGATATACTAGTGTTATTGTTTGCAGGATGATGTCATCAGTTGTGTCTGTGTGTCTGTCAGGTTGTACTGCCTGAAGATCTACGGCCTCTCGTCTCTCTGGAGGCTCTTCAGAGGGAAGAAGTGGAACGTCCTGCGGCAGAGGGTGGACTCCTGTTCCTATGACCTGGACCAGGTAACACACTCACACACACACACACACATCATCATAGTCACTATGACAAACCATAGATCATCAGAATCATTTATACAAATAAATGATTCTGATGAATTCATATTTAAAAAATAAAATAAAAATGGACGGTCAACCATGTTTTGAGTGTTGGCATTGTACAGTTTGTCCACCAGAGGGCGCTCAGCAATGTCCCTGTTGGCAACACTATTTGTTTTTGTTCAAAGGACCTTAAGTTTAAAATCTTAAGTTTGTATTTATACATTTTATTTATCAGAACTTTGATATGTTTTGATGTTCCTCTGTTCTATTGTGACAAAAAACAAATTATCATATTATTTTAGTGAGAACTCATAAATAACTACAGATATTTAGAAGGTTAGGGAAATCTGTTTGTGATTTGTTATATGTTTCTGAATGAAAAATATTTTTTAATATATATCAGCTTATATATTGGAATATTGGTATCTGCCCTAATAGTCGTGGGGCTGTAGTTTACTGTGAATGTGTTTTGTGCTGTTTCAGCTCTTCATTGGGACGCTGCTGTTCACCGTCCTGCTGTTCCTGCTGCCCACCACAGCGCTCTACTACCTGGTCTTCACTCTGGTACGACGGGTCACGAGTCTCGCATTGCTAGACAAATCTCCACAGCGCTGTGGAGATAGGTCTGGCAATGCAAGACCACAGATACATTATGAGATAGGAGAAATAAAAATCTCTGGGTTGTTTGTATTTCTTTAAACCAATCACGGCCGTCTTGAACACTAAGCTCTGGACGTAGAGATGGTGGCTCTGCAGATCAGTCTCTGGAAGGAAATGTTTTGGTGAAACATTTGCAGCCGGCAACAGAAAACGCCACCTATAGTTTTAGATGAAGTTAATTGTTCACACAATACAGTAACGTGAGCTTTTTAAATAAGCTGGATACATGTTTCGACTTAATTAAACATCCCAGTTAGTCAGTAAATGCTGTAAACACATTCTTTTTAAATCTTTACAATTGTTCCCCAAAAGAACCAAGCAGGCCTGCCTTGCTGCACGATCGACAAGGGCAACTCACAGAGAGCAGAACATCTGATTATCCTGGAATTGAAATGTAGTTGATCCAGGTTACAAGTGGAGAAACTTTAAATATGCCCTGCCACACAAACCGTTCTACTTGCCTCTTTTTAAATATGTCGGGTCCATATTTGTTTGTGTTATGTGGTAAATGTAAAGATGAACTGCTACCACCTCTGTCAGCTCTAGCCACTGAAAAGAAATAGGAGGAGAAATCAGGCCAATTACAACAACTGGTCAGTCTGATATCATGTTGCCTGAGCTCATTACTATTCATGAGCTGGCCCAGTTGTGCTGGGTAAAGAATGTTGATAGCCTGGCTCTCCTTGGCTAGCTGTTAGCCAATCAAAGTCAAGCAGCTTAGCTTGTTGAATATTAATGAGAACTGGCTCAAGTGGAGCTGAGTCTTGCTGCAGGCTTTCTATACCACGCTAGAATGGCTTGAGACAAGGTCACCAAGGCATTTTTTCCCCACAAGAAATGTTACAGAATCCATGGTGGAACTTCAGACATTACCACAAAGTAAAGGAATACGTGTGGTAGGGCACCTTTAAAAGCATAGTTTGGATCTTTTGAAGTGGGGTTGGATGAGGTTTTTTCCCACAGTCAGAGTATTACCTACGGTAGATGGCTGAATTTGAACATTCTCTTTAAAACACCAAAGCAAAATAAGCTTCATCTTCCTGTGACAGAGACAGAAAAAACCGAGCCGCAAGTAAGGAAGCCAGTGGATGATATTTAAAGGGTTGCTGGAAGTCGACTTACAGAAATAACAACACGATAAAGGTTTAATAGGTTTAAGGGTTCCTACCGACCGCTACCACGGCTTCTGCGTCGACTTAGGAGAAAAAGGAGCAATTGACAATATGACAATTGAGCAATTTAACTGACATAAATGAAAGCTGACGACTTTTTGCTTTAGCTATTTCTGTGAAGAAGCCAGATGCAAACTAAAACAGATTTTGGGTGGAGTAAACTCTTTAAATAAATCATGAAATGCTTGCTTCAATTTATTCACTTAACCACAGCAGTTTGGTCCATTTCCAATTTAAAAAATAAAATAAAAACATTTCTAGACTAGCTTAATATGCGACTCCAGCTGTAGCTATTTCCATTCCGGTGTGATTGTTTCCAATGTCTGTGTGTCCATGTGTTGTGCAGTTGCGGCTGGTGGTGGTGCTGTTCCAGGGCGTCCTCCACCTCAGTGTGGACTTCATTAACTCCTTCCCCCTGTTCGCCATGGGCCTCCGCATCACTCGGCCCTACAGACTGGCAGGTACATCCCCTTTCATCATGCATCTACTTTATTTGTGTAAAACGGCTACTGTTACCAGGATGAGAGTTGAATGCAGTTCAAGTTAAATTAAATTCTTTTATTTATTTATACTCGAGAGATCATTAAGGGGCAGCCCTCAGTTACAATGACACTGAGTTACAAAGACAAAGCAAACACTACAGAAAAGGAAACAAAACCATCATAAGAAGATGGAAAGACACATAAACCTTTTGATAAACAGATCTGGACAACCAGGATGCGAAAACATAATACAACTTCTGTATGTAGAATTCTGGAGGTTCAAAATCAGATTTCTAAAATGTCTACTAGGCGCAAGAGAGTTGATTTCAAGAAAGTCTTCAGACCGACTTTGCTGCTAAAAGTTTGCTTATAAAAGAGGGAAATTGAATATGTGAGCACCTAATGAGTTTATGTTAAAGCCATGAGGAAGAATGATTGGACAGACAGACGAATAAGATGCAGGGTGTCCGCAGGTCATTTGGTTTATAAATGAAAGGGGTACATTTTATGGGTGGATGAATGGATGGGTGACACAGTTGACTCTGGACGTATCCTCAATTTGCTGTGCATTTGTGTTGTGTACTTTCCAGAGGGTGTAAAGTTCAGGGTGCTGTGTGAAGAGCCTGGGACGGCCCTGCACCTGCTGATGGAGGTAAGAAGCCCCATTCTGTTTCTGTTTTAAAGATCTTTAATGAAGTTGAAACGGGTCTAGTTCTATCCAGCTGAGGACAATGTCCGAAATCAAGTCCTTTCACTCACATAATAAACTAAAGAGAATTATTATTCTCGCTCATGTTCCCTGTCTCCTTCAGGTCCCATAACATGGTGCTCTTTGAATGCTTTAATATAGACCTTAGTGGTCCTCTAATACTGTATCTGAAGTCTCTTTTATATAGACCTTAGTGGTCCCCTAATACTGTATCTGAAGTCTCTTTAATATAGACCTTAGTGGTCCCCTAATACTGTATCTGAAGTCTCTTTTACATAGACCTTAGTGGTCCCCTAATACTGTATCTGAAGTCTCTTTTATATAGACCTTAGTGGTCCCCTAATACTGTATCTGAAGTCTCTTTTATATAGACCTTAGTGGTCCCCTAATACTGTATCTAAAGTCTTTTATATAACCCTTAGTGGTCCCCTAGTACTGTATCTGAAGTGACCAACTGCCACTTTGCTCCTTTGAAAGCCATGATGTCTCTCTCTCATGGGTGGGTCAAATTCTCTGGGTGGGCAAAGCAGAGAAAGGGGAGGTAACCTTGCCTCTCATGACCTCATAAGGAGCAAGATTTCAGATCGGCCCATCTGAGGGGCTCGGTTTACACCTATCTCCATTTCTAGCCACTGGGGGACCATAGGCAGGCTGGGAGAACCCATATTAATGTTTAAAAAAAACTCATAAAGGAAAATTTGCATGCCATACGAGCTCTTGAAATTGTCCGGAGTTTCCTTTTTTTACGTATGTAGCACACTGCAGGAGATTGTCTGTGTTGGACGTGTTTTGGCCAAACGGTGATTACACCCCAGTCACATAGACGGTTTGTAATTTGGTCATAAACAGCCAAGTCTCTCGCCGTTCTTGAACTTGTCTGACGATTTTGCCTTTGATTTTGCCATATCTACAGTTAAACATGTTTGTTGCTGTCTTCGTGTAAATCATCCTTCTTCTTCTTCACCCTTGGATGTTTGTAATCTTTCAGTTTCACGTTAGCCACGTCATCCACACGCCCACTCACTCGCTGTGAATATTCCGGACAATGACCTGCTCTATTCACACATGGGCTCAATCGGACATTACACACACTTTGTGCTAGGCTCCTGGCACGTTAAAGAATGTTTAATGTCCGGTCCAACCGATTTCGGACACACAGGTCTTCTGGGTAATGTCTGGATACAGTAAGTTTAGGGTTGCAGTGCACATGTGAAAGGGGCTTTAGACAGTGGCTGATGTGAATGACCTGTGTTAGCCTCTCTCTTAACACATTCAATGTGTATGGGAATAAATGATGTGTTTTACTTCTAGTTCCTTCACTGTGATGTTTGAGCTTCAGTGTGCAGCATGATGTGTGTACAGATTTTGTTTTCACATTCATCTGCTGAAGTAGGAAAGTTTCTCTTTAATCTTATATTTACATAATCAGAGATTCAGGATTTTTTCAAGAGAGAGAAAGTACACGTGCCTTTTCAATTAGGTTTTTTTCGTTCTTTTGTGGAAATCCCATACCTCGGAAATACAGAGTTCTCGCAAGAGCACAATTTGAATTTGCTCAGCAAGTTACTCTGGCATCGAGTAAAGCTGCTCATTAACTATACCCTTGTAGCCGGGCTGCACCAATCACATCGGTGTATCTGATGGAGGCGGGCCAGAGGTGAGCTAAACAGATGACAACAGTTTAATCTAGCAGTTAGCTCCGCTGGTAGCTAAGCGTATTGGGGCTCTGGATACGTCACCCCGTGTGTTGTTGGAATTGGTTGTAGCATACAATGGCGTGCAGTGAGATTTTAAAATGCACGCTTGAGATGGGCGACTTTAATTACTCGATGCCAGACCCTTAATCTTTAGGATTTGGGTCTGGATTTCCAGGCTAGAAAACCCATATACCAGACACAAAAAAATGAGTGAAAGCCCAAATTAAAATATGTCTGGAGGGGAATTTAAGTCTTCTTGTCAGTTATTGTTTGTGGCATTATGCTTTTATTCTGAAGGATTTTGGCAAAAGTCGGTTTGTTGTTACTACTGGCATCTGTTCTGGGGCTTTGTATTATGGAGTAGTCTTTTACTTTAGTTTTACTGAAATAATACTTTTTCAACCTGTGCTTGTACATTATCACTTATCATTAAGCACTTTTTTAGTGTCTGTTCTTCAGTATTTGGTCATGTGATAATGCTCTTGTGTTTTCCTCCTCAGATTAACCCTCTGAAGTGCAGCACAGTGGTTCAGACCTACCGCACCCCGACTTACAGCTGTTACCCCAAAGACTCGTGGGCTGCCCTGGTCAAGAAACTGTTTGTTGGGGAGCTGATTTACCCGTGGAGACACAAAACCACCAAGACTGACTGAGAGACATCGGCCAGAGATGTGAGAGAGAAGGGGGGAAAAAGAGAGATGAGGGAACAAAGGAAAGGGACTGAATAAATAGTGAGATAGAAACAGACAGACAGAGTAGAAAGGGGGGGGGGGGG
>NC_048421.1:19403428-19596170 GCF_013103735.1 Etheostoma cragini
TGGTACCAGTTTAGAGTTACGCTGCTTTTATCTTAGATTGTAATAACATCAAGTGTTTGTTAAGACTGAAGCTGCCAGGCCAACACACATTTTTTTCATCCAAGCAGCTCAAGGAAGAAGGACGAAAACAAGTCATTGTTTAAGAGTGAAGCGAACACGGCGATGATGGCCACAAGCCTAAATACCAGCAAACACTCCCGTCCTGTTTTTGTTGTAAAAACTGTGATTGTAAAATGCCTCTCAGTAAATGTTAAATTCTATTATTTTATATTAATGATATTAAGAACTTGACATCAGCTGTTTTCTATTGTCCTTGAGGTCAAAAATGTAATTAAATATGACAACCTAAACTCCAGTAGTTTACTTATATGCACCGTGTTTCCCACAAGGAAACTAAACTGAGGGACCAAAACAATTCTTTCATGTGTGTTAGAATAAAGGACACAAATAACGCACATAATCAAATAAGATTCAAAGACCTTCTGACCGTTTGTATGACCAGCAAACATACTCGAGTCAGTTCACTGTAGTTCACTCTCTGGACATTTAAGCTCTCAGCTCAGTGTAATCCCCACTAAACACTTTACAGACAGGTGTGTATTATCTGTCACTGACGCTGATGTTCCACTGGCTTACATCACACACCGCAGCACCCAAAATATTGTCTGTTGACCCCAGATTTCCGTGAATGCCAGTTTGTTTTTGGTTCTGGCCAATACATTGGACAAAGGAGCTTCTAAGGGACTCCAATACGTGTCTTAGCGAGACTATGTAACTTCATGAATACTAAAACATAGCCCAATAGTAGCTCAAGTAAATAAAGATTCATCCAATCAGTGAATCAACTCAGTATTTAGCGTGAAAATTCTTACAAATTTTAACTCTTAAAAGGGCAGAAGTCCACTTAGAAATCAGGTATTTATGTATTAGCTGCAGTGATCATGTAGATAGTTGTAATCTTTTAGATTTTATATTACTAAATTATTAGCAAGAGTCTGCTTCTAAGCACACTAACTGGACAAACTGATTTTGTTTTGTTTTGTTTTTTTGCTACCTCTATTTAATACTATTTGTTTTGATCTTTTAAAAGTTGTAGTTAAAAAATCTAATTTAATTGATTTCAGGTGCCATTACACTGGAACTATTTGCCTCTGACAGGTGTGTTGCAGTTTGTTACAGTTTGTGAATTTGGCTTGTTGTCTGTCTTGCTTATACAAACTACAGGTGAACTACTGTACATGAGACAGCTTCGGAGCAGTCGGATGGTGTATTTTTCCACTTTTGATAATGCTAAATTAGCAATTTTCCACTGCTTCCTGTCTTTGTCCTAAACACTGCTAAACATGGCATGGCCAATCTGTGTACGGGACACACACATGTGAAACTGATCTCATTTCATGTTTAGGCGGCAAGCACATTTTCAGACTGAATGTTTATTGTGAATTATTGCTGTTACTGTTTTTCTTTCACCTAACTATTTACACCGTATTTAGCATACTTAAACTGTTTAATTTGCGTTCTTGTTTTTTTCCACCTTTTATTTTATAATCTCCTATTGATCTGTACTAAATGTCCCATTGCCATTTAATTAAATTCATGCATATAAATATATATATATACTGGTGGTTTCTCTTCTTGTCAAATGAGGCGTATGGGTTTATACACAGCTAATAAAGTAATTGTAATAGGAAATCATGATCTTACATGATTTAGTCTAATCTGTGATGCCATTAAGAAACAAAATACAGAGCCGCTCCGTTATTAATTCCAAACAGTATTTATGTGCTTCGATTTAATGTAATTTATTTTCACAGCCCTGATCCATATACAATACGTGCTGCTGCAGCCTGCAGCTATCCAGTTTTACAGTAATCCTGTGACTTGTCTTTCATATTCACATTATTATATGAGTCAGGATGACGTAAGGGTTTTCAGACAGTCATACATATTCAATTAGATCCTGCAAGATATGATGAAAAAAAACAATTATTATGCATTATAAGGCTGAAGGTGGAGGCACTTTGTAATTATGTTTCCCTAATGACAGTAGCTCAATCTCTCCTAGACCTGGAAAATAAAAGTTCCTGAAAATTAAGTTTTGATTTAAAACTCTTTTTTAATAGCTTTTTGTATTGTGTTTTTGACTTTCTTAATGTGTGTGTGCATTTAAGGTTTTGATACAAATAATTCTAATTATTTTAGATTGTAAAGTTCTCATTCTCACAATGGCCAAATAAGCAATTAAGGGGAAAACACTACACTTTCAGATGCTTTTCAGAAAAAAGCACTTTGTGACAGCCATAATTTGCACAGCCTGTGCTGTGTCAAGTTCCTTTAAAATGTGTGTGTAAAATGTTGTTTAACTCAACGTTTCCGATTCAGGATCACTAGCCAGGTACTATGTGAAGGAATCAATGAACTAATTATTAATTTTGTGCCAAATTTCAGGTTTTAATCTGAGATAAAAAAGGTTTGAGTCATTTTGTGATTGTGGGAGGCCTGTTTCTTTTATTAGTTCACTTGCTAATTGCTTTCCTAATCTGATTATCTTTAATTAATTAAATACCAGATTCAAACATATAGTTATTTCCTTTTAGAGGCTTAAAGAGTAAATCTCCCATGTTGCTTTATATTTGAGATCACAAATTCTTCTACTGAAGGAAATAAGCATTGTATGGGTAGTAACTGCTCTTTTAACCCAATCAATCAATCAAAGCTGATTTTCAGCAGTGTGTATAATAGTGAGCTTCAAATGCTTTAAAAGGAGAAAGTGTGATATATTTATGTGTGTTTGTGTGTAGGTGTTTATCCCCAGTAGATTGTTAGCAAAGCTAAAGAGAAGTGAGTCATGATGTTATGAAAACAGATTTGACACACATAGCATCAAACACGCACTCAGCCCACTACATCTCATTTCATAATTTAAACACAGAGAGAAATGGCAGAAAAGACAACTGCTTTAAGGTTCTTTGAACAGAGAAAATGACACTGACTCTAACATGGTCATTCATATTGGTCACCAGAATACAAATGTTTAGGCCAAACCAAAACCTGAATTTTAAAGGAACAGTCTAACATTTCATGAAATACTGTTCTGAGTCAGATAAAAAGGGTTATGTCATTTTAATATCTTTAGGATCAGTTTAACTTCACTCCCCAATGGCATATGACAGTTCTTATTCTGATTGTTGGCAATGTTAGACAACGTACTCAGATATTATACTTAAACAGAAGTAGTAGTGTTAAACAACTACATTCAAAAATATTAATGAATAACGTTTTTAGCTAAATATAGCCTAGCACCAAAAGTAAAAACACACACAGGCTGAGATGGCATAATATGTGTTTTTCATAGTTCACATGTCCTTCATATGGCTGGCTGTTCAGATATATATATATATATATATATATATATATATATATATATATATATATATATATATATATATAAAGGTGGATCACATCTTAATTTAAGCAGATGTGATATGTCCTTTAATTTACTGTAAGAACGCACACAAGATCTCTCAAAATACCCAAAAGTTGTCTTTGATTAAATCAACCCCCTTGTCTAAATTCCACTTGGCGTTTCAGAGCTTTGATTTAATCATGTTTTATCCACGATTGCCATTGTTCTGTACGTATTCAGTGAGAAATGAAGCATCTTTGTTGTCCTCGCCATCTGCGTGTTGTTGACAGCAGACTTTGATGGACGTTTGGCTCAGCCAATGTAATCAACCCCGCGTAATTCGCTTCGGAGTCAGCGTCCAATCATAAGAGTAGAAAGGCGGGGCTTGGAGCAAGAGGGCGGGAACCAGAAAGAGGAGAGGGCAAAGCACTGTGGCGAGCAGCCGATCTGTCAGCAGCGCAGTTGGTGTTGTTGTGCAGTACTGAGGAACCACAGCTGTGATTATGATTGAATATAATGGAGGAAAATGGACAAATCACGAACTGAGATTACTGAGTACACCTACAGAGATTTGGACTGGACGTAAAAATGCCACAGGCGTTTGATCCCACTGCAGATATTGGTGTTTTCTGGATTTAACGCAGTAAAGTTACGGGGATCTTTGTCATCCCGGACTAAAGAAAGACAAGGGGGCCTGAAACTACACAGACGTCGGTTGAAGTTCAGCTTCGGGCTGCGCTAGCTACGTTAGCATTTAGCTTGGTGTGAACAGTCTTTCTTTATCCAGTGTTAAGTAGGCTTGTAAAGGGCTACGTTTAATGTGTAGTGTAACGCATAACCAGGCACAGTGTGTTTTTAATAACTATCGTGGCTGGTGATGACTGCTTTGGCAACGTTAGCAGCCGTGCTAATAGCTAAGCTAGCTGGCTAGATCTCCGGCAGGGCTAGCTTGTTGTTCCCCTGCTAACTTAGCTTAACTTAAATGAGAACAAAAATACAGACTCCAGTTTATGTATTTAGCCTTGCTGACTAGAAAACCTATCTCAGCAGTAATTTCTGCAATTTTTTTTTGCAAAATTGCATATTAAAATGTCAATTCCAGACAATAAGCATGTATTTCTTCCCTGTATAGACTTTTGTCACCAAGCCCACAAGAGTCCGGATGCAGCTTTATGAACACTTTGCTTACCTATACTTTTACTTTAAAATATATATTAATCTGTTACTAAAATCATATTTTTTGGCTCAAGAAGGAACTTTAGTGTCAGCTCGTGGTTATTTCAAAGCTGCCAGTTATTAGTTTGAAAGACAGGACCAGTTGTTTACATTACAAGTTTTCTTCCCTTACCACCTATGACCAAAGTGTTATTTTTTCTGTTGACTGGCCCCTTTTTAGTCTCAGAACTGCATATCATTCGGAAAACTTAACAGGCAAAACAAGGACTTTTAGCTCGTGGACCCCCATTCAGTAAGTTAAAGGCATAACAAGCCTTTGTTTTGGGTCAACTGAGTGGAATAACACACAAGGGGGTTACCCAACCTTGTGTCCACTGGGGAAGTTTACAGTCACTCTACTTCAGCCCCTGGGCTCAGATGTGAGTACGATGGGCAGCCAGGGCAGCCCAGTGAAAAGCTACGACTACCTGCTAAAGTTCCTCCTGGTCGGAGACAGCGATGTGGGAAAAGGAGAGATCCTGGACAGTCTGCAGGATGGATCAGCCGAGTCCCCGTACGCTTACAGTAGTGGTGAGTCTTTTCTCTCAGCTGATTGGGAACTGCTGGCATAGTATTGTCCTCTTATGATGATTATGAGCTCCTTGTGTTATGTCATGTTTTCACATCAGAAAAGTCTTGAATATACTAGCTGCGCATTTTGCTGTGTGGATAATATACAATGAGCTCTCTGATGCTCATAATAACAGAGCATTGACATCGGAGTGAGTCAGACTGTTGTCATTGTTGTTGAATTTCACTCGCTTGCTGAACAATAGTTTTCATGACCTCTTCTTAGTTTAATAACCAGACAATAGATTTTCAGGCCTAGTGAACACAAATCAACATCCTCTCCAGTATGATGTTTCCTCTTTTTTTCCTTAACATTGTCAGTGGTTTCTAACTGTAAAAAATAAATAAAGGAAGCTGCGTTGGTACTTATGTGTGCATACAGTTGTGTTGTGTTCACAATAGCAGTGTGTTTAAAAAAAGTGAATAATGCTCAAAATCCGTAGAATATCTTTTGATTCCATAATATCATTGCATTGGGAACAGTGCACATTCAAATCAAAATTGACCAAGTTTGTGTTCTACCTTTACAGAAAGTGAAGAAAAAGGAATATTAGGCTGTTAAAATCAATAGCAGTATTTGCACTCAAACATTTACTGTATAAACTGAAACATGTCTCAATGGTTTGCTTTACTTTGAACCACTGCACTAATATTTAGTTGCATAAACATTATTTTAGAGAACTGGCTGACAGTTCTAGCTGACAGCTTTGCTTCACATCGCCTTCTTCTGATCGTAACAGTACTCACAGGTAACTTTCAGTCTTCTTTGATTTTCCTGGAGCTGATCACTGGTTGAGCCTATGCCATTTTGGCCATTCTTTGATCCATTTGAATGGTAGTTGACTGTTTTCCCCACATCGGTCAGGCTTTGGATGCCATTTCAAGGCATTTGAAATCATTTTGGCTAAGCATCCTATAATTTTCTGCATTTCTTCTTGAGTTCCTCAGACCAATGTCTGGAACAACCCATTGTTCTGAGTATTTCACTGTGAAATGCACTATAACCAGCATGGACAACATTTGCTTCATTCTTTCCTTAAATATGGGCCATAATTGACACGTTTCTTCACAGAGTCAATCACCTCAATAGTTGAACAGAACATTTTGTGAACATGCCCCTTTCAATTATAGATTCAATTACACTGAATGAGCAACATGCATGTCCTGACTGTTGGGTCTGTTGGTTTTCTATGACTCTACAACACTTACTAGTACATTTTCTTGCCATGTAGAATAATCACTTCTACCAACAATATGATTTATGAGGTTAGTGATGTTGGACTGCTATTATTTTGAACATGTGTTTGAGTTGATTGGAGGCTGCTTAGCCATTGCTGCAAGTTTGCTGACCAGACCTGTAAAAATCTACTGTCCATTTGATTGTAACATTACTGCGACTAAGTGAATTAGATTTGTATTTGTTACTTTTAGAGAAGGTACACTTAGCAAAACAAGCTTGTTTTACTCCATCCACCATGCTGTGAGGGGGAAGGCCAGTGGAGCTGTGCCCAGTCAGATGATCCCTCCCCTGGTGCAGGAGCTCAGATCACCTGGCTCTCTCAAAGCTGTTGCTCTGGGGCTAACAACCACTATCTGATCACCGCCTGCTAGTGCAGTAAGCTGGTGGCCTGTGGCTGCTCTACACATTTTACTCACACACTCCCATCGATAGGCTAGACTTTATATAGGGTAGGAAAATTAAAGAAAGTCCTTGAAGGACCATAACAGTGGTTTTGTACTACAACTCATACGCATTTTACCATGTGTTTCATAGTGTTTTTGATTTTATTTCATGGTGTTATAGTGACTTTTCTATACCTATTTATTTCATAATAAAAGCCTTATTTATTACATGGCTTGGTCATTATAAATACCACATAACTCCTGCTCCTATGTGCCTGAAGCCAACAATAAAAGCAGGCACAATGGTAACTGTGATGGATTACCTCGACTCAGGCAACTTTACTATATCTGCAAATTAATTTTAATAGTAAACTCAAATGAGATGAACTAATGACAGCATTTAAGGAAAACGCACAATTTAAAGCATTAACATGCTTTAGTATGCTTTGGAAAATAGTGAGCAGTAACAATGCATACTCATTGGGAATTGGCTTATTCATGCAAAAACTCATGGTCCTTAAAGATGTGGTGATAAATTCTGTATCACTGGAATCCCTCTGGGGATGCTAATAGGTTGTTGTAATGAGGTGCACAGCAGGACAGAAAGGAAGAAAGTACATCCATCCCATGCATTAGATTCCCATCTCCACCTTAAAGCACTTACAGTGGAATAAAAGATGCTCAGTTACTTAGTTGCTCAAGGTAAAATGTGCATGTGGAGTGCATTTGTTAACATATTTGCTCCAGCAAATAGTCCTCACTAGAGATGCATTCATATTTTCCCTAAGTAGTTATTCAGATTAAAAACATCATCTCCTCCTCTCAAGATGACAGCAGCTGTTCATAAAATATACATCGGTCAGCAGAATGAGCCCTTTCACCAGTACTTATCTAATGAATTCTGCGATGCTGTTGGCATTTGGCGGCAGAAGAAGACCATCCCAGATATGTGTTTTCATACACCCACATTAACTGAATTCAGTGATTTAGAGAGGGAGGTCAGCATTATAATCAAGTATTAATGACTTCATCAATAGAGTTGATGACGGTTTTACCAAGTTTGATGCCTTATGGTTTTTTAAACACAGTGCTCCAGAGAACCTGTCATTCCTCTACAGACGAACCGTGAGCCCAGACACATTCTAAAGAGTCTCTTAAAGAGGAAGATGGGATGATGAGATTCTAATGGGATGCTAGCAACATCAAAAGCCTTCAAACAGCTTCATTAAATATGGAGGGCAGAGTGGAACACGCTTCAGCTGGGATATTTGTGCTGACAGAAGCTCTGCTATTGATTTTCATTCATCTGGCAAAGAGAGGTTAGCGTGAATGGAAGGGGGGCGTGTGGAAGGAACCTAAATATTTTAGGAGGAGAAAAACAGGACAGAAGAGCAGATTGTGATAGGATGGCATTGTCCTCAGGCCGTGATTGGCTCCCTGCCGGATTTAGGGCAGTCAGTTGGTCTGTCAGTGTTTGGTACTTTATTGATTAGAAATTTGGTGATCAGAATTGTGGCTAGTCATAATGACAAATGCATCATACGTCAGTGTTTCCCCCAAGTTGCCTGCTTTGGGGCGGGGAGTTGGCCCATTCCCACATGTAACGCTAAAAAGTTTCTATTTAAAGGAACTTAGGAATAGTTATCAGTAACGGTACTTGAAATGCACATGAACTACTCTTCACTTCAGCATAAATTAGACCCAACCTTCACTACTGAGCCTGCTAACTGGTACAGAAACATTATCTTCCTTTCACCCGTCTCTCCTCTGCTCTGTGTGCACACACATATGATTAGGGATCGACCGAAACAGTTTTTTCAAGGCAATACCTGAGCCTGAATGTCCATATTGACTCAAATCGTGATAATTCCTGAATTGTGCACCCCTGTAAAGCTTAGTAGCCTAATATATAGTCAGATAGTGTTATTGGTGGGAAATTAAGTCAGTCTCACTAGTGATTGAAACCAAAGCAGAGGGACAAAAACAGAAATTTAATTAATAATTTTTAATTAATTAATTTTTTTTTATTAATAATAATTCTATATATATATACATAATTACAATGTATTTGTTTGAATCACAACACACAAATCTGAAATAAACACACATGTTCAGGACCTAATCATGCACAACTGGAGAGATGTCAGAGTGAGTAGGCTGCCAGCTGGACCAGCGCCCTGAGGGGTACGGTGCCTTGCTCAAGGGCACCTGGCAGTGCCCAGGAGGTGAAGTGGCATCTCTCCAGCTACCAATCCACACTCCCTACTTTTGTCCATACGGGAACTTGAACTGACGACCTTCCGGTTCCCAACCCAACTCCCTACAGAAACTGCCACCCCAGCAACCCCCAATAATTTTAAAACCTTATGAACTCCATCTCAAACCTCTAAATTATCAGAAAACATTCCTGTGCAATACTTTTTAATGTTGCCCCCAATGGCCATATACATCTAGAGATATTAAAGGGATAGTTTTTTCAGTCATGACGTGATAACAGAATCTCTATTGTCTCGCTGTATGTATCATTATATTTACTAACCATGATGACTGATGCTAAGGGGGGCTGTGGGAGGGGGGCATTGATGTGTTGGGGTTACAAATAATTACTGTGGGAATCTCCAGATAAAATAAAGGTTTTGAATTTCACAGTCTGCTGCTGTTAGCCATCTGATAAGATAGATGAGCAGTAGAAGACAATTAAAATGCAAAAGAAGGTTTAAAAAGACGCTTTTCAGTGCAACTGCAAGGCAAGTGGGACTCTTAAATCTGTTTTTCATTCAGCACACACCATCAAAAGGATATTCCCCCGGGGCGATACAGGCACGGCGGTCCAATTGTTTCTCTGTAGCAGACTGTTTTGATTGATTTGTGGCAGATAACCCAGCTCAGACATAACCCCCTATACCTCCCTCCTGAAGGAGAGAGGAACCTGATGCTAATTAGATCGGCCGATCTACTATCTCAAACTATGCTATACTATCATTAATGTGTCAATATAAACAAAACAAAAAATTATTTCATTTTTTTCATTGGCCATTAGAAATAGCGATAAATCGGGAAATGCCCAATATCGGCCGATAATATCGGCCCGCTGATATATCGGTCGGGCTCCCTTGCTAATCCTCTTGAAAGATGCACAGACCTGACTGTTCAATATTACCACAGAGCTTAGCTGTAAATCCTGTCTGCTGTCAAATCAGATTTTCTGCACTTTGGTCTGTATCTCTTTTCCTCCTTATTTCATTCCTTCCTTCCTTTACATGTCATTTACATCTCATTTACACCTGCGGATTGAATGTATTTCACATTCACTAATGTTAGGTAAATGTTATAAATCATTCACTTGAATAACTAAATGCAGACATGCAATACCTTTCTGGTCAGTGTTTCCATAAACGGTATATTTGACAGAAAATCAACTGAGAAACTAATTACAGGTAATTACTGACAGAAAACATCAACTCACACATCGCCATTTAGTTAATTGTGCGCCTCTCTAACACAGCCTCAACAAAAGCTGAACATTATAAGCGTCACCCAGCTTTGAGTGCAAAACAGAACAACGGTGCAGAACAACCAAAGTAAGCCGACTCCCAGAATAGAAGCGACAGTATTGAGCTAAACACAACTCGGAGACGAGGAGAGGAGAGGAAGCGTTTGGTACGAAGACCTGCACTCACTCCAATTCAATTACGTTAGCCTGAGCTCAGCACTTTAGCTTGGCAGCAGCTTTATGTTGCCTGGAAAATTGGAAGATATTGCTAATTTTGTTATCCAGCAGCTGCTACCTGCCAGAAGCTGATGCAGTCGTGTGTGAGAGTCTGGGAAGGCTTTTCAAACATTACTGGGATGTTAATGTCTGTTTTGTGTCCGAGCTCTGTACACGGCTGACAGTCTCCTTTATCGGCTAAACGTAACAATTATGACCACTGAAAAGTCCACAACCTCGCGTAGCTTTGTGCTCGACAGACAGCCACTCTTTTTCAGCTTAACGTAACTGCAACAGCCTTGTTGTCGTCTAGACCCAAGTCCCAGTCTCTCGGCTACGGCAATTTTGGAAGGTGGAGATTTTCGGTACTACTACTTTTCAGACCCCAATACACTGCTAGTTAGTAAACTGTACATTACACATTTAGGTTGACATGCCTTTTTGTAACAAAGTGGGAATCATCTTACTCTTCAACATATCACAACCTTGAAGCTGGGGGACGGTAACCTCAGCACAGTAATATTCCATATCATAACTCTGTTAATCCCGTTTGATTTGTTGCCGCACGCTGTTTTTGAATGTTTGCTTTTTATGTGTGGCAGCCCGGCGTCAGAATGGACAGTTGATAACACCACACAGGTGAACATGTAGAGACATGGAGCAGCAGGGCGACAGGTGTAGCAGTCAGACAGGTTTATCAGAAATGAGCTAAACAACGGACAAGAACACACAGATCTGTTAGCTGCCTGAGGCTGAACAACACCGCTCCCCCCATACTGACAGTTAAACCTGGTTCTTACTTTGTAGATTTTTGTCATGTTTTTAATCTCAATAATGAAGATAATAAAATACTTCCCATGGACACTAACATGTTTATAGCACAGTACAGTAGCAGTGTGACTTTAGGGACGACAATGTTGGGCTGTCGGGCAGCTGGTCCGCCACTTTGGTCCAGACTAAAATATCTCAACTGCTATCGACACGAAATTTGATCCACACTTTCACAATTCCCAGAGGATGAAGCCCACTCGCTTTTGTAATTTTCTGACTGTTCATCCTAAGCCACCAGCAGTTCAAAGCTTTCCTATAAAATCACTTCAATGCATTTCAAATCTTTTCACAGTCTACCATCCCTTCAGAAGCCTTAAAGATGCACTATGAGTTCCTGCATGACGTCAAGTAAATACCAAATAAAACAGAGCAAGCTCCCCCCTCCCCCCCATGCTTCTGTAACTGTCATAACTAACTGACTAACTGTCACTAACCCCCACCCCCTCCACCCTGTCTGGAACGCGTTTGTTGTATTTTGGTGCACAGCCTTTGCCCCTAGTGTTTGAGAAGACTGCAATTCAAGACACAAATGACATCGCTGTGAAACCATGCAGGAACTCATAGTGCACCTTTAATATCCATCTGTGTGCCCTTTAAAGCACACAGACAGAATCATTTTACCTCGCAGAACACTGGAGATGCTAGTCTACCTGGGCATCAATCGGTTTGTTTTTTTGTGTTCTTGTTTAATTTTTGTGTTTTTTTAAAGGGTTAGGAACTAACAAAACTTATTTATGGCGTTTTTCCATCACATGGTACCTGCTCGACTCCCCTCAACTTGCCTTTTTTGGTTTTCCACTTCAAGAAATGTGAACTATCCCTTTTAACCTTGAATCTACATACAACAACCAGGCGTGGGCCGGCATGAGATTCTTATGGAATAACCTTAACCCTTGTGTTGTTTTCACTTTCGGGACCCTCTCGTATCCCTCGGGTCAAATTGACCCGTGACTTATATGGGGTTTAAAAACAATTCTAAAATAAAACGTTACTTTATAATCTATTAACAAATATTGTCTTTGTCTCAATTTGACAACAATTGAGATAACATTAATATGCTTAGGGAATGCAATCAGTCTCTACTAGAACCCGAGTTAAAAATGGAAGTGTGATTTCTTTTTTGTCATGAAGTTATAATTCATGTTAAAAAAATCCACTATGTGATCATTCTTATCTTGGAAATAACATAAGTGGTCATATTCAGAATAGTTTTCTGAATTGAGTCAGGAATACATGTTTATCACAAAAAATGAGGTAAGCCCATTGATTTTCAGATAGACATTTATATTTGAACCATTTTTCTTCTTTGAAATGGGTCGAATACCATACAAGGGTTAAGCAAAAATATCACTGCATTACAGTATTGCAATGGCAGCTATATATTTATTATTTATTTATATTTAAATGTCTTGGGGGGGGGGGGGACTTTTTTTTCAATTTGTTCCAATTTATTTTATTTTATTTTATTTTGAAACACACGGCACACACTGGCAGGGAGAGGGATTTGCATATTAACAACACAGGTATTTTCCAACCAAGAATTGAATACAATTCAGAGAGGAGAGCCTGAATTACAGAGCAGGACACACACTATGAAAGCAGAATAAAAAGCAAAGGATATTTACACTGTAGCTAAGTGATGTTGGTGAGAAGCAGGAATGGGAAGGGACTCTGCATAATTGTTACCTTTGATGAAAACAAGACAAAAACATGATAACAAATATTTTCCGAGCCAACTGAAAGATCTTTTATGTTGTCACCTGTAAATACATGGGGGTCATATTTCTGAAGGTAACTGCAGTTCTTTGTAGTGCGTTGTGGGTAAATTTACATTTTGATTCAGTTAAAGTGGCTCGAATAGAGAATGAGGCATGTTGCCAGTCAGCTTGATGCTGGCCTTCTTGATGCATCCATTTGCCTAATTTCTGCCTCTGTCTGTCCCCTCTCTCTAGGTATTGACTATAAAACCACCACCATCCTTCTGGATGGGAGGAGAGTGAAGCTGGAGCTTTGGTAAGCACACATCACTGCTGACGAATACCCTGTTGTCTGTACAATAGACGGTGACTGCTGTTTTTTTTTCTGGAATGCACTTTTAAATCTAACCCCAATACAGTACCCCTCCAGGCCTTCCAGGCCTTTTATGGGTTTTATTCAGCCAAATTATTATCATCTTGGGATGTCAAACCAGGTTTGGTTTCTGCCCAGTTTTTGAATTTCTGTCTCTGAGATTTCCTTCTCAAACCTGATGCAACGGAGCTGAATAGAATACAATTCATGGTGCTCACGGCATTGTCAAATACAATAACATGTCTTTCCAGGAACAGTGTCCCTGTTACAATGAATAACCCACGTAGATCATTGTCTGTTGGGGAATTTCTATAGGAGAAAGTAGTTCCAATAAAAACAAATCATCACAGAGGTTTTGAATGTCATTAGTCAATGCTTTTAGCAGCACAAACAATATTTTTTATTATTTTCTGGAAGACCTCTTTTACATGTTCACAATCAATTTAAATACATCAATCAATGAATATTTTATTCCCCTCTATGTATTGTGCTTGGATGGAGGTAGAAATTGCAGAGACAACAATCTCAATATCTGGACAAATAAACCAAAACGTATTTGATGTGTTGAAAGACATCTAAAGGTAAGCAATGTTGAGCAAATTACCTGCGAATGTAGTACATTATAGATTACTAGTTACTGTCATTTGAGAGTAATTAGTTATATTACAATATTACGATCTCCAAATTGTAATGCGTTTGCGGAAGTTTGACTTGGCAGCTAGCTTGTGAATTTCGCCACCGGATCAATAAAGTCTCCTCTTTATCCACTTTAATACGTCATAGATTATTCATAATATTTTGTGTAATTAGAATATGCAAAGTAACTGTAGCTATAAAAATAGATAAGTAAAATGTACAGTAGGCAAGTAGGAGAATGAAAATACTCAATTTAAAGTACCATACAGTTGTATTGTAGTACGGCATGGTTGTAAACATTTTCTTTAAAGCACTTGAATAAGAAATTCATTGAGATTGTAACTAGTACAATATTACCAAAATGTAGTAATGCGTAGGCCTGTCATAATAACAAATTTTGTTGGACGATAAATTGTCCCCAAAATGATTGCGATAAATGATAATATTGTTGTTCTGAGACCATTTTCATCTAATAAAACGATAATGGCATCACAACAAAGGTACACCTTTTCAAAGATCAATAAACTATTATTTCTAGAGAATATTTAACACTCGAACTGGAAGACATTTTAAATATGTGGCTCATGGCGAGGAAATGTAATAGTTCTGTTTTCAGCCTTAATTTTGGCGGAGGTGCAGCTACTTTCTTCTGCTACTCTGCAGGTCTGAGCATCGCACTGGTGGGCCCACACACACACACACAGGCTGGCAGCCACCATATGACATCTGTTTACTGATAGCTATCGTTTACCTTAGGCTAATTCATTAGTTAGTACGTACAATTTTTGGCGGCCAACCTTCCAAAAGAAAATACAATGAAAGGAAATAATCGATCATTAACTGTTGACCGACAAGCAGGTAACGGAGTCTCTGTTCACCATCCGGGAGCCTCTGAGACACTGACAGCTGTAGGCTTGTACCGGTTAATGCATTGTCGGACACATGCAGCCACTTTCCTGCAGGCGCTGCGAGAGTCCACAGCAGCCCGCGGTGTTTATGTCCGAGCCCGTCTCCACCGCCTCAAGCGGCAGGTTGTCAACTTTGTGATTTGGAATGAAAGGGAGAAAACACAACGCCGATTAACATGGAGGATAGCGCTCATACACTTTTTTTTGATGACGCATTTCCTCTGTCTCTTTCTCTCTCTCTCTCTCTCTGCCAGGAGTACCATGGCGGACAAGAGGGTTAACTCCTTGTCACGCTAAGGAATAGAGTGGTCATCCAATGTCTTTGGTAGAGAGAGAGAGAGAGAAGGAAAACAAAGAAATACGCAAATGGAAATTATCGTGGACCGAAAATTTACTTTTTTTATTTGTGCGATCAATTGACTTATTGAGTATTGCAACAGGCCTAGTAATGCGTTATATTACTGTGTTACAACAGAAAGGATTACACTACTGTAATTCCATTACTATTGTAAAGCATTACTCACAACACTGAAGGTAAGTTCATAAAGAATGCAAATAAAATTTCAGATTTTGCGTTATTTGGGTGAATTTGAGCGCTTTGGTTTATGCGCCCCAAGCAGCCAGTGTACCGATTGTTCAGACGTTTGTAAGCTAGATATGCACTTTGTCTTATGTCTTTGTGTGTATAAGGCGTTTTCACACCTGTAGTTCGCTGGCTTTGGTCCGAATCAGTTGGTTCAGTTTGGTTTCACACCTGGAAAAATCCAAGCGTACCAAAAGGCACCATTACAAATCACACAAGAATGTCCACTCCTCTTATTGGGCGGGAGCAAGAAAGTAAATACAGGAACATGGTCCCGGGTTCTGTGGACCAGTGCATATTATTGCATCTCCATGGTCAAACCAGCTCATTTCGTTAAAATGAATAGACATTGTTTTGCGAGAGACGTTACAACATGTGCTCTGGTCACCGAGACCTCTGTCTCCAATTTTAGCGGCTGCTTGTTTGACCAGAGAGATACGGGTGACGACGGAGAGCTTGACTGCAGTCTAATGTGATAGAAACACTGCAAGCTGCTACAGTTTGCTGCTCTGCTGCATCGCAGGTTGCTAAACACACCTGACTACAGGAGACATTGGTTCAGACTGGTGGAATTTGCATAGTTGTAGTTGGTTGGAGTACGGATCACGTTCTCACCACAAACGAACCGCTCCAGAGTTTGATTGACAGTGCACCGAGACCACCTCTTCATGCAGGTCTTGATACTTGTTTGGTCCGCTTTTGGACACACACCCGAGTGCGATTGCCGCGTTCTCACCTGCCCAGACGAACCGCACCAACGGGACAAACAAACTCTAGTTCAATTCAACCGAACTAAAGGCTGTCGGTGTGAAAACGCCCCAAGAGTGTTCCTGTGCTGGTTTTTGCATCTGTGTGTTCATCAAGAAGATTCATTAAAGCTCCAGGATAACCAATTATATTTTGCTCAAAAGGAAAAAAAATTCACCTCACACAGAAGTGTCTTCTCTTTAGTTTGGGCCTCACTTTCATCTTTTGATTGTCTACATTTTGAGGAACTGTGTATTGAAAATGCACAGTGCATCTTAAATATTTTAAGTTAGCAGCCATATAAAACATGAAGTCTTGGGTCTGAAGATTTCAGTCAGTGCAAACATCATAGAGCTTCATTGAAGAGCTGGAACAGCATGATACAGAATATATTGGATGCTGTCAGACAGTGAAAGCTACTTAAGGGGAAAACGGGGGGGGGGTTGCATTTACATAACACATTTTAAAATAGGCCAAAGAGACACTGACATCCAAATACAAAAAATACTCAAAGTAGGAAGGTTTATATGGTTAACATATTTGCAGATACATCAAATGTCTTATAAGTCCCATTGCATAAAAATTTCACTTTATGAGGTTCTTTAACATTAATACACGTTCCCCCAGCCTGCATATGGTCCCCCAGTGGCTAGAAATGGAGATAAGAGTAATCTGAGCCCTGGGTATCCTGCTCTGTCAGGGAGAAAATGAAAGCTCAGATGGGCCGATCTGGTGTCTTGCCCCTTATGAGGTCATACATTTAGACAAACAAAACTAACCCAGCTGCAAGTTGCTTGTATTTCACTGCATATTGTTACGGGCCTCACAAATAATCTTGCTTCAGTAGAGATGCAGTGGATGCGTGTAATTGTCAGTTAGGACACACTGCAGTGCTAGGCGAGGCCTGTTTGGTGGAAGTAGGCCAAGGAATTCGACTCCTCAGGGGAGAAGCAACGCCTTGTCTTCCCTGTGGAGGGAAAAGTTTAAAGGCAGCTCCATCATGTGGAATCTTCTTTATTTATGCTGCCTCAGTCTTTCCTGTCCTCCTCACTGTCTAAATGCGGTCTTCTCTTCTCACTCACACTCGTTCCCTCATCCTCTGCTTCCTCTCTATGTTGGTCTCTTTCTTGCCTTCTGTATTTCATGGCAAAGGAGAAAAACTGCAGAAACTTAAAGGATCGATGGTGATGGTCTTTGTTTTTATCAACAAATCCCATGTGCAGAGCCAAATAAGAAAAAAACAGATTGTGTGTGTGTGTGTGTGTGTGTGTGTGTGTGTGTGTGTGTGTGTGTGTGTGTGTGTGTGTGTGTGTGTGTGTGTGTGTGTGTGTGTGTGTGTGTGTGTGTGTGTGTGTGTGTGTGTGTGTGTGTGTGTGTGTGTGTGTGTGTGTGTGTGTGTGTGTGTGTGTGTGTGTGTGTGTCAGAGCCTGATATATCTTCTTCCTCTTTTCCATAGAGCTCCATTGTTCATAAAACACATCAATGAGCAATACTCTTGCCCTGGGTGACATGTTTCTTTTTCACTGTAGTTTATTATTATTCAATCTTACACACACCGTCCTGCTGCCACAAATACTCACTACAGCACCAAGTGTGGATCAATCCGCTGCTGAAAATGGTTCCCAACAAATGCACTATTTTTACTCTGTTTGTTCAATAACAAACTATATGTAAGCAGCTGTTATAGGAAATTACTGACACTTTTTAAATTAAACCAACCTCACTACTGACTTTTGTCCAGTTTTGTCCCCCCCCCCCTTTAGATTGTCTTTGAGTAGGTGATGGCTTAGAAACGATTACCATCAATTCGTTAAACCATCATCAGGCTCCAAGACCAATACATTGGTTTGCTGATTTCCAAGGCTGATTGCACGTTTTATTAAAAAGCTAATTTCAGTTTGATCTAACATCAATAAGACAGGCGAGCACAATTTAACTCTTTTTTTTTTGGATTATTTTTGGGGCATTTTAGGCCTTCAATGACAGAACAGCTGAAGAAGTGACATGGGAAGAAGTGACATGCAGCAAAGGGCCGCAGGTCAGACTTAAACCCGGGTCCGCTGCGTTGGGGAGTAAGCCTCTAAATATGGGCACCCACTGGGCAAACTGAGCCATCAGTGCGACAATTTAAATCTTTAACAGTCAGTCGTAAAGCTGTAGCACATTTAATTAATAGATACGTCATGTCTGGTAGACTGCACAATATATGATTGCCTCTCAACACACAACTGGCTGAGCTGTAACTAGTCTTTGCTATTCATTTCCAGAATGTAAAAGCAAAGCAGCTGGTCTGAAAAACTGGTTCTTGAAACTCTCCTCCCAAAAATTTTTCTAACTCTTGAGATGCAGCAACACAAGCTGTGAAGCTGTTAAATTATGCTATTCTTTTATATCTGCGACACCTGTTTTTAAATAGCTGTTCACAAGGTTTGGGAGTCTAGAGAGACTTGTCGGGATTTGTCAGGCTCAATTTATCCTCAGATATTCTCTTTGGGAAAAAAACTGGAAGCACGCAATGTAGACTGGCTTTACTAGGCTGAGAGGATGTCAGATACATATTGTAAAATTATTGAATTGGGATTTTATAAGTAGGCCACAAAATCATGGGACAGACAAAAGAAAATGGCCATACAATATGGTCATGTAGATATGGGTGATAAACATACAGCAAAAGGACACAGAGTAGGCTACGTTTACGCACAAAATATCTAGCTCGACACACTCTCCCCTCTGCTGAAACTAAAGAAGTGATGAAAAAGTCAGACCAGCTGTCAGGCCAGTGTTTTTGCCCTCATTGCTACTACTTTGCTAAGTAAAGGTTTTACTTCCTGGCAGCTGAACAAATCCGACTCGACTAATAGTCTTACTTACTGCATTTTCTTTCTCTCTTCAGGGACACCTCAGGACAGGGGAGATTCTGCACCATCTTTCGCTCATATTCCCGTGGTGCACAGGTGAGTAGCACACTGCTTAAATAGACTAAGTGTTGCGAATAGCCGCAAAGCGGAATTTTAATTTCAGCGCCGATGTTACCCAATCAGTCCGGCCACACCGGCTGTGATCAGGTGTGGAGCGGTTGCTGCTGCCATTGTTTCTTTTGCGAGCGAATGTGTCAAGCCAGGCAAGTAAGCGCATACAGCAAAGCCCCATTGCATCTGGGTACTTTACCAAATAAAACAAATTTCAAAATAAAACACCCAGATTCATGGGGATTTTGGCTGTCTTGACTTCTCATGTGTGTGTACAACAAGAGAGCAATCAGGCACCCAGAGAGAGAAACGGACGGATCAACTCACACACACACACCCACCCACACACACACACACACACACACACACAGACACACTGGAAGAGAGAGGGATCAGCCTTCAGCCAACAGCAAGGTGCTCTTGGCTAATCGTGGCGCAGTGTGTTCCTGCCATGAACTCCACTCTGCATGGAGTAAATCTGCATGACTTAATGTAAAGGAGCAAGCGTTTGTCATAGGGACCACAGGCAGCATGTTTGACATCCTGTTGATACTGTTTTGTGTGTCGCTTTAGGGGATCCTCCTGGTGTATGACATCACCAACCGGTGGTCCTTTGATGGAATCGACCGGTGGATCAGAGAGATTGATGAGGTGAGTCTGGGAGATGGGCTCATAATTGGTGTGATGAGGTTTGATGGATGTTGGGATTAAGGCTGACACAATTTTGAGTTTGAGTTGACAAATAATTTTCATACAAACTGTTGTGATTAACCCACATAGACCCATTTTTGTTTTTCTGGAACCGGGGGGGGGGGGGGGGTTCTTGGAAGAAGAGAGCAGGTCAATAGTAGGTGCCAGATAAAAGTGGTTCAGGGTCAGGTTACTTTGTTTGTGTCCATGGGTAAACTAGGTTTACAGTCTCAGAGGCAGGACATCCTTAAAACTCTGTAGACCACCACATAACATGCAACACACCAAACCTTAAAACATGTAATAGAGACAGTAAAACATGGATAAGAAGAATAGAAAACAAGCAGAACATGACCAAAGTGCTTGTGCGTTTTGTTATATGAAGTAAACATTACTATCATTTATTTTATTAATTCTGTTTGTTTAATAGAGTGACAAAACTGTTTTTGAATCTTGTAGTTCTCCGTTTAGAAGGGAGATTCTGGAATTTCCTATTCAGAGGGTGTAGGCTATCTCCTAGGATGACCATAGCCATCCGCTGTAGTTGTTTAGCATACAGGGATGTGGGGTGCAGCTAGGACTCCCCAGTCAGCTTACTCGGCCATTTTAAAATTTGATTTAGGCGATTCTTGTGCTTAACTGAAACACACCCAAACCTTGACGCTATGGAGAAAGATATGATGGATTCTATAAAAGCATGATACAATAATGCCATTATGGTCTTGTCTATATGAAAATGGTACAGTTTTCTCAAGCAGTATAGACACTGTTGTCCTTTTTTACAGAGAGCTACACAATTCTCTTGGAAATTGAATTTAGGTTCGATGATTGTCACTAGATATCTATAGGATTCTACATGATCCGCTATAATTCTGGCTTTATATTCTGGAGTTTTACCAAAATCAATGTGCATATCCTTTTTTTGGATATGTTCAATTGAAGGTGTGACTCCTCACACCATGGGACAAAGTCTTCAGTTATTGGTCCGTGGCCTGTGTCATTTTTATGGAGCAGTGTCACTATGATGGAGTCATCCGCATATTTAATGATGGTCCTATTTACGTATTTGCTGTTACACATGTTTGTGTATAGAATGAACAGAAGGGGTGAACGTACACACCACTGTGGTGAACCTGGGGAAGAGTAAAACTGACCAGACAGAGCTTCGTTCACCCTTACAGAGAGCTGTGTCCTGGTGTCCTGTTGTCCTGTGGTATACGTCATCTGAGGCTGGGAACCTATACCTTTATTTCAGACGTTGCTCTTTATCATAAATCTGTAATAAACATTGTGTTTCGGTTAGGCGCCTAATCAGACTTTGAAAGAGTATATAAGAGCTTAAAACATTATGATGGAAGTATATGATCGCCATTATTGCTCATTAATGGCCAATAAGCTGTTGCAGCACGTTTGGCTTGATACCAGTGGTTATATAGATTCCCTACCAAGTACTCTTCAATTTCAATTCAATTTTATTTATTGTATCAATTCATAACAAGAGTTATCTCGAGACACTTCACAGATAGAGTAGGTCTAGACCACACTCCATACTACAAGACACAAAGACCTTGAGGACCCCCGTGTTTCCACTGTTTAACACGATGTTTCCAACGAACAATGTTACAATTACAATGTTCCAATACAATTCAATTCAATTCAATTCAATTCAATTTTATTTATAGTATCAATTCATAACAAGAGTTATCTCAAGACACTATACAGATAGACCACACTCCAGAATTTACAAGGACCCAACAGTTCTAGTAGTCTTCTCCAGAGCAGGCAACAGTGCAACAGTGGCGAGGAAAAACTTCCTTTTAGGAAGAAACCTCGGTCAGACCCAGGCTCTTGGTAGGCGGTGTCTGACGACCGGTTGGGGTTAGAATGAAGAGTGGCAATAACAAAAATAGAAAAAATTAGTAGTCTGTAGCAGTTCTTTGTAGTAGTTCATGGCATAGCAGGACGCTGTGCGGCATTACAAGGCACAGCAGGACAAAGCAGGGCACTGCAGTGTAGCAGTTTGAACATGGCATAACAGAACATACAGGTTTCTCATTGTTTTCTAAAGTGATCACTTCTCATTCACTTATGGCTCAGTGTGGTTCTTTAAACTGTTTGCAAACTGTAATCCTTTACAGTGAATAGACATTGAATTTCCCCTCAAGAGGACAGGATTGTTGGCACTAGATGAATATAAAATCTATTAACATGTCCAGAAATCAGAGAGCTCCTTTGGAAGGACATTTTTTTGACAGTTAGTTTTCTCCCTTATTGTATTACTGAAAACAATCCAGCTGGATTTTCTGATGAATTTGCAAGCACCGGGGAAGTTTAAATTTATCTCTTTGCTTTCAACATTCATGTTTCCATTTATAAGATGGGACAAAGGGTCAATAGAAGGAGTTAAGTGCATCACTTAAGACGACCTGGGTGTATGTCTGTGTGCGTGCGTGCATACATGCATGTGATGTCCTTCCTGCTCACTTAGAAACCTAGAGGATGTCCGTGTGTGTGTGTGTGTGTGTGTGTATGTGTGTGTGTGGTGATATTTTTGGCCTGTGGAATGTTTCTGTTTGGCCTTTCCTGCTCCACCTCCACAGATGAGGTGTGGTCCTTATCTGCCACAGGTAGACAAGTAGAAAAGGAGGGATGGGAAATCTCTGGATGATGAAAGTTAAACAATGTGCAAAAAGGGAACTCTTTAGGGTTAGGGTTTAATAACTGCTTTATTTGATTACTCCAGCATTCTGAGCTGACAGTGTGTTTCCCATTTGTTGTTATTTTCATTTTTATATTTTGATCAATCAATTCATCAATTAGTCTCTAAAATGTCAGAAAATAGTGAAAAATGCCCTTCATATATTTCCAGGCATAAAAACAACTTCTTAAACTAGTTTGTTTTCCAATCACCAACAATATAAAACAGAGAATATCTAGATACATCTGGATATTTGGAACCAAATATCTGGCTTAATAAAACACTTGTATTCTCATTTTACAGAATAAAACAACAGAGCGCAGCGATTACTCCTTCTGTAGTACTATTACCACTTGCTATATCTTTTCAAAAACTAAGCAATTCCATTTATAGGGCCGGGCAATATTGAGAAAATGAAATATCACGATTTTCTTATTACCAAATACCTTGATTCCTATATTGCGATAATATTGTAAGGTTGAGTCTTGGTGCTTTAACTAAATGTTTTTTACACAATGACATTTTTGATAAATATTCTCCAGACATGAGTTAACGACGTAGTGTGTAAAGGTAAATAAAAGAACAGCTAGAACAGTCTGGTAAGTTCAGAACATTACATCACTTTACTGTAACGCAGCCTGTAAAACCAGGTAAAGACAACACTTACCATATTACAAAATTATGACATATCAAAAATCTAAGCGGATATCTAGTCTCATATCGCGATATCGATACATCAAGATATTGCCCAGCCCTGTCCATTTATACTACGGATGTTTCTGAATCTCAGTTATCCAAAATTATATTTTGCAAAGGACAAAAAATACATTTTATGCAGTATTTGGTCTTTCTAGTTTTATTACTTGTATTCAGAGGCCTTTTGAGGAAAACATGCCTTGCTTTTATTAAAAGGTAATACCAGAAACATCTCAGATTCTTCATATTAATGCTGAATATTTTCTTAAGCATATAGCTGCTGTAGATAGTCAAAGATATTTTTTCTTAATTTCACACAGCTATTGGTTTCGGTTCATTTAATTTAAGCATTTCAACTTTCAGACTCTTGAAGCTTGACATAGGTAATTAACAGTGATTTGTTTTTGTGTTATAGTCATGTTTGCATGATGATGGTCGCTGTAGCGTGAACTCAAGAAGAAGAGGTGTACGGCAGATTTGTGTTGCCTTCATGGCTCTGGAATCTGAGTAAACCGAGTAGGCTGTTGATTAGTGTCCATTGTAATTCATCAATGTCTCTCTGACATGAAACATACCCTCCTATAATAAACACTTATTTTTTATTTACCAGCAAATACTTCCGCTTTATTGTCGGAGAAGCATAGAACATGAGAAAACATAAGAAAATACATAAGACATTTTATGCAAATATGTAAAATATAACCAAAAAAAGCTAATATCTACTACAGCTGCTCACATACAGCACAACAAATCTGTGATCACATGACATAAGACTTCTAGCCAAATGTGAGATCAGGCAGTTTCAAACCAACGATCTTACTGGCAAAGTACAAAACCTTCTTCGTTTGCTTTTTCCACCACCGCTGCTGCTGCTCCAGCTGTTCCCGTTTCCCCTGTTGCCGTCCTCGGTGGAGAGACTCAGAGCATGAAAAGGCAACAGGGAGGAAACTGTAAAGAGAGGCTGATGAGAGGTGACAGTCTGGGGGAGTGAAGGAGGAGTGAGGTCATCCTCTTGCTGCCATCATGTTTCATTCAGTTTGTCAGAACAGATGGGGGTGAATTAGAGAGACATGAGCGGCAGGACAAGATACACGCTGCTACTTCCTGGAGCTTGTTGAATTAATAACCTAATAAGCATAAAAAAATAATCAATCAAGCCTCCGCTGGTCTCTTTAGCTTGGATGGAATGCCTCTTATTATTCACTTTCTGTCTCCCTCTGATGCCTCTATTCAGCTGGAGGTACTTTTTTAGCTGATATTCTTATAATGACTCAACTATTCTGTTTAGATCATTTGGGATAAACGGCGTGAAAAATAACGAAGAGATGCAACCAGTATTAAAGTTACAAATATTAACGGCTACCAACGAAAATTCATTCTGTCCTCCTGTTTGACTTTTCCTTCCCAGCATGCTCCAGGCGTGCCTCGAATCCTCGTTGGTAACCGGCTACATCTGGCCTTCAAACGCCAAGTTCCCACCGAGCAGGCGAGGGCGTACGCCGAGAAGAACGGCATGACTTTCTTCGAAGTGAGCCCTCTGTGCAACTTCAACGTTATCGAGTCCTTCACAGAGCTGTCGCGCATCGTCCTGATGAGGCACGGCATGGAGAAGTTCTGGAAGCCCAACAGAGGTGAGTGGACGGGGGGGGCGGGGGGGTCTATGTCAGAACAATTCCTGGAATAATATGAACAACGCAGCTTGGAACAAATAGTAAAGTATCTGGTTTGAGTACACAAGTTTGCTTTAATGCTGTGGGGGAAAAATCTGAGTTAAATTCAGTGTAATTTAATTTTCTACAGAACTAGTTCAATCAGTACACCAGCATTGTGTCATAATCATACTGAGTTTGCTCCCTCAATTTACATCCTTAAAAATTTAAAACCTGCCACCTTCGATTTGTTTTCAGAATCTGCTCTTTTCTTTGAAAATAATAAACGGGTGCACTGCATATGGTTAACTGTGCACGGGTAAAAGGCTTTCATCAGCATCTACAACCCAGCCGTGATGCTTGCTGCCATATTATAAGACAGATATAATCAGGTTATCACAAAATGTCCATTGTCAACACATTTAAATAATTTAAGAAAACAATAAACCTGAAAAGTAGCCATTGCAATAAAGTGCTTGATTTGTAATTTAAGACTGCCATGGTGCTAGTGGTGGAGGGGCAGTGCACGGTCTCCCCATCTGTCAGACGCCTGTTTGTAAAAAATGTCGGGAAATAACTATCTGCGAGCGCACCAGCCGCATATCGGCCAATACAATACACAAAAAACACAAATATCTGACCCATATATCGGCCGGCTAATTAAATCTGTCTATCACTAAGCTTCATTAATGGCAGCTCAATAACAAGAGCAACGGTAGTTATGCAGTGAATGGAAACAAAGTTTCTGTTCAAAAGAAAAACAGAAAGCAACTGTATTGTTATTGTGAATTTATCCACAGGTAAACATGAAGGAAGCTTTGTGTACCAGGAAACAGGAGAAAGTAGGAATAAAAACCCTGTCTCTATTCTAAAACCTGTTCCAAATGATGGCCATTGAAGTAAGCGCAGGCCTTGGTCCCTGTTGCCGATTTTACGTTAGTTTTCTAGAGCAACTGCAGGTAGTTTGGATGTGTTTTTCAAACTGTATAGCTGTAGATTCACTTCAATTCAATCAGTAGGTTTTACTGTATTTAACGCTATACGGATTATTTGTAAACAAGAGGGCACAGTAATAAATCTTTGCTTCAGACAGAATTCAAGACACTATGTGCTAAAGTACCAAAATGGCCTTCAGATGCATGGCACGCTCCCTTAGATGCTAATTAGCCCTCCCCCATTCCTGCCATGCTTTTGTCTGCCACATCTGTAATTACAGAGGAGAGCAAGTGGGAGTGATGTCCTGCTAACTCTCAGGATGGATTAGTCAGGAACAGCGTCATTTTTCTCTATTATTTGCCTTTACACATGTAGGCATTGTATCCGCATTCCTGAGGATTATTTAAAACAAATCCTTGTGTAAATATTTTGTGGAAGCACCAATTGTCAACTCTGCACTGTTGTCGTGATATCGACCATGGAGATGTGTGGTTAAGAAGATGGTGGTGTAACTGTTGCCCTCCTCTCTGCAGTGTTCAGCCTCCAGGACCTGTGCTGCAGAGCCATCGTGTCGTGCACGCCGGTCCACCTCATCGACAAGCTCCCGCTTCCCGTCGCCATCAAGTCCCACCTCAAGTCCTTCTCCATGGCCAACGGCATGAACGCCGTCATGATGCACGGACGCTCGTACTCGCTGGCCAACCCGTCCGGCGGCTCCAAGGGCAACAGCCTGAAGCGCTCCAAGTCCATCCGTCCGCCGCAGAGCCCGCCGCAGAACTGCACCCGCAGCAACTGTAAAATCTCCTAACTCGCGGCTTCCTCGGCGTGAGAGACAATGAACGATCGACAGCATGGTGATCAGGAGTGTACAAGATGTAGTTAGTAGTTAGTTGGAGGAGAAGAGCACATCCCCGAACCTGAAGAGCTGAAGAGCATGAATGACGGATAAGGGGATGAAGGAGTGCTACCTCTCACCTTCACGTTAAAGACCATGATGTACTCTTGTCAGGTGAAAGTGCGGGGAGGGGGGGGGGGGAGAGGGGGGGAGAGGGTGGGGTCTCCACTGATGCCTCAAGATATCAGAGGAGAATGACTGCAGGCATCATGGTCTGCACACACCTGACTCTCACTACCACCAACTGCTCAAATGAGAGAAGGGGAGTTTAAACTACGTATGTACAGAAATCCCTCTCCAACTCAAGCAAACATATTTAGCTCCTCTACGTGATGCACGCCTCATTGTGTCTGGCATCACAGAAATCACCTCAAGATCAATTCTTCACTTTTATGTCGGACTTTTCCTTTTCGTTCTTCGGTCCGTGTGGTTACAAGTTCACCTGTGTTCTGTCCACACAGCTGGTTTTATTTGGTGTTGTTCTTAATGACCAATAAGCTAATGATCAAGACACTAGTAAGCAGCCAGTCCTTTTATTGATCATTGTCATTCATCAGCTGGCTGTAACAGTTGTTGGAACACTCATTGTGCTTTGGAAGGTGAAATGTTTTATTTATTAACACTCGTTGAATTGAAGTCTTGGTGACTAGATGAGTGAAGGTTCCCACCCGGTGTTGTAGTAGAGGTGGAGGGATTCAAACAGGACTCCCCCAAAATCTCCTAAATGGTCCAGACTTGCTGGTGTACCTACATTTTGTAGAGGTGTCTTGTGTCAATATAAACACGTCGCTTTTGGTTTTCTTTTTTTTTAATAATGAGCCAGTTGCAACAAACTGGCTTAAAGTACAAAAACAAATATGAAATGGATGAGTGAAATTTCCCCCGGTAACCAGTTCTCACATTAGAGTTTTAGGTTTCTATTTTTAGTCTGGGGTTCACACAGGCGCTTTGCGGTGATGAGGGATCAAATGATGCTTGTTGCCATGGATACCACTCAACGCTATGACAAATAAGTATCCTATTTAAAGTCTCTCCACATTTATTTTTAACCTAATGCCACTTGAAGAAAAAACATAATCGAAGAATGCTGGCGATATTCTGCTTCTTTTTTTCACATTTTTCATCAAATCCCATTGAAAGCCATTTTCTTTTTGGCCAGAGAGCTTCTGGGAGTTGTAGTCTGGAGTCTCAGATCTCACACCTCACCTGTCATGTCACACCTGCTACATGCAGCAGGAACCTGCACACACCAGGCCTGGCTCCTTTTATTTGAACACGTATGCAGAATGACGTGGATCTGCTTTCCATCCGTTGGTTTCCGTGTTGAGGCGGAGCGAGCAGGAAGCCCAGATATGTCAGGCTGTCCTCGGATGATGGCGAGAGTGGCAGTGAAAGGCCTAATGAGTGTAAACAGAAACCAGGCTGAGTAGCTGGACAGGATCGTGTCAGGTAAAGTGGAATGTTTCTTGTGTTAACAGTAAACAGTGACCCGTGTTTATCCGTTTTTTATGACCAGCTCTTTGTTTCCCATAGTAATAACTAAAGGACCAAACTGCTGCTTCGTTTTAAAGAATATTTGATCCAGTCACCTACGTTGTTTAGAGGCGATAAATCGAGAGATCAATCGCCAAATATTTATATTTTAGGTAAAATTCTAAGTAATTTGCTGTTTTAAACATTGGAAAATCTTTTGGGGTTTTGAACTGTTGATTGTACAAAACAAGACATAGGATTCAGGAAATAGTGATGGGCATTTCTTACTATTTGCTTTTGACAATTTATAGACCAAACGATTGGCAGATTATTCAATATTGAAAGCTAGAATTGATTTCAGCTTTTTTCCAGGCAGCAAAATGGTTTCAATATATTTCTAATAAACGGGAGGGGACTATTTTAGCAGGGGGATTAATCCACAGTCGGAGGGGTGTTTGTTGGACAACTCTACGGCATGGAGGATTAAGATAAATCAGGCTTTGGACACAGTTGTTTTAGTTTTTTGGGATTTGTTGACAATAAGGAAAATGCAGAATATCACCAGTGGTTGTCTTTGAAATATGAGCACTATTTGTCATCAATATAATTAAGGTATCATGAGAAAACGATTAACCCTTGTGGTAACCCTTTCTACTATCACAGAGTTACTTTTTTAACCAACTTCAGTTCTTATCATAATAGATAGTTCTTCCAAATATTTGGAACAGTCTCACAATTTTAAACATTAAATTCCAGTTGTTGTTTTTTTTACATAATGTCACTGTTTGTTATGAGAATAATTGCAATGCATGAAAGGCTGCAGTGATCTGTAATACAGCAGCAAGCCCCGAGTGGAGACCAGGAGAATAGCATGGAATTGGAATTAGCTCGGAATCTACAAGCCTGACCTAATGGAATGCATGGTTTCATGCTGTAATAATAGTGGGATCAAACGTGGTTAAAATGGTCTTTGCGAGTGGCATTTATCTGTTTTAGATGCAAAGTTTCTTAAAGACTTATAAATACCACCCTTACCCTTAAAGTATACACGCTATTATTAACAGAGCCAAAATGATCGAAAAAGGCAGAAATGTCCCGAGTGATGCACAGGGGTAACCGCCATATGATTTCCCCCTCATTTCATACTACATGCTGCATTCATGTCCAGTGGGAAGTTTCAGATACAAGTGGACGAAACAACAAGGAAGCAGCTGATCCAATGTATCGGCCGTTTGCGTGACCGGACTGAACCAACAGTTGGAGCAGGGGAACTCTTCCAAGTCGCTGCTTTTGAACCCCCAAAGCGTTCCAACTGGGTTTCCCACAGGATTGAATGCAGCATGTCTTCTTCTCTTCTCTCGCTCTGATCTGCGCCACCACCTCCGCATGCTGTCCCATGATTCCTAGCTGCTGAATAATGGATGCTCTTTTCATAGATCTCTGGAGGGCTTCGTCAGTAAGCCTCTCCGTTGCTGCTCTTTCATCCTCCACTCAGCTCAGCGTGGTTAGTTTCCTCATCTTCACTGCTAGTCCTCCTCTCCATCTCCATCTCTCTTCTCCCTCTATATTATAAAGAATTAGCTGCTGCTTGTTTCCCATTTGAGATGCCACATTTATTTTCCTCAGGTGTTTTGTGTGTTTTCCCTCCTCAATGCGGTGCGGCCCATTCAGCCCAGTGTTTATTCTCCGTGTGTAGATTAGTGCGAGTGTCCTCTCTCGGCCTCATGTCAGGGACTCGTCTTTGCCTCCAGACTTTAAGGTAGTCTTGACTCTGTGGTGAAGCCTCTTCGCTTTAGGAAAGATTCCCACTGATGCAGCGAAGACCATACCAATCTCTTAACTCGCTTACCCCCATTTCCTACAAATGAGTACTTTCAATCAGTGGCTCTGTGCCTGTTTGAAAAAAGTACGTCAGTTAAAGAACAAAATTAAAAGTACTCACCATGCAGAATTTCAGAACAATGTATATTATGCTAATGGTTTATAATTGTTGATGCATTAATGTGTTAATGATCTACAATAATAAATTCTCATGAAATTAGTTGACTTATATTTGTATTAATAATGTGAATCTATTAAGTAACTAAAGATTTCAAATAAATGTAGTAAAAAAGTAACCCTAACCCCTTGACATTTAGTGCAGTAGAAGTATCAAGTAGTATAACATGGAAACACTCAATTACCTCAAATTAGCAGTGAACACCCCCCCCCCACACACACACACACACACACAGACAAACACACAAACACACACACACACACCTCTGGAAACCGGCAGCTGCAAGAAAGCTCGGAAGAGCCTGTTTACACATGTAGAATGATTAACAGTTCATTTATAGGAAATGGGTTCAAATGTGTAAACGCATGCGCTGGTCCTTTTTTAAAGGAGGGGTAAAAATAAACTAATGCCCCCGACCAGAAGACCGTTTGTAGTCTCCGAGTCCCACAGCTCGTCTTTTGTGTTTGTTCCGTCAACATCAGTGTTTTGAGAAAGAAGGAATTTGACTCGAGCTTGTTGCCATTTTTTTTCAGAGAGGTTTCTCTCTCTCTGTAATGCACATGGAAAATGCTTTTATTGTTGTTGTTGTTGTTGTTGCAGACTCACAAAGCTCAATAGCCCTCACTGGGTGTAATGATGTTGTTTTGTGTTATATTGTACATCCAGCCTCGTTTTCCTCCATGTTTTCATCTCCCTTTGTTCTTCTTTCTAAAGACTTCCTCAGTGTTGACTCTTTGCAAAATTGTGTTTCTCCTGAACTTTACATTTTGGACTTTCATGGACATTTTTTTTTTAAAGATGGATACACCTGTAGAGGATTGTGAGAGATTCAGGGACGCCCTCTCTAAGTGTTTGTATAAAGGAGCAAACTGTTGGGGGGGGGGGGGGGGGGGGGGGGGGGGGGGGGGGGGGGGGGGGGGGGGGGGTGTTGTAAAACACTAGTCTGTTTTTTGGCTGAAGCTGCTGAGTAATCTGAAGCGAGTGTATGATAGTGAGTGTGTGTGTGAGAATGTTCTTCACAAAGCTGAACATGTTTTTTCTTTTTTTAAATTATTGATTGTACAGTTTCGAGGGTATGAAGAGAGACTTTTTTCACAATAAAACTATTGAATGTCAGAGTCAAGATCTCACTGCTGTTATTTTTAATGTGATTCTCTGTTCGAGTGTTGGGTGTTTCCTGTGGGGAGGCTGCCATCTACTGGAAGTTACACCACATCTCTCTTCTAGTCAAGACATCAAGACTGCTAGATATTAGCCCTTGGGTTTGTCCCATAGACCCGCATTAGAGCCGACGACTATATAGCTGTGTGCACACATCGGGTTAACTTGTGTCTACATTTTTATCATCTTGTATTCTTTAAATGCCTCAATTTTTGCTGTCCACACAGGACTGTTTAAAAAAAAATAATTTCCAAGGTTATGGTTCAGTTTATTAAATTAATAAGAATTGAATAAAGAAAACAAGGTAGTTTAAAGGAAACACGGTCGTAATGAAAGAATATTAAGAACAAAAAGTTAAAAAAATATATAACTAATATTTACAAAGAAAAATACACGTGTATATAACTGTTACACACATGTTGTAATACAAAGAACTGGGATAGAAAGTGGGACAGCCAAAAATAAGATGAGCCTTTATTAATTCCCAGAGGATAAATTAAGTACGTTTTTAATGTTTACCTGCTTATAAGTAAAGCTTTTATTTTGAAAAGGATGTTCTCTGACCGGAAATATTTCATGCAAGCGCTAACTCGTCAAACGTTGCACGTTGGGCTGCTGTTTTCACAACATAAACCGCGTATAAAACCCGAAGATCAGACAGATCCGGCCCGTAAACGCAGCTGATTGCCCGCATCATGTCCAGCATTCAGCTTCTCCGCGTGCTCGTTAACGAGCGGCTGTCTGCGGCCGCTGAGGAGATCTTCGAGGCGGTTAAAAAAACCATCGTTAACTACGAGGAGGAGATCCTGCTCTCTAAACGGGAGATCCACCGGCAGCGCAGGATGCTGCGGACAGTTTTACAACCTGAAATAAAAATAAACAAACACTCAGGTTTGTGAATTATTAGCATGCATTCATTCTTTAACATCTGGCTCCGACTATGCCCCGAATCGCCATCAACAAGAGCTTCGTCAACGCCCACTTTTCTGGTGAAAACGAAGTGGTGTCAGAAGTATTTAGTTTAGCTAGCTAGCTAACTTAACTATGGCCGCTTGTTTTCTTTCTTAAATACATTGGTAGTTAAATGGGATGAATGCTAAAACAGGTTTATTAGCGGCTTTAACATGCCTCATATTAGCCAGGCCCTTCCGGGGTAAGATGATACCTGCCTAATAGAAAGAACGTCAGAACACCAAACGCCATTAAAAAATCTAAACATAATATTTGCTTGTTTATCTGCCAATACATATACCTAATAGCCCACGATTCAATATGTTTTTTTTATTGCAAGGGTATAGCTTTACATTCGGCACACAATTGATTCACCAAACAGCTCTACATTCAGATGGAAAAAAAACGTATTACTTATTGTGTGTGATCACTATCAGCGGTAACACACATGTTGAAAAACGAGTCTGGTTGGAACAGGAGTGAATATGAACAACAATATAAAGTGATTTTTGGGGTTTTACATACGCCGAATTAGAGATTGCATCCGATTGATTTGGAAAAAGTCATAAGTCATTTTCATGATGTTAACTAGTAGAAGTGAAGAGTCATTCATTTGTCACATTGAATGATGTCAGGTGGAACTTTGTAACGTTAGTCAAAGCCAAATCCAATCAAAATAATGATCAGCAAACTACTGAGATGGCAAATGTTTTCCCTTTTATATAAATATACATTTAATTTGTCACACAAATATACTCTTCACTCACTACAGTCTTATTGGAGCCAGAGTTCAGGTTTGTCATGTGAAAAGTTTTACTTCAGGACCACTAGTGTTAGTGTTAGTGGGAGAGGAGCTGAAATTTGTTGATGAACAGAAAGTTTATTACATAACTATTTGGACTGTGATTTTACAAGCAAAAAAAATGCTGGGTTGTGAACTATGTTGGTCAGCCAAAACAATCTAACAAAGCAATTCAGGGAGAATTACATTTTTTAAATTAGAAAACGGTTTATTTTTTAAGATTAGTTATTACTGAATAAGCAGCTGCTACCTAGTTGTTACTTAATGCTAACTTATTATTACTTAATATTAATATCTACCCTCCATGCCATATTTTTCTCTGTCCTGCAGGCCAACCACAGCTGGCTCTCTCCGTCTGGGACGAGGACTTGACCTCGGACCAGCAGCAGGGGCACTGCGATCAGGAGTGGAGCTCCGGTCTGAACCAGGACGACCCGGAGCCCCCCCAAACTGAGAAGAGCCAGGTGGAGGACCACTCCAGCTGCCAGGAAGACGAGGAGGAGGAGGAGGAGGAGGAGAACACCATCAGGTTCATCTTCACTCCTCCGTACGTGAAGAACCAGCCTCAGTCCAGTTACCACAGCGCTAAAGGAGAAGGAGATCCTCTGCCGAGCACTTCAGCTGAGCAGGATCAACCAAAGGTGGAGGACGACGGCCCCGCGTCCTCCAGCTGTTCTGCAGCCGAACACGAAGACAGTGACGAGGAGTGGCGGGGGAGCGCGGGAACTCAGAGCGAAGATGGCGACGGCGACAGCGACAGCGGCCGCAGGTGGAAGGAGAGGAAGCAGCCTCGTCTACCGACGTCCCCGAAACCGCCCCCGGCTAAAAAAGCCAAATCACGAATCTGCTGTAAGGTGTGCGGGAAGGCCTTTCACGCCAACGTCTCTTTGGTAAATCACATGGAGGTTCACCCAAAGGACGTCTGCGGCGTGTGCGGGGACTGTTTCCAGACCGAGGAGAGCTTTGAAGTTCACCTGAAGACGCACGTGAGAGCTGAAATTTGCAAAGTTTGCGGGAAATGTTTCGGCGCCTCCAGCTCTCTGGAGACGCACATGAGGATCCACACGGGAGAGAAGCCGTTCAACTGCAGCGAATGCGGGAAGTCTTTCAACTGTCGCCACAACATGATGCGACACATCCGGATACACACTGGGGAAAAGCCGTATCCTTGCACCATCTGTGGAAAATGCTTCAATGACTATTCCACGTTGAAACGCCACCTGCTGGTCCACGTGCACAAGAAGAACCAGGACCCGGAGAACGCTTTGGAAAATGAAAACGGCGACGACGTCAAGACGAAGACATCGTCAGCGAAAAAGCAGCCGACCCGGACCATATGTGAAGTGTGCGGGAAAACGTTCCACTCCGTTGTCTCTTTGGTGAATCACGCCAAAAGTCACGCCACGGACCTCTGCGGCGTGTGCGGGACGCACTTCGACTCTGAGGAAAACCTCAAACTTCACCTGAAGACTCACAAGAACGGGAAGGTCTGTGAGGTGTGTGGGAAGTGTTTCGACAGCCAGGCGAACCTGGAGATGCACATGAGGATCCACACGGGGGAGAAGCCGTTTCTCTGCAGCGAGTGCGGCAAATCCTTCAACTGCCGACACAACATGATGCGACACATCAGGACCCACACAGGAGAGAAACCCTACCTGTGCAACATCTGCGGCCGCTGTTTCAGTGACCACTCCACGCTGAAGCAGCACAGCAGCACGCACACCGGAGACAAACCGCACCGCTGTGAGGTCTGCGGTAAAGGCTTCCACCGGAAGACATACGTCAGGCTTCACATGAAGAGCCACACATCTGAGAAGTGACTGCTCTGTGAATATGCACGGGTGTAAATAGGCTATATGACGGAACTTGTGTAAAAAAGAAAACCGTACAAGCTGAGCTGCTGGTGAGAGAAGACACCGTAGCATGTATGGCATTGCCTAGCCTACAATGCTGTGTCTAATATGCAATTAGCCTACTTTGACAAGTCTTGCTGGGTTTTAGGATGGCCTGTAGAGTTATGAATAAGCAAAACTCGGAGAGCAGCTGAAACTACGAAAATAAGAATGGTTGATCCCCCCCTCGCCCGGACGTCGCTGCTTCCCAGGGCCGTGGACTTGATGCTGGTTGCTCCCTCTGTCTCCCTGGGGCAATGTTGTCGACCAATTTTTTCGTGTCATAACCATTCATATCTAAAGACCGTGTGTGGGGAAACATAATGTAATACCCATTGACTAACAAAAAATAAATGACAACGGCCCAACGACGCATGATTTGACCCATCGACTTTCAGGGGGCAGCCCTGTGAATGACACATTTATAAAAACATCTTAAAGATGAGGCTCACCCAGCTATAGCTAGCTCACCCAGTGTGCGCCCCATGTAGGCGGAGACTTGGCAGGGGCCCGGATCGCAGTCCACCCCGTGGCCCTTTGCTGCACGTCCTCCCCCATCTCCCTCCCCTTTCCTGTCTTCAAGCTATCCTTTCAGTTAAAGACCATAAAACCCCCAAATATTCTTTCAAAAAATAAATCAAAAAAACATCTTAAAAATGCTTTGTTTTCTCTCTTTATTTAATCCCAGATGCGTAAACCTCAAAACAGCATCTCCATGTCAGTTCAATTGAAAGAGGAGTGTCTGTAATTCGAAAGTTACTGAAAAGGATTTCAGTCAATTCCTCTTTTGGGGTTTCTTAACAACCTGTTGTAGCATAATACCTTGATACCATAATAGGTTACTTTTTTTTAAACTGCAGGCAAAATAATTTGAAATATGAGACGTGACAAATTATCACCAGACAGCATTTTGCTGCCCTCAGGTTGGAGAATAAAAAGTTCTGCAGGTTTAAATCTGTTATACTGGTGTTTGAGCACCTGGTGGCAGCAGAATGTGCTTTAAACACAACTAATATTCCCCTTCTAAAGGACGTATGGCAAACAGGGTTAACAATTAGCTGCTCGTTAACACATCACTCATTCAGAGTCTTGTTTATGTCCAATATTCATTCTGCAACTTCAACTTCAGTTTATATACTTCAATTCAATTTTATTTAGAGTCTCAAATCATCAGAGTTATCTCAAGACACTTTACAGATAGAGTAGGTCTAGACCACGATCTAAAATTTACTAAGACCCAACTCCTTTTAGGGAGAAACCTCATCACATACACAGTCTCTTCACAGGTTAAAATTTAACAACAGACACACAACTGTGAGACTTCACATGTACAAATACACAAAGAATCTCACACATGAGGGTGAGAGTGTTAATATCGCCACAGGGTTGAATTGAGGACATTTAAAAAAGTTAATGCAGCATCAGTGATTAAAATGAGGTAACTGCTGTATTTATCAAAGTAGAAAACAGTTGGCCACAACACTGAGAAGAAAATAACAATCTCAGCCAATCAGAGTTTTCTGTTACACGACTAAAATAACTTGTAAACGTGCGCATGTTCCCTTCCTTGAGGATATTTTGCTGCGGCACCGTGGCTTTTCCCGGTGCTCAGCCAAGCCAAGTGTGATTGGTTTAAAGAAATTCCAATAAACCAGAACCCGTTTTCCTCCCATCTCGGAATGCTGTGTGGACTAGCCGGACCCTCCTGAGAGTCTGGAGGAAGGTCTGGCAAAGAGAGACTAGCAGTGTATTCATCTGTTGCAGCTCTAGTGAGCATTTGTGGCAGCAGAATGGTGTATGTGGGATTGAGTCAATGTGTGTGTGTGTGTGTGTGTGTGTGTGTGTGTGTGTGTGTGTGTGTGTGTCAGCCGGGCAACTCACTGATTTTTGTGGTAAAGAGATAAAAGAGTTCAGAATCATCTTATCTGTTACATAAAGTGCTTTAAAGTTTGTTTTTGTTTTTAAATCAGTTGTTGAAGCGATGTAGTGCCAACCTTTTTAATTTATTACACACTGCATATTTTTCTATTTTCATTATTTCCCTCAGGTTTCCTACTGAATATACTTCATATTCTCCTCTCATATGTATTTACTGTTCGTTTGCATTCAGGCTACAGTCTTCTGTTGTAAATGTAAATGTGCTGTATTTATATAGCGCTTTTCCAGTCTTAACAACTGCTCAAAGCGCTTTTACATCTACAGGGAACATTCACCATTCACACACATTCATACACTGTGGCCGGGGCTGCCGTACAAGGTGCCACCTGCTCATCAGATAAACATTCACACAAATTCACACTCCGATGCGCAGCACCGGGGGCAACTCGGGGTTCAGTGTCTTGCCCAAGGACACTTTGACAAAGTTTTTAAACTTTGATAAATAATGTCGGTTGCATCATGTTTAACGCCCTCCATGTAGTACTGTTTACTGCAGCAACAGTGAAGTCCCCTTAAAAACACGCAGAATCATGTTGCTGTGGGTATTTTTGTATTTTGACTGCTCTTCAGGATTTAAAAATCGTTTTTTAATCTTCTCATTTGTGGCATTTATTCATCAGATAATGTTTCCAAGACATTAAAAATCCCCTTGTAATATGGAGATTACCTGATGTGGTCACCCAAAGATGAGCTGTGAGACTGGCATTGTATCCACATCCAGTCTTTTTAATAAACCTGTATGACTTAATATTTATCATTTATTCTAGAATTCACTTTCTGTTGAAGAAGTGACAAGCTAAGTTACAGAGGAAACATTCAGAACATAATATTAATGTAACAACTTTAGGAAGCATGTTTTCAGTTTCAGGAGTCAGGAAAGTTCAGGAATTATTTCCTTGGATGGGAGAAAAAGTAGAGACGGCATGCAAGAAAAGTCCCTGTCCAGATGTTTCTGTTACTTGGTTAGTGCCTGAAATCTCTTGGCCACATGAAAGAATTTGGCAAAATTACTATGAGACACAAAATGACCAGAGATGAGATGCAAACCTACTAAAAATAGATGCAAAACAATCAGATATGTAAAAGTATGCAAAACAACCCAAATGAGCAAGAGGAGAGCGCTTTTCTAGTCATAACAACTACTCAAAACTTTTTACATAGTACAGTAACACTCACACACGTTCACACTCTGATGGCGCAGCATCGGGGGCAGCTCGGGGTTCAGTGTCTTGCCCCAGGACACCTCGACATGGGACTGCAGGGCCAGGGATCCTATTGGCAGGTGACCGATCTGCCTCTGAGCCACAGCCGCCCTGGTTTGTTTCAAAACCAGTCCATGGCAGTAATAAGTAAACAAAACAAAATAGTCATTGACTCATATTAACAACTTGTTAACAAACAGGACACAGATAACAAAGTTAACAGAATTTGAAGGGAGGAGCAATACAAAAAATAGAGAAACAGCTGATGACTCATGATGTGAGACATTTGGCCTTTTTGGTAGAATCCAGAAAAAAACAAAAGTGTATGTGTCATCAGTTAATGCAGCTGGGCTCACACTGTGTGTGTTTTAACGCTAACATACCCACTGTCATCATGCTAATATGTCTATGCATCCTTAAAGGAAGTTGTGTGTGTGTGTGTCTCTCTTTCACCCTTCTTAAATCATTAGGTGACTTTAAGTGAGATCTCACGCTGAAGAAACTAAATTAGAGCACGACTTTGGTTAGAGCAAAACAAGTTGGAGCAGAAGTGAAATGATGAGTCGTTCATTTGATGCTCACTCTTTGTTCGATGCAGGGTGAGTCCCAGCAGTGTTTTATATTAAACTCAGAGCAGGAGGAAAGCGTGTCATCGACGCAATGAAGTGCGTTAATGAATCCGTACACAAATTTTGAAAACACAATGGAGTGTTGCATGAGTCACAAGAACGGGAACCCTTTTAGACTGGATTCCACCGCAGGTGATGCCTCATTAAAACAAACTACATGCAGTTTGCAGGACGTGTCTGATGTGTTCCAAATGGCCACGCCTGCAGCTGGGGCGAAAAGTGAAGCACTTTGGGCTGAATGCTTGTATGAAAGGTGCTTCATAAACAAAGCTGAGTTCAGTTCCGATGAATGCATTTGATCTAGGAAAGGAGAATACTACTACAGTAAAGTATGAAACAAGTGGAGGATAGTCAACCTAACTTCAGTTTATTCACCGGGGATGGCAGTAGTTGGGATGTGAACCGGAGGGTCGTTGGTGCCAGTTCACTTCCTGAGCACTCCCAAGGTGCTCGTTAGCAAGGCACTGAACCCACAACTGCTCTGTCCGTCGACAGCTGCAGCAACCTCACTCCGACTTTGCTCCATTTGTGCATGTACAGCTCCTGAGCATGTGTGTGTATTTCAGGCCTGTGTGTTCTAACACAGAACGATAACATTGTAATTTCCCTTGCAACTTTAATACATTATTACTAATGTATGACTAAAGACAACAAACATCTAGGGATGATTATATACAATATAATATAAAACTGACCTTGTTCCTTTATACTAATGAATATGTTTCAGGCAGCCACAGCGTCTACCTAACTAAAGCTCCCCTGTATATCTAGGGAGGATTTTCAAGATCCTTCTAATGTGAGCTACCAGCTAGCCTGAACCTCCTCATATGCTTGGCAGAGTGTAAAGGTTGCCTTGGCCTTAGACACAGACATTTCTTTATAACCGATTCATTTTCTACCACACTGTAGCTTAAGTGTTTTCAGCTCTGCTCATCTCAACAAACCTCTACGTCTGGCTGGCAGGACAGAAACACAACACCATCGCTGTGTTGACCACACCCAGATAAATACATAGTGTATACAAAAGTCTTAAAACTATGCAAGAAGTGAAACGAAAGTGACAGATGAATGCACCACCTCCCAAAGCCTGGTGGTGTCTATATAAATCAGAGTGAACTCGCAGCCTAAACTCTTGGAGGAACTTGGAGAGAGGTACGTGAACACACTTTTCAAAAAATGCATTCTACGAAAATATTAATATGAAGGATGAAGTTAGTAAGTCTGATGGAAAGTGTGCACTAACCCCTTCAATGGAATATATTGATGCAGTGAACTTACTGACTGATGAAAGCAGATTTATCAGATTTTGTTTATTGGTAACTTCAATTCAATTTCAATTCAATTTTGTTTATAGTATCAATTCATAACAAGAGTTATCTCAAGACACTATACAGATAGACCACACTCCAGAATTTACAAGGACCCAACAGTTCTAGTAGTCTCCTCCAGAGCAAGCAAAAGTGCGACAGTGGCGAGGAAAAACTTCCTTTTAGGCAGAAACCTCGGTCAGACCCAGGCTCTTGGTAGGCGGTGTCTGACGACCGGTTGGGGTTAGAAATTTGTAGTAGTTCATGGCATAGCAGGATGCTGTGCAGCATTACAAGGCACAGCAGGACGTAGCAGTCAGGGAAATAGCCAGGCTTGGACCCAAATGCAGAGTTGAGGAAGTGTCCAGAGGTAGGCAGGCAGGCAAGACAAAACACTGGACACTGAATCCAAGACGATACATTCGGTATGTATTGTCTTGGATTCAGTGTCCAGTGTTCTGTCTTTGTCACCGACAATGATCCCACACAATACAAAGACAGCACAGAGACTAAATACACCAGATAACGATGATGGAACAAGGGACAGGTGACACAAGGGCTCAGGAAGAGGCTCAACACATCAGGGAGGGGCAGACAAACAGATTGGAGGGAAAACACAAGGCGGGACAGGAAAAGAGAAAAATTGGAGACTACAAAACACTGAAACATGCACAACCATGATAGCAACAAACATTTCTCTGAGTTCACTTTTTCAAAACACAGTCAACAGAAGTCAGTGTGGACTCAACTTTGGATAACTTTGCATTGCTTTATTTTCTGGTTTAATTCCAGTTTTTCTTTTCTTTTCTTTTTTTACATTGGTGTTTGATTCCTCCACATCTAAGTCTTTACACTTCTTTTTTCCTACAGTGAACCTGACACCAACATGCAGTGTGAGTGGGCTGAAGAGGATGATCTCCCCTATGGAGCAGTTCCACTGGTCACAGATGCACCTGATGATAATAAATTGTACATCATGTACCATGGCACCAGCAGCCATAACGCTCAATTAATCCTGGCCAATGGTTTCAAGCAGTCGGAGGAGGGGATGCTCGGCCCTGGCGTCTACCTCAGCAGAGACCTGCGTAAAGCCAGCGCCTATCCTAAACGTCACCCTATATCTGACAAGGTTGTCATTAAGGTTATGGTCAATGTGGGGAAAGTGATCGCCATTAATCATCAAGGCCACGCTTATCAGAAGACCTGGCACGACTACGGCTATGACACCGCCTGGGTACCACCCTGGTGCAGAATGGTGAAGACCGGTTTGGAGGAGGATTGTGTCTGGGATCCCGATCGAATTAAGATCATTAACATCATCAAACCACAACGAGTCCAACCCTATACATGTGATGCATGTGGCTGTGCACTTTTGTGTATTGTTATACTTGTAATGGGCCTTTTTCAGTGTATTTGTTTGATCTATTTGGAAAAAAAGTAAATGTGGGGAAAGTTATCGCCATCATTTGTCAAAGCCACCCACGTCGGGTGGACTGGCACGACTACGGTTATGACAGGAGCGGTTTAGAGGAGGATTCCAATCTAATCAAGATCATTAACGCCATCAACCCACGCCTACTCCAACCCTATAGATTTGGTGCATGTGGCTGTGCATTTTTGTGTATTGTAATATTTTGTGTACTATAATACTTTTCATGAATCTTTTGTGTGTGTGTGTGTGTGTGTGTGTGTATATATATGCATTTATATTTTTTTGTGTGTGGTAGACTTTGTGGCATTTCTCCTTAGAGGAAAAAGGCAAAGACTAACAGTGGTCTTCTCCTTCAGGGAGGACACACAGGGAAGGGGCTTAAAAGTCATAAAACCTGAAAAGCATTGTAAATAATTAGATGAATAATCGACACTTGCATATTATAGAAGGACATTTGAAATCATGCTTAAATGTAGTTTTCCCATTACTATATATATATATATATATATATATATATATATGTATATTTGGATAAAAAGTAAACGACATTTGCATTTTGTAACTGTGTCATTTTAACCTGGAAAATAAATGGTTTGTGTTAAATCTGAGTTGCTATCTTGTTATTTTGAAATCAGGGTGTGACGACACATACGTTTTAAGATGCAGTCACTTCCTCAGGCTTAGAAAACGTCCTGTACACAACCAGAACGATCAGAAGCCTCCCCAAATTCCCTAAGAGCCACTATGTAGAGCAGCAGCTGTAAATGATGTAGTTGCCTTGTTTGTAGTTGTTTTGTGTCTCTGTCAGTCGGGGTGTCCTGCATGTTTCCGCCCAGGGGCCCATTGTCTACTATACATATAATGTCAATTCCAGTGGGAAACTGTCTTTCATTCAGACTCAAGCGCTTGTAATGATACATGCAAAATTCATGTTTATGGAGGGTGCAATGTGGGAAATACAGCAGGTTTGATACACCAGTTAAGTTTTATTTTTGTGGAAATGAAAAGCAGGTGCACAATGAAAACATAAGCACATATGGTAGGAATGTGGTTCTGAATGTTGTTCCCTCCGGTGCCAAACTTGTTTTTATCTTTTTAGTGATCTTTGGTTAATTGTATCCATTGGTATGCAGCTCATCTGCCACTGTACATGAGAAGCTGGGCAAACTCATATTTTCTTTTCTTTCTTAGAGTTTAAAAACCTAAGAAAGAAAAGATGTGGAAATTCCTTTAATTCCCTCGCTCACATCTGCCAAAAATCCCTGATCACTGTGCTGCAGGCTGGCAGGACAGAAACCCAACACCACCACTGTGTTGACCACACCCAGGTAAATACATATTGTAAACGAAAGTCTTAAAATAATGGAAGAAACGAAAGTGAAAGATAAATGAACATTTATGTAATTTCCTCCCAAAGCCTGAAGGTGCTTAAATAAAGCAGAGTGAACTCACAGCCTGTACTCTTGGAGGAACCTGGAGAGAGGTACTTGTACACACACTTTGTTGTTTCCCTAAAAAGTACATTGTTACATAAAATATTATGAGGAGTTGTTGTGACTTAGTCTGATGAACAAATGCTGCTTTTGAACTAAGGTAAAGCTTCAGCAAGACTGTGGTTTTCTCAGAAGCTATAAGCTAAAGTTAAAATGTGACTTTTATATAATGTGCATTACACTATTATATAATGGTAACAGCGTTTTAATATGTTCAGGGTTTCAAAACTGTGAAGCAATCCATTTACCAGAACACTATAAACACTGAAACACTGAAAAAAAGCACAGCAGAATGAAGAGTAATCTTTATACTGACAGGAAATAGTATTTTAGTGAAAACATACAGCTACAGATGATTAGTTTATGATTGTGTCTGTAAGTTAAAGGTGTATTTGGGAAGTTTTTCTAAGTCCAGGGTCTAAGGACAGAGGCTATTGTACAGATTGTGAAGACCTTTGAGGCATATGTGTGATGTGTGATATTGGGCGTATTTGACTTGACTGGACAGTTTGATGCGACACCTAACTATCTTGACTTTTGGACTCAGTAAAACATCTTCTCTAAGAATAAGAAGAATCTAAAAGCAGGCTGGCCGGCCTGTGATGCTGCGCTGAGACAGAGCTGTGCTTTGAGACACATGTTAACATCAAAATGCGTACATGCTTACAATAATAATGTAATAAGCTGATGTTTAGCAAGAATACGCCCTATTATTTATCATTATGGGACCCACCGTATACTATTGTAGTTTAGCATGTTAGCATGCTAACATTTTACTAATCAGCATTAAAGACAAAGGAATGTTGATGACCTGTGATGACCTTATGATGGCGCTAAATGAAAACTCAGAGGGCCACCAAAGTAATTATAATTTGTCCTGTAGGGAAAATAAGCCTAATGTTAATCAATAGACCTATTTTACGGCAGACATTTTGACTTATCATAGTAGGAAAAGCACAGCTGAAATTGATAACCAGCTCAATTCCATCAAGTGTCTCAGTAAGCCATTTCATGGAGTCAGCATGCACAGTACCAGGGCCTCTCCTGAGTGCAATGCAGCCATCATTAATGGTTTGGAATACACCTGTGCTTTTCCTATTAGGACATGTCAACATGTCTGCCGTGTAAAAGGTCTACGGCAGTTGGGGAGGCCTGTGACATGCAGGACACAGGAATTGAACTAGGGTCTTGCTGCTTAGAGCATTTGCGCCCATGTAGCCCGGAACCCCTTCTGGCCCCTCTACTGTTTACGAATACCCCACATTTTACCCTGAAATGTACTTGTGACAATGAATGACTATTCTTTTGTTCATAGTTCTACGTGTGTTGTTAGTCTTTTTAACAACCGAACCTCTGGTGCACAAGGCCAAATTAAGTTACTAGATGAGAAAATGCAGGACTTCCTGGATCATATTTCAGTATTATCGTGTGTCTGACCGGCATCAGAAGCAACCCCACCGCCCACCAACACAGCCTGTTTTTCAGTGGCTGTAGACTCTTAGTTTTCTTCTTCATTTGATAGCGCTAGGCTAACGGTTCCCTCTGCTTCTTCAGTCTTTGTGCTAAGCTATGTTAAACACACCTAGAACTTCCATGTATTGTTTGATTCACAATGATGTTTATGTTATTCACGACTCCATCTGAAGCCTTAACACTAACAGTCTTCTTTCCTACCCTAGAGAACCTGACATCAACATGCCGTACGAGTGGGCTGAAGATGACTTTGACTTGCCCGATGGTGTGGGTCGCCTGGGCCTCACTGCACCAATAAGTGGTAAAAAGTATGTCATGTACCATGGCACCACCAAGAGGGCAGCTCAATTAATCCGTGCCACTGGGTTTACACAGTCCGCAGACGGGATGCTCGGCCGTGGCGTCTACCTCAGCAGAGACCTGGACAAAGCTAGCCGCTATCCCATCAACCACCCTGAGTCCGACAGGATCGTCATTAAGGTTTTGGTCAACGTGGGGAATGTGATCGTCATCAATTATCAAGGCCACCGACGTCAGAAAACCTGGCATGACAGCAGATACGGCGAGGTGTATGACACCGCCTGGGTGCCACCCAATTGTGGAATGGTGAAGAGCGGTTTGGAAGAGGATTGTGTCTGGGATCCCAATCGGATCAAGATTCTTAAAATGATCCAACCACGCCCAGTCCCAACCTGTGGTGGACAAGGTGCATGGGGCTACTACTGATTTCTGCTAGCTGTTATCAATTTATTTTGTAAGGCAAATTTATTTTTATAAATTTGGTTAAAAAGTAAATGACATTTGCATTTTGTTACCGTGTCATTCTAGCCTGGAAATAAATGGTTGATATTAAATCTGAGTTGCTGTGTGTGATAAGTATTTTGTACTTCACTACATTAATCTGACAGCTTCAGTTAGTAGTTACTTTACAAATTAAAATGTTGCATACAAAACACAAGTAGTTAATAAAAAACAATGTGTCACATTATAAATGAATCTACCCAACAATAGTTAGGCGCAGCTAAAATGCATAGCTGATGAAACCCCTTAATTGATTGACAGAACTGTTGGGATTGTTTTCAGTTTCTAAAATGTAAGAATATTTCTGGATTGAGAACTTTTTTTTAATTATTTTAAGTACATTTTCTTGATGTGACTTACATATTTTTACTTAAGCAACATTTTCAATGAAGGACTTTAATGGAAGACTTTGATCAGATTAGTTTTTACAGTGTGGTATAAGTACTTTTTGACTCAGATGAACTTATCCTCAGCAGCAGAGGTGACTCTTGGTCTTCCTTTCCTGTGGCGGTACCCATGTGAGCCAGTTTTGTTGTAGCACTTGATGGTTTGTGTGACTGCACTTGGGGACACATTCAAAGTTTTTGCAATTTTCTGACTGTCATTTCTTTAATTTCTTAGTGAAGAATCTTGTCTCACTACATGTAGGTCTCCCTTTAGTTTTTGATAAAAATCAAAGTGGCATTTCATTTTATTAATTCAATCTGTTAAATACCATAGACTGATCCATTTTCAGTTTGGTGTTCTATTAATTCAACAAGCAGTGTACATGTACATCGGACCTTAGCAAATCAGACCATTATGCAGAGTAGTACATTTTGATTTTAAGTAGCTTATACCACATTTCACATGCAGGTATATGTCATACAGATTAATATAGTGAACCATACATGTCTACTACCTGCAATTTTATTGTTTTTTGCCCTGCATGGACAAAAGCCCAGAGAATACTACAATCATATTCCGCAGTAATGGATGTATAGATCTGCCTTCTGTGCTCTAGGGGGGTTGTAAATTCAATGGTTTTTATGCAAAATATTTGATCGTGAGTATTTGGCAGAGTGAGAGAGAGAGAGAGAGAGAGAGAGAGAGAGAGAGAGAGAGAGAGAGAGTTCAAAGAGTGAAAAGGGGAAGAAAACATCTCTATCTTTAGATGTTCATTCAATTAGATTTCTGGCACTTCTCTGCAATATGCATGAAACCAGACTAATCTGGTGGAAAGTGTATTAGAAGACGAGAAGTCATAGAACTGTTGGAGCGTAGTGTGTGTGTACGTATGTGTGTGTGTGTATGTGTATGTGTGTGTGTGTGTGTGTGTGTGTGTGTGCGTGCGTGTGTGTGTGCACGTTACAATTGCCACTTTAAAATCTTAGAATTATGTTGAGATAGTGATGTATTTGAATAATTGTCTCTACTGTTCCGCCACTGTACATGAGCATCTGGGCAATATCATACTTTTTTTTACCATCTTACCATTTAATCTAATTGACAGCAGGAAGGTCAAATAACTCCCTCACTCACATCTGCAAAAAAGGCCCTAAAATCACTGATCACTGTGCTTCTGCGGGCCAAAGTGTTGAACACACCCAACCCTAAATCATAACATGGTGCAACACGGAATGAAGAAACGAAAGTGAAAGATCAATGCATATATAAAAAGCTAGTTAACTCACAGCTGGCATTCTTGGAGGAACCTGGAGAGAGGTACGTAAACACACACTGTGTCTTTTCCCTGAAAAGTGCATGTTTACTTAAAATATCTTCAATACTGTTTGTACAAGGATATGTAGTTAGTCTGATGAAAAGTTTGCTCCTAAACCTTCAGTGAAACATGATGATGTGTCTGACTCATCTGGGAACTTCCTGATTAAAACAGATGTATCCTGGTGTTTTCAGCCATCGACAAACACTTCTTTTTAAACTGTGTTTAAACCCAGTGAAAATCAGCAAAACTGAAACCCCATTTTAATAAGGTCAGGGTGTAGAAGTGGGAAGCAATACATTTAACAGAACACTATAAATATGCACAGCAGAATAAAGAGTAATTATTATACTAACATGGGATAAAATAACACTCTTAGATAGGTACAAACTGTTCTTTTCCCCCCAGTCAGTGTGTCTGTGGGAGGGTGTCTTGTCCTATACTGTACAGATTGTAAATCCTCTGGAGGAAATTTGTGATATAGGGCTGTGTGAATCAAATTGACTCGACACAATGGTTTAAAGTTTCCACTTCAGCTGACTATCATGACATCTGGCCCCAATAAAAACATCACTTGCATGGTCGGGTTGGATCAGTGGGTAGAGCAGGCGCACACAACTGAGAGGTTTTTGCCTTGATCCAGAGGTCCAGGGTTTAAATCTGACCCATGTCAATTTCCTGCATGTCTCCCCCCTTTCTCACCTAGCTGTCCTATCGAAAGAAAGGTGGAAAAGCCCAAAAAATTATCTTAAAAGAAGAACAGCCAAACAGACTTTTTTACTAATAAAAGATGGTCACTCGTAGTGGCTTTAAACTAAGATGGTGAACACATTACACATTAGTATTGTTATTGTGAGCATGTCAGCCACAGAGCCAGGCTAACAGTTTTTCTGTGCTTCTTCAGTCTTTAAGCTAAGCTTGGCTAAACAAAACCAGAACCTAAATCTTTCTTGTTGAATCATATCTGAATTCCTTTATTTACAATGTTGTTTAGTTTCTTTACATTGAATCCTTCTGAAGTCTTTACAAGTATAATCCTCTTTCCTACAGTGAACCTGAAACCAACATGCAGTACGAGTGGGCTGAAGAGGACTTTCAACTTCCCTACGGGGCAGTTCCACTGGGCCTCTCTGCACCAGATAATAATAAATGTTATGTCATGTACCATGGCACCACCCGCCATAATGCTCAATTAATCCTTGCCAATGGTTTCAAGCAGTCGGAGGAGGGGATGCTCGGCCCTGGCGTCTACCTCAGCAGAGACCTGCAGAAAGCCAGCGCCTATCCTAAACATAAACCTATATCTGAAAAGGTTGTCATTAAGGTTATGGTCAATGTGGGGAGAGTGATCGCCATCCATTATCAGGGACACCCATATCAGAAGACCTGGCACAACTACGGCTATGACACCGCCTGGGTACCACCCAAGTGCGGAATGGTGCCGAGCGGTTTGGAGGAGGATTGTGTCTGGGATCCCAATCGGATCAAGATCATTAACATCATCAACCCACGCCTAGTCCAATAGCCATGTCAACATTAGGGTGGAGAAGGTGCATTTGGCTACATGTGAGCTCTATGAGATGTTCCCCATTTATTTGTGTGGTTACTGTGTCATTGTACCCTGAAAAATAAATGGTTGATTTTAAAGCTGAATTGCTGTCTGGTTATGTAGAGAGCAGATTGTGATGAGTATGTAAATGTATTTTTTAAGATGTTTGCCTTTGAAACATCTATTTCCACTCTACAATGTAGTTGAATAAAATGTTGGTGGTTGCAAAGAGGCAAAAACACAGCAATACAGTTCACACAGAGGGAGACAAAGAGGGCCATCCATCCTCTTCCAGACGTCTGGAAGAGGATGGATAGAATTAAAAGACTAAGAAACAAAGAGGGGGCAAAGAAAAAAAAAACGGAAGTATTTGTGTCTAATTTTAGATGTTCATTCAATCTAACGCATGAAATTAGACTAATCTGGTAGAAAGTGTATTAGAAGGCGAGCACTGACGGAGCAGAGCGAGATTCATAGAACTGCTGGAGCGTGTTGTGTGTGTGTGTGTGTGTGTGTGTATGTGTGTATGTGTGTGTGTAAAGAAGTCTTTGTTTGTTTATGCAGAAACAAATGTGTTTTCACTGGAAAAATTCATATAAGCAATGGTTACCAGATTTATTCAAGTGACTTCTGTACAAGTAAGTTGCGGTATGCCTACTTAAACTTAGTATTTACTCCACCACATTTCATATTCTAGTTTTTACTAGGTTTTGGTTGCTATAGTTACTTTACATAATTAAGATTAATAATCTAAAATATAATCAACAAATAGTATACAATATCTTTTTTGTTAGTATTATTAATATTATTATTATTTGTATGTCGTTTATGGGAGGTAAAACATGCTCCCCAGCCCTAGAGCCGCAGATAGGGGACATTCTAAAACGCTTAACGTGAAAAAGCTTAACGCGGTTTAATGTACCCAAACAACGATCAGTCATCACCATATTTACCATGGCCATCTTGAACACTTAACAAAAACACCTGTCAAAAAAAGGAAACTCAAATCCAACGATTATAGAAGTTATCTCACGTTAACATTTTCTTCTTCATTGGTGTCTATGTCAAGGAAAAGGCTTTACCCGGTTTAATGTACCTAAACAACGATCAATTATCACCATATTTATCTCACATATTGCTCCTCATAACCAGTAAAAACTGTCAAAATATCGGACCCAACGTCCTATTATTATGGACGGTAGCTGACATTAAGCGTGTCTGCTTCAATAAGGGATATTGTAAGGAAAAAGCTTAACGTGAAAAAGAGAGCTCTCCCCTGGTGTGAGCAGGCAGCCCGTTATCTGCTGCTGCGGGGACACCGGGGGACTAATCCATGAACCAGGTGTTCTAAATCTCCCGCATCCGGGGGGGATTTGCTTCTGTGCCTTCTGGTTTTTCCACCTACTGGTTTCCGAGGCTGTCCAGATGCCGTGTAAACCTCAACGGCTACCCACGTCGACAGATTCGCTACAAATTCATCAACATTTTACTTGCCTTTGCATGTCGTACCTCAATATAAATAAACTGTACTGAAGTGAACGGAATATCTGAGCACGACAATAACATTGTACAGCGGGAAGATTGTGTTTTAAAAGAAATTAGGATGATCCGTCCACTGCACCGTCCAACACCCTCATTCACGGAAACAAACTTTGATTTCTCTCAGCAGAACAAGAATCACAATTTAACAGCGCAAAACGAAACAACTTACCTTGATTTAGGCTTAAAATCATAATTAAATCGTGCACTATAACCACCTGCTACACCTCTGCGCTATCCATGTGCAAGGACTCGTCATAAATTACAGCAGGCAGCACAACGGTTGGTGAAACAATCGGTCTCAAACAGCTGGTTACCCTGGGCTGGAGACGCGTTATCTCGAGGCTTCAAACAGCTACAACAACACGTTTCTATATTCGCTGGATTTGAGTTTAGTTTTTTTGACACTGTTCATGACAAGATATGGCCATGATAAATATTGTGATGATTGATCGTTGTTTAGGTACATTAAACCACGTTAAGCTTTTTCACGTTAAGCGTTTGAACGTCCCCGCAGATATGCTGCCCGTGACTCCTTTACTGTTAAGGCTAACTGCAGCGACGTCATTTTCTCCAAATGACAAAATAAATGCTTTCCCTAAACTGGTGACTGTTAATGGCCACATGAGGGCCTCTGTGTCCTCTCCGCAGCCTCCAAACCTCTCTCCTCATTTCAAGCCTTTGCCAAATTCCCTCCTCCTTCCTCCTCCTCCTCCTCCTCCTGCTCTTCTGCCTGCCAGTAGCCCCTCTCAGCAGGCCGCGTAGCGGAGCATTCACACCCCTCTGTCGCCGTTTAGCGGATGGAGCTCTCAGCTTGAGCCGGAGGGAGGAGGAGAAAGATGAACGGTAACCCGTGTGCCCGCAGGCTGGCCCGGCGCTCCAAATCCGCCCTGCTGATCGCCGCTCTTGCCGTCCTGCTGGTCCAGACTCTCATCGTGTGGAACTTCAGCAGCCTGGACTCTGCCAGCGGGGACGGAGGCGCCAGGAACCGGGAGAAGAGAGAGGACCGAGCCGGGGGGCTCAACAAAGCCGACAGGGTGCAACCGCGGAGTGGGCTGCAGAAGAAGGGCGACCCGCCTCCCTCGCTCGGAAAGGCGGCCGTTCGGCACAAGCTGCAGGCGGTAGGTTTAAATGACATCCGCTTCAGTGTTCACGGTGTACCTGGTTGCGTGAGTTTAGTTTTTTACACAGGTGTTTCCTCTACGACTGGGAAATTAGCGTTTGTCCCCGAGGGAAACCGCATGGTAGCTACAGAGAAGATGCTACGGAGTGGCTCCTGCTGCTCGCCTGTTGTTTTGGCAATTGCGTTTTGGCTGTTTTCGTTCCATAATGGAGACGTGTGGTAACACCAAACTTAATGTCAGAATCTGCTAATTTGAGGCATCGAGTAAAGACCATTATTCCAAGTTAAACGGAACTCTCTTGCCTTTTCGTGTGATTGTAGCCACTGTTCAGTTGACTGTAAACACATTCAATATACAAGCAGCATTTAAACAATTTTAGAACGTATCAATTTGTTTGTTTCACCCTGTTTTTCTAAATCCTCCGTAGTGCCAACAGTCAGCATGAGCAGAGTTAAATATAGATATTTGCTGTAAGTAAGTGCCTTTTATTGTTGATATACATGCCGAATGTAAGATTAAGACAGATGTAGTCCTAAACTATCTTCACTGTTGTTCTACACTATAGGCCAGTTTGTAGAAATTCAAGAACCCAAATAATTGTATGTTTTCTTAATAGAGTTTAGTTGCACATTTCTCAATAACAGAGCGTCTGCCTGTAGACCGTCATAATGTCGTTACTTTTATTTTAAAAGATCATATTATGAATCCCTTGATTCTAAACCTTAACAGCCATTTCATATTAAGAAAACTGTCTTAGAATTAGTAACTGTGGGGGCTAAAACTGTTAATTCAGTCTGTTATGTTTGTGATTTAAGGGTTCAATTAAAATCCTTCTTTTAGTGATATTAGGTGACCCTGTAGACACTTTAGGAAACTGGGAAACGATTAAGACATTTTAATGGAAATTGCTCCCCTGTAATACTGGCTTGTAAAAAGAAAATGGGAGTTAATTTTCAGTGGGGGAAAATCATCATGTTGTATTTTTGAGTCAAAGTTAAAACTCTTCTTTTTGTGTTTATTCATCTTTCCACAAACCTTTCTCTCTATCTTGTCACTTACATTTACTTTTTATGATTTCATGAATTAGTATGATTTGTATGATTTCATGAATCAGTTTGCATCCTCTAAGTCACCTTTTGAAGCTTTTCACAGTGTATGTATTTATGGCTTACATTTTATATGGTCCAATCACCATATGTGGCTTTATCTCACATATAAGATGTGAGGGAGATTCCGCAGTGTTTTTATGTTTAGAAATTAATGTTAAGTGCGTGTGTTGCTTTACCTGGTGGGATCCAGGTGTTCTCGTGTGTGTGTGTGTGTGTGTGTGTTTTTGCATACTTTCATTTTTACGTCCTTTCATTACAGTTAACCGGATGCTTTGTGATCTTGTGTGTGTGTGCGCCAGAGATACGTCCTGACAGTTATTGGCTTTTAAAACAGTAGAGATACATGCCAGCACTTTATTGCACCAGAGTTTGGGAGGTGAAGAGCGATGGAAGGAGAGAAAAGAGGATAAAATGAAACAGGAGGTTGATGTGAGAGCTACATGAGTTATTGGAGAGATCTGAAGACATAGCGAGCAGGGAAACACCTACAGTGTGTTTATTGGTCAGCGAGAGTGTTGGATTAATACCAGTTGTGAATATTGATGCTAAATCAAAAATACATGGCCTACTGTAGGCAATAGTTTTGCTCCAGTATTCATCTATTAGATTTAACCAGCCGCTCTGAATTGAGTAGAACCAGAAACTCATTTGTATTTCTGTTTCACTTCACTTTCTCTACATGTTCCTCTTCCGTACTTCATGTACAGAGTGTCTAACAGCTTGTGTTTTTCCTGTGGTAAAACATTTTAATCCCGCCAAATGTTTTGAGTCCACTCACGTCTTTCGATCAATTCTGAGTGCTCAATCTTCCTTTAACATCTGCTTCACATTTGATCTGAACCCAAATCTTGTACTAATGGTCCCTATGGGGCTGCAGAATTGGACAGATCAGGTTTTTTTTTCTTTCCCAGAGCCCTTTTTTTAGGGGGGGGCAGTTAGCATGATCGGTCTGCATACGGTAAAGGGCGAAAAAGTCTTACCTTATTGGAAAGAAGGCATATTCAGTTGCCTTTTATTTCCGACAATTTGTAGTAGTATTTCCAATCGACAAAACTGCTTAAAAAAGTAATATTAATATTTTAATACCACCATTAAAATCTCCGGGAGAGTCTGACCTAGCCAGACTCTGAACAGTTTGGTAAATTGCTATTAAACACAGTCAAAGAGAATTCTTTTCTTTTAAACCTGCAGAACCCCGCAGATTGAAAAACATGAAGATGATTTGTCTGTTTCTTCTTACCAGTAGTGTAGGTAAGAATGTGGAATTGTTTCAAAAAGATATTTTCATCATAAAATATTCTGTTCATTCTTTTTTCGACAAGCCATCTGAAAATAAGTCAAAATGTCCATCGGAACCCAAAAAGACATCTTTAATGTCAGCTTGCTCCGTTTCGTGCAACCAACAGTCCAAATCCCCAAAATATTCAATGACAAAACATTTCAAATCAGTTACGAACCGGGAACCAGATAATGTTATAAAATTGGTGTTAAAATTTGTTGCACAAGACACACAAATAAAGACCATCAAAAGAAAATCCATGTACCAGGCAACTATTTTGATTACTTGATTATTATGAAATGATAAATCCATATTTAAACAAATCACTGCTGTTGCAGCTTTGTGAAATTCTAGTTAAGTTTGAGTTGGGGGGGAGAAGCATCCTATTTCCAATAAAATAAGTTTGTGAGGAATGGTTTAGATAAGGTTTTTCTGATGGGATTTATACTTTTTAATTTTGTGTGTGTGTGTGAGTGAGAGTGTGTATACAGCGGCTTCCACAGTATACACACTCACATTGCAGTTACATTAATCTACCAGCAGTGTTTAGCTTTCCAGCAACCACACTGCGTCCATGTGTGTGATCATGTGTACTGACTGTCGATGTCCAGTTGAGTGTGTTTACAGCAGTTGTGGATGGCGCCCCAGTTGCACAATTCTCACATTCATCACACCTTTGAGGGGACAAATGCACACAGTGTTGCCAACACCGTGTGTCTCAGAGCTGATATAAATCCTAACGGTCAGATCAGAGGATTGGTTTGGATAAGGTTTCTCTGATGGGATTTGGGATTTATACTCTCTAATCTTGTGTGTGTGTGTGTGTGTGTGTGTGTGTGTGTGTGTGTGATCCTCGGGAAGGAACTTGTTTTGGTGGAACATGTGCACGTTCAAAAGTTGTTATAGTCACGTAACAGAAAACTCCGATTGGACAAATAGTCCATTCCATCATAAAGAAAGCGAAAGGAAACGGATATTGGTGAGATGACATGCGCCTGGCGGAAATTCCGTCAATAATGGATCAATCCCGAAAGTGGAATGTGGTGGATATAGACTATTATTTACAAGTTATCAGATTGTTATTGTTTCTATGGCTTTGGCTTACTTTTTGAAAGTAGTAGATATAGGAAAGTTGAGTGGAGCTCCACTGCTAAAAGTTGCAGATTTGTTCTTTGACGATTGTTTGTACATGTTCTGAACACCTGAAAACCAGACTTTTTAAACCCACTTAAAAAGAATAGTTCCCTCAATAACAATATAACTTGTACTCACCCCCCTAGGCTCTCTATAGTCCCAGAAAAGGTTTTCTATCAAATGGTATTAAGGAGAACGCACAACAAATTCCTGGCAGGGTAAGCCGGGTAATGTTGTTTAGCAATAGATTGTTAAAAAATAGATTTCAGGAGCACACAAATGGATATAAGACACTTGGATAATGTTCTATAGGAATTATCAGAACTTTTTGTGTCTTTATAACTTTTTTCTGCTGCCTGTGTTCGGCCATGTTTAAAGTCAGTGTGCACTGATTTGCTTCCATGTTTCTGTCACTCTCGGGACCAAAGAAAGCCTAGAGAGTAGAGAACTATATACAATAATATTGTTCTAGGGTTTTAAACAAGCAGCAACCTCCAGTCCTGAAAAGTGAAGCCAGTGCAGAAGTCCTGTTTAAAAAAAAAAAAGAAGAAGACTATAAAGCAGGGGCTGCTTTAAGGCTTGGCTACCTTGTAATTGATAAATCGCCACTACAGCGATGTCCTTGGGTGAGATCCGCCCCTTGCTCCCCCTCGGCTCAACCCTCTCATCCAAAAGTGGTCTGGCTCCAAAAAAACAAGATGGCAAAGGCAAAACTTGAGGCTTCACAACCGTAGTACACAAAGCAATGGGTGACATCATGGGTAGCTACGTCCACTTTTATATTTGATTTATTATTTTGCCTGTAGCAGCAGCAGCAGCATTAAAGTGATTTCAGTCAGAACTGCTGACTGTTAGCGTCTCAGATGTTTCCCTCCACAAAGCACGCGTCATGCTGCCATGTTACGCTCTCTATTGGCGATTAAGCACAACACACTGTTAAAACCAGAAAGCTGCTTTTATGTTTTTCTATTTTTTGGAGATAATTCTCTCTAAATCTGGCATAGATAGACTGAAATCCTGCTATAATCCGGGTCACCCTGCGGGTCCCGGGGCTACCACAGCCAGGTTTCACAGCACCATCCCGTCCCTCGTAAAAGTCTATTTAGCTCACTTTCTGTCCATCTGGCTCTGTTTTTCCTTTTGTCTCGCCAGCTCTATTTTCAGCATTTTGTTTAGACAGATAACTTTAACCCTCTACCTACAGTTCATTGTCCGTCTGGATTTATTTTATAAAAAAAGCTTGTTAAACATCAACCCTGTTGTCCACAGTCAAGATATGAACATCAGTTTTTTCAGGACAAACTGGGTTATTAGAATATTTGGGTTGCAGTGAGGTCACTTGAATGTTAAAAATGGTTGTAGGACCTTAAAGACAAATATATAAATAAAACAAAACATGAATCTCACAGCAGTCATGATATCACACACAGAGCAGTAAAACCTAAGCCATTTTCCTCTCTAAAAAACTTCCCATATGTCTTATGAGTCACACTGTGAAGAAATAATCGTAACTTATATAGTTGACAAAATACCTACATTTTTTCCTAAAAAAGTCCAGACGCTTTTGCCCTCATGACATTAACTTATGTAAATAATTAACATAATAATGTCATATTTATTGATATTACACCCATAGCAATGCTACACAAGTATTTGTGTGTCTAAAACAATTCTTCTATATGCAAAAATAAAGACTATAAACATTACGACTCATATAAAGCAGATACTATTTACATTTCTTCAAAAAGGCCCAAATATATGCCAAATCTCCAACCAGTGGGGCCATTTTCCTCTATAAAACAGTAATTATCTATCTTGTCTTCTATAACAGCTTTGATTGGATACTAGACTATTTTGACTGGGAAGATTGGCCTCTTTAGGACTCCATACGCTTTGGGTGACGTTGTGTACCATATATGGGCATACTGCTGCCCATATACACAGACGGAGCAGGGAGCTAGCGGCATAAACAAGCAACAACGCAATGAATTATGGACATATTGGATTTAATGTTCAACAACCCCGAAAAAGGCACAAGTTCCAGGCCGGACAGAAAATCACCTGCAGAGGCTAGAAAGATCCGGAAGAGACCTCCGCAACCGCTAACTCGTTAGATTTTAGCCGCAAAAATCTGTACGTTTCTATCTTTTATGGTTATTAAATGATTAAACTATGAATCAGAGGTGCTGTGTTTGCTCGTGGGCGAGTCTCTCGGGTTCAGAGGGTTTTAATTCACTTCCATTGTGAGATGAAGAAGAATGTGTTCCTAATCCTATATTTCTGGATTCGAATCATTGCTGTATTAATGTTGCAGTGTAATGCTGTAGGTGTTTGAAACTAATTTTAACTCCCTTTATGTCCTGTTGGGAGGTTTAATCTAAAGCAATGAAACCTATTCCATAAGACCATTGCCGTTGTATTTGAGAACCACGTATCTCTACAAATTCTACTTTTCATGGTTCCAGAAAAAGTTTTCTGCAATCAGCTTTATGACAATGTGTACAGTACAGTATTTATTTACCTCTGACATGTAGTGGAATGTATATAAAGTTGAAATGAAAATACGTAAGTACAATGTTTTCATTGCACTTTGTCACAATACAGCAACTATCCCACCTGAGCCAAGTGTAATCTGGAAGGTTTTCACTGGGCAACAGCAATAAAATCCAGCCTGTATGTTCTGACAGGTATACTGAAAACATACACACAGTACACAGAGTGTATGACTATTGCGTAACTGGGGCTTCTTGATTCCTGGTAAAAGAGCTCTTTATTGCTTGAAATGAAGGTTTTTTTTCTCTCTCTCTCTCTCTCACACACACCTTTTCATTATATTTGTAAAGCACCTTTTGTACAGGACAGGTAGCTAAAAGTGTATTCCCATTAAAAACAAAAAAAGAATATCGGTAAAGATAAAGTGATTAGTATTGCAGCGACAATACGCCATTTTAAAAGATCAGCTGATAAAAAAACAATTTCAAAAGCAGTAAAGGTAATTTAAGCAACAGCATGTGGGAAATATTCTTCTTTTTGTGGAGTAAGTATCTAGAAAGCCCGCGGATCATGAAGGAACACAAGACGACAGCGATGTCTTTCTAGTCAACAGATGTCAGAGCAACAGGTCTCCTTTGTTCCACCCTTCGCTTATCTCTCTCTTTTAATGTCTCTCGCCCCAAGCGTCTCTTCTGCCTTTCTGTCGCTTTTATCATCAAGCAGCAGGAGGTCTGAAGTCGATTTCAATAAGAACCTGCTGAGTAGGAGCGCAAACTGACTCACACTGTTACCAAAGCAGCAATGACTGAATGTGTTTGTGTGTGTGTGTGTGTGTGTGTGTGTGTGTGTGAGCATAGAGAATGATGCCTTTGTAGGTAAGCAGTGGTATTTTAGCTGTGGTCGGTCTCCATGGAATGCACAGGCTTCTGGGGAAAACCACAGGAGGATCTGTGAGGCAGGGAGAACCAGTTTATGTTTATTCTGTCTGCAAATTGAAAGAATCGCTCACACACATTTTAAAAGTTTATTTAGAGTATTCAGAATAGCGTTGCTAAATTCTGGGAATATTCAAATTGGAAACTTTTCATAAGAATGAATGGGAAATAACATGATTTTACAAATAAACTTACAATGATTTTTTAAATAGGATTTTGTGCTGTAGATTAAACTGTCCAACAGTATGTAAAGGCTCAAATGTGTTCCACTTCCACCAGCTGTAACATCCAACTGATGCTGTAAAGCATCAGTAATAATACTCTAATAATATTGCTATAATAAAAAAAACATGCTATAGATAATAACTCTCTGAAGCCGATTTCTTATATGAACTGCAGGCTTGTCACGTACAGACATCGGAGTTTCTTTTTCATACATGTCGCACACAACCGCAGATTGACTTACACTCACTGGAAATACTCGGTTTAGGCGAGGGGTGGCGCCTGGGTGGAGCGTTCAGGGGTTAATTTAATAATTTGTTCATAAACAAGAGTCTCTTGTCGTTCCTTGAATTTGTCTGATTTTGACGTATCTCCAACTTCTAGCTCTGTTCTGGTTTCTACCAACTCCTGAGGACTTTATTTAGCTTGTTGGTTGAAAACAGCTGCTCCTGAAAACAAGGTTGATGAAATGCAGGGGGCATAAAACCAAAACAATGAGGTGAGAGACGCACGCTGAAAGCCTCTGAAAGCTAAGTGGAACTGCAGAGCTGGTGATACGTCTCTAGTGTCATCTCCAAGTGATAGTGTTCATGTAAACATAGTCATTTTATCCGTTTTAATATAAGCAAAGCAATGATTCACCTCCTAACCTGTTGTTTTCTTTCTTGTGAAGCTGCATTCCAGACTTTCAGTGTGAACTGTTATTGTGAAACAGCAGGACAACATAAGACTAAAAAGAATGAAAGCGTTCCCATACACAGATATTATGCATGTACTTGCATGTTTTAATGTTTTTCTTCGGGCTGAAGCATATACATTTGCTCTGGCAGTGATCGGTTTCAACATGAAAATATGTCTATATTGATTTGATCTATATTTCCATCTGTCCACCTTGTGGCTGTTGCTTCTTTCAGTGCTCATTCTTTCTGGTTTTTAAGACTAACCCAACAAAAAAATACATGGATTTAGATCAGTTTGAACCAAACCAGAATGTTGGAGTTCCTCTGTCACAATGTCAACAGTTTCTGTAGCAGGTTCACAATAAAAGCCTCCCAGTGGGTGGCACGTGGACCGCTTTTAATTTACTATGTTCGCCATCATAATTTAGCATGTGAGGATCCTAACTAGAAATGGGGAAAATAACAATAGCAATAAATAGATGTTAGTGTAATCTCTTCTGCCGTGCTGCTGTTTCTAGTAGTTTTCAGTATAATTAAAAAAGGGCAGTTTCCTGCTGATTTTGCCTTTCTACTTATTTAAAAACGATCCTGGAGTGCAATATTGCAATCTTGTTAACATCACAATGACAGTTAAATAATATATATATATCATAGTGCATCCCTAATGCCAACACTTGCTAATTAGTCCAGCAGAGGCTGATGGGGCTGTCATTAGTCCTGCAGCCATTTGGTCATTAACCAAAGTACAGATGAAAATGTTGACCGGAGGATAGTGCTAAATTAAAAGTTATTGGGTGAAAATGTATTCTGATGTTAACATGAATGTCTGCCAATGTAATTTCTTTGGTTTAATACTCATTTTGTCTTCTCCCTCACAGGACGTCTACCATTCCCACCGGCCCAAAGAGAAGCTTCACCTGGACAGCAACAACAATGAGAACTCTGTCCCTAAAGACTTTGATACCATTGACAGCAACAGCAACCTGGGGGCTCGATCTCAACACCAGCGAGTGCCGGTTGCAAACCCCAAACGCAAGCTGGATAAGGCCCAGGCACAGAGCATGCTGGGAAAATCTGCTAACGAGGTCCTCAAGTACCCTCCTGTCAAATCCAGAGGGGTGGGCCACAATCACAACCGCACCCACGCCCGTAAACCCCATCCCCAGGTTCCAACCGTCCCAACACCGGTCCAGGGGTCCAATCAGGATCCACCGTTCTACAAGGCGAAAATGTCAGCCTCCCAGCTGCTACCCACTTCGGAGCCGAGAAAGGACCAGCCGCAGTGTGAAATCAGCGGGAAGGAAGCCATTTCGGCTCTGTCCCGAGCCAAGAGCCGCGAGTGTCGGCTGCAGATAGTGGAGGTCTACTGCAAACACAAAGACAGGGCGCTGATGCCTGAGAAAGTGCCTCGCTACTGCCCCATAGAAGGTGAGACCACAAGATTAATACAGAGAAAATGAATAAGTTGATGTTATATGATATATTAAGATAGTAAAATATATACTGAGTATACAATGTGGCCCCTAGTACAGGCATAGACTTTTCCAGAAGAAAACAATTCCTGAAAATCCACATTTAGATTGTGTTCAAAGGATTAAAGACTTAAAGACTTAGCAACCAACTTTAGGTCATCTTTGTTCCGGTCCTTTAGGGACTGTTTGAAAATTATGAGGGGAAAAGGTCATGAAGGCGCAGGGTTATGATACATATTGTTGGCTGAATGGAGAGCAGTCTGACTGTTTTGGGTGGAGGTGATATGACTCTTTTTTTTTTTTTCATTTCAAGAAAAAAGTTGTCACAATCCCAGAAAAGATACTCAATACCTCTTTTGATACCGCGGCATAAAGAGAGAAAAACCCCCTTGGCACATGAAATAGGATAAAACCCTGCACATAGTAAATGAACTGTTCTCATATGGCGCCTTTCTAGTCTTAACGACTACTCAAAGCGCTTTTACATAGTGCAGGAACCATTCACACACTGTGGCCAAGGCTTCCGTACAAGGTGCTACCTGCTCATCAGATAAACACTCACACACATTCACACTCTGATGGCTCGGCATCGGGGGCAACTCGGGGTTCAGTGTCTTGCCAGGGATCAAACTAGCAACCTTCCGATTGGCAGGTGACCACTCTACCATTGAGCGTGTGGATTTAAACAAGTACCTGAACACATACCAACACATTTGTAATGACATAATTACTGTTGTTAAAGGTTTTCCCTACTTTGTTGTCCCTGACCTGTCCCTAGTTGATTTTTCATCTGTGCTGCTTGAGTTGAAAATCTGATTGTTTTGTACAATCAAAAAAGTATCAGCGTATTTGTACTTTTAACAGCCAGAGCTGAAACGATTAGTCAATTTTTTATTCAACATTCTCCAGTTGCAGCTTCTCAGAAGTGAAAAAAAAACTGTTTGTTTTATATCTGCTTTAGGAAAATTCAGATTTTGAAATTATTTTTTACAATTTTTTTCCCATTTTGCCGACCTTTGATTACTTGATCACTAAGGAAAATATTCTGTTTAATCCATAAAAGGAAGAATTCTTATTTTAAAAACAAACATTTTTTTTAAAAAACTTTTGGTAATTTTGTACTAATTTCAGTCAAGCTAAGTGTTTTTTGTCGCCACTAGATACTTATTAGCTGCATGATAAAATGAATTCTTAACTTACTTTTAAACAGCAGGCACTGTTGGCTTACCACCAACAGATTTCTTACTGGAAAATCAAGTCTAGTCTACAATATGCTTTATTTTTATAATGATGATCCAATTTTTTGTGTGGAAGATATTGTCTTGAAACATCACAGTAAAGATGTCCGTTGGTCGGATAAAGTCTAGTCACACTGAAAAAATGGAGGCCCTATTTCGTAGCATATTTTCATGTTCAAGTAGTCTATACTTACTGTATGTGTGTGATCTGGAATATGCGCACACAGACTTATTGTACATAGTTGGATTTAAATGTATTAACCTATGATTTAAGGACAGCTTCAGCCCTTCATGTTAACACAGCTGGTGATTGAGCCAGTCCAACAAATGAAAGGGTGACAGGTTAAAAGACAGAAAGCAAAGGAATTGAAATGAACGGGCGGCTGCTTTGAAGTGGCATGTTGCAAAAAGTCAGAGGTTTTTTTTGTCTTCCAAATTTATCCTTTGGAAGCATTTTTAACCCTGCACGTGCCAGAGCCCAGAAGAGGCATCCAGTTTGTTGCCAGTCCTATTTTCAGGGACTGAAAGCATGGATGGACACAGCAAGGATGATACTCAGTCAGCGTAATTACACCCCAATTAAACAAACAGTTTGCAGTCTTATATTTAGAAAGGCTGACTAATGATTTACTTGTAGTCGTGCTCTCTGAACCACCCAGGGCCGTTTGAGGTTTAATTTATATGATTATAGGTTGCTTTGATGATACACTAGTCATTATATCCACAGACTGGATCTGCTGCGAAAGATGATTTGGTTTGACGTCTGATTTTGACTTTTGTCGTTTGCTCAATGTAGAAGAAGCGGGTTGTTGAAACAAAGTTTGGTGTTCCTGCACTCATTCAGGCGTACGTGTACATCCCAAAACATGCACAACATCTCTTTCCCCCCACTCCCTCTGTCTGAGCAGCAGTGCCTGGCTAAGAAGCCTGATTACAGTTATTTCTACTCAAACTCTCAATCCCAGCATGCCCCACAGCCCGGGAAGGTCACTAATTAGGCCACGCAGGTCTAAACCCGTGCCATCTTTAGAGTGAGTGTGATGATGGAGGCTGTCAGAGGGTTTGTATATACAAGAGGCAGATTTAGCTCAGCCAGCCACAGACGGCAGAATAGTACCAGGAAGACAGACGTGACGTTGGAGGAGTAGAGATCAGGGTTGACGGTGACATTGACAGTGATGTTGTCTTAAACCAAGAAACCCAAATCCAGGAAGTGATGTCTGTCTTACTGTTCTCTTTTCCGATGCGTGACTAACAAAGGGTGCTAAAAATTGCTGATTTGATCCGTTTTGGTTCACTAAATATATCACAAACTGCAGTAGGGCTGCAGTGTTAATTTACAATATGTAATTAATGTTACGATTATTGCCTTAGTTAATGGATGTGTCTAATAAAGGTGCTCTGTGTCCAGGTAAGGCTAATGTGAATGTACAGTGGGAGGAGGACCCCTCAGAGGCTGCCCAGCTGGTGCCGGCACGGATCGCCTTCGTCCTTGTCATCCACGGCCGAGCCGTGCGTCAGTTCCAGCGCCTCTTCAAAGCCATCTACCACACCTCGCACTACTACTACATCCATGTAGACCAGGTGAGACCACTGGGCGGCATTACAAATGGAGAAGTCAACTTCCTGAGCCACAGCCAGAAAATATGTGAAAAATATCCAGAAAAATGTGGACAAATGTAAATGTTACATTGTTCTTTTTTTACAAACTTTCTGAAATTGTATATTTAAATAAATAGACAACTGTATTGAAATAAAATCCTAAATGTGTATTTTGGATGTTGAGTCTCAAAATTGACCAGCGCGTGAACAAAAATGATGTAAGAACTTCTGAAAATAGGACAGACATGTCCGTCACTGCTGATTGGTTAGAGCAAGATGACTCCCCCAAAACAGAAAATGGCTTACCTCTGATAGACACAAATATTTTAATAACTGTGGAAATATCTGTTAATGAGCACAACACCAGATCTGTTTGAATCACGGGAAAAACGGGAGATCTTTGGATAATTGGGACGGTTAGCTTGCAGGTAGACTGGTTGTATCAGCAGCAGTCGTATGACGGAGTGTCATTTCCAAATATTTCCTAATGGAGATTTCAATAGTGCTCACAAAACAAAAGCACACTAACTTTGCTTTTTGCTTTTAAATTTCCACCCTTCTCAGAGGTCCAACTACCTCTACAGAGAGGTTCTGACTCTGGCCGGACAGTATCCCAACGTCCGAGTGACTCCCTGGCGGATGTCCACCATCTGGGGCGGGGCAAGCCTGTTGACTATGTACCTACGCAGCATGGAGGACCTTCTTCAAATGTCCGACTGGTCCTGGGACTTCTTTATCAACCTTAGCGCTGCAGACTATCCCATCAGGTGAGAGACCGGGTCAGCCACAGGGGGGGTCACCTCCTTAGTGATTAGATTCATTCTACTTTTCATTTCTTTATGTCGAAGCAACAGTTTTAAAGAACTGAATTTAAGGACCAGTTGGTTAAATTTCAAGCTAACTAGGTCCAAAAATTACCCTTATCAGGTTTTCTATTTGTGCTTGAACCAAACGATCTGACTATTTATCTATATTATCTGACTAAAACATTTTAGTCAGATCATTTCTTTTGATTTATTGATTATGTCAAATTCCATCCAAACACACAGCACATTGATCTGTTATGGCCTGGTTTGGTTTGTTTAAGGGCTTATGGATCAGGTTACGTGGCCAATAGACCTCAAGTGCATCAACTGTGAATGCATCGAGAGTCTGTGTGTAGCTTTGAAGCTGAGCTTTTTGAATGGCTGTTTTGCTGCTTGGGCATTTGAAGGGATCTGTACTGTTGAGGAAAGAGCTTGGCTGGGATCAGTGGAGGTGTTGACTGGTGATGTGCTCGCTGTAACTGTAGCCTGGACTAAAAGAGGTAACGGAAAGAGAGGTTTGGGGAGATCTTGTGTTTGGCTCATCAATGAAATCGGTACAGTTCCATTGGCCCATTTATAACTAACTTGTGCCAATTCTGATGATGAGGGTCCGGCCACCAGTCCTGCTGGATTATCAACACTGGTGAGCCAAGCCATCTTTACTAACTTTTTTTTTTTTTTTTTTTTTTTTTTTTTTAGAACCAAGGAGGTCATGTTTTTGGCTCAGTTTGTGCTGTTTTTGTTGGTTTGTTTGTCAGCAGGATAACATTCCACTTTTGTTAAAATGACCAAATAGGGGCATTGAGCTGCATCCATCTGGTGTCGGACTCAGAATAATTGAAAAAAATTGTTTTTTAAAATGTCATATTGCATATGCATTTATTTAAATTTAAACACACACGCAGATACACACACACACACACACACACACACACACACACACACTGATCCACTCTCTGTCCACCTATCAAAGTGACTGTTTGAACACCCTTCCAGCTAAAATCCATAGCACAGCCACACCATAAATAGCTTTGACGTCATAGAGAGTGAGTCAATTGTGTGTGTGTGTGTGTTTGTGTTTGTGTGTGCGCGCGCCTACTGCATGTTTCTCTTTAACCCTCAAGAGAAGGTCACATTAACTTTTCAAATATCCAACCGCTAGCTTCAGAGGATCATACATCTGACAACGAACCAATGCAATTTATTTTAGCAGTCGGCATATTTATCAAACATGTACACAAAAGCAAATTTAGGAAATTGTCTAAACAGTATAGTGAAGAACACAAATTCGCTATCTTGCCAGAAGTCAGTTTGATACAACGCTCATGTCTACACTATGAATTTAAAGCTACAGCTTAGCCAGAGCCCATCTACAGAGAGCCTGTTCACTCCCTATTTAGCCACAGTGGACCGAATTTGGGTGCAGTTCCACCAGAGTCCGAAGGGGAGTCTACGTAGCTAGACGGCTACATTTGTCTCTTCTGCCTGATTGTCATCAAGAAATCTGATTTGATTGTAGTTTTTGCAAGTTCAACATGGATTATGGGTCAAAAGTTGAATGAACAAGTACTTTAGTCCATTCAATTTCTTACAGGCTGAGTCATTGTTGCCCATAACACGCTAGCATTCTGCTTATGAATCCTGATTGGTCAGTTAAGGACTGATTACAATCAGAGATCCCGCTTGATGGCATCCAAAGCGTGCGTCCATGCGTGTGTGTGTGTGCACACAGCATTTTGGTGATAGTGTTTGTTTATGTATCAAGAAAATTCTCCTAGTTTCTAAGCTAAATAAAGCCTGTTGGATCTTCTGGAAAACACGTCGTCACAAAGCTAAAAAACAGGGCTGTTTTCTGACACCATGAAAAGCTGACTTTTCAGAGGTAGGCTGGATGGTTCTCACAGGACAGCGATTTAAAAGAACATCATTTGCTAAATGTGAGAAACATATTTTGTGATACATGACCAGATGCCGCAGCCTCAGTTAGATTTAAGAGTGTGTGAGATACTGATCAACACAAACATAACCACAAACGCACACATGCACGCCTGCGGTTCGTCTTAACGGCTGTAATTGAATGTAATCAAATGATCTGTCTGTCTGCTGTCCTGTCTAGGGGTTAGGGCGACACCAGACTCGAGCCCTGTGCTTCCAGCTCCGACTCCATGCTGGGAGTGGCTGTGTGAATGTGCAGCCTGCCTCCGCTTCAGGCCACACACTGCAGCTTAGCTGTTTGCTCTCAGCTGGAAGAGGAAGCTAAATAAACTGGTCCAGCTGTCCCAAACTAAATTGTTTAGAGGCAGACCAATTGCCCTAAATGGAAGATTGTTTTGCATTGTTTAAAAGAAACACACGATTTGTTAGACTATTTAATGGCGTCCTGCTTAGACGTGCATCCATTTGATGAAGAAATCCCCCTTTTAAGCACTGTTTAAAAAAAAGAAAAACAAAAAACAGCCATTGGGAATGTGTGTTGCGTGAGTCTATTTCATGGTTTGGGGATGTTTTTCTTCCTCATGTAGAAACGCACATAACAATACATTATGAGATCATATAAGAGCAGCAAGTGTTTTGGCAATTTAAATTATGAAATATAAATGTGGCCAAAATATGAGATTGGGCTGCTGAGAATGGACCTCTAAGTTTTTTATTTGTCAGTGGTGGAATGTAACGAAGTAAATTTTCCCCAGCACACATTTAAGGTAATTAAGTATTTTCTTCCCATGCCACTTTCTCCTTCTCCTCATCGCTGAGGGAACATTTTTATTCCATTAGTAGCCTACAGCTGAAGGTAGGGATTAATCCATCAATTGACAGAAAATTGATTGGCAACTATTTTTGATCAAGTCATTTTTATTTGATTTGCTGCTTTACATTTTTATTATCATAATGAAAATAAAGTAAGTTTAAAATGTGTTCCAGCCCAAACAAACAGTAAAGAGACAAGTCAATAGGATTCATCCTCTGGGAACCATGACTGTCTGTACAAAATGGAATGGGATTCCATCACTAGCTGTTGAGATGTTTCAGTCTGGTTTAAAGTGGTGGACCGATCGACCAACATTGCCATCACCAGAGCCCCTCAGCTAGCATCGCTTAAAAAAACATTATATATACATCAATAAAGTGACCAGTGTAACCAAAGTTTACGCAGGGATGTCAAACTTAATTTCACTAAGGGCCACACTGGAGGATGAGAATCGCATTAAGGGCCAGACATGTATATTTTATTGACTTGCTTATTTTGACTGTATTCTTGCATGCTTAAACAGCCTTCTCACTTACTGTACATATGGTTCACAAAAAGCCCTAAAAAAGTTCTTTAGCCATCCTACAATTATACAAAACAATGCATTCTGGGTCACATTTTTAAAATTAGTCTACCACACAGCCAACTCACAACGACCTGTTTTACAGGTCTCAATATGACAACTCACTGGCTGTGTGGGAATTTCAGGATCTCAAGTTTGCGCATTTCTCACGGGAAAGCCGTGGTGAGTGCGTTTGCCACTGACTGTCTAGTCACATAATCACCTTTCATCCTCAAGCTCCTAGTCCTGTAACTGGCGATTTCCTCTCCCATCTCAGAAAATCTGCGTAACACTTTGCCACGGTTTAACCAACATACCCCTGTGTGCAATTGCAGTCTGCAAACAGTTTTCCGTCTTTTAGGTTTGGCGCCTAACTAGGTGGGCCCTAGCCTGGATGCCGGCCAAACTTAGCCCCACCCACAACATTTGAGGTTGGGAAGTTCAGTCTTGACTTGATCCGTTGTGGAGCAACTATGCTCGAACAACAACTGTTCGGACCAATCAAATTTTCAAAGCGGGCCTTATACGATGATGGACAGATGATCAACAATAACATAATCCACCACGTCACCAAAGAGCACTTGGCTTGAATTAATTTACAACAAAGACGGCTGTCGCTGGAGAATTGAGCTCAAGCCCCCAGGAACAGCACCATGTCTTAAAGCAACCATGGGCTTAGCGGCCAACGGTGGACCTGCACCCAACTGGCCCAGAAAGACTTTTCCCATAGACTTTGCATGGCGAGAGAAACTTGTAGATTTCAGCGGATCACTTTTTGGGGTTACAACAATTTACCAGCCCGAACACTTTAAGGGTTTGTGTTTAAAACGTCGCGTTTTTAACATTTTTTACATTTAACACTAGTAGCCGATTCCACAGTTATTGAACTGGCATGATGAGCAGATCTGCAGGTCTGCGCCCGTTCACGTCATCCTGCACTGCGTCAGGCTCATATGACGGTTCTGCCGAGTTCCTGTAGCTATAATAATGGATACAGCTAAAGGTTGTAATTTAGCATCCATCCATCCATCTTCGACCGCTTATCCGGGTAATTTAGCATGTGTTCTTTTAATACGTCCATGGCATTATCTTATGATACATCCGCGGGATGTATGTATGCTGTAAACCCTGTGACGTCAATTCAATTCAACGTCATCATTGTTTTCCAAACTGTGGGGGCTATCGGCTAGTAGCTAACATCAGCGGTAGTTAGCAGTTGAAACCTGTTGACAGCTATGCGTCGCTCAACACACGTTGCATACTCCCTAGCTCTGATTGGTTGTAGATCTATCCAATTGAGTGCAGAGGCATTTGCTTCCTTGTCTGGTTTAAAAAAAAAAAAACATAATCAGACTCATATTCCATCTAGAATCTAAGTATGACGATGTCCGGCTAGGTGGGCCCAATTCTGATCAAATATTGTGAGGGGCCATATTTGGCCCGTGGGCCTTGGGTCTGACATATGTGCTTAAAGTTTGATGCTGGAGGTGTGTTTCTGAGTTGATGACTGACAGCCACTTTCTCCCTTCAGGACCAATGAACAGCTGGTGGCTTTCCTTTCCAAGTACCGCAACATGAACTTCATCAAATCTCATGGCAGAGACAACGCACGGTAAGAGAGGGAGACAGTGTTTTTCTCTTTTTCTCTCTCTGTTAGTGATGGGGAACTTGTTTTTGTAGGAGAGCTACTTGTAAAGGAGTAAGGTAATTAAATAAAATCCTTCATTTCCTTACTCATTACAGTCTAGTCAGAATACCCTGTTACGTCTATTCTTCTTAAAGCTATGTCTGACTCGGCATGTATACCAAAATTGTTTTTGTTTTTTCTTTCATTTAGTGTAATGTGATTTTTGTTTTCTACTGCTGAAACTTTAATCTGTTTTTCAGTTTGAACACAGGTTTAGTCACAGAGGTATTTACAGTCTGCAGGCTTAGATGGGTTCACTAACTGATCAGGGGCTGAATAGTGAGCTTGTATTCACTAATAAGCTTATTGATATACAGTAAACTGTACTGTACTGTATGTCTATCTTAAAGTATCCCAGTACTTTTGTCTCAGGAGGAAGTAATTATACACTGTTTCAGTTTGAGTTACCAGCTTAACACTGGAGGCCGTGTCCTCTCAGTTTCATTCGTAAACAGGGTCTGGACCGCCTCTTCTACGAGTGTGACACCCACATGTGGCGTCTTGGGGACCGCAAGATCCCAGAGGGCATTGCGGTGGACGGAGGATCTGATTGGTTCCTGCTCAACCGGCCCTTTGTGGACTATGTGGTCAACTCCCGGGACGAGCTGGTCAGCAGCCTGAAGCACTTCTACACCTACACACTGCTGCCTGCTGAGGTAACACGCACACACGCACACGCACACACGCACAAACGCACTCAAGTAAACCTTCATGTACAAATACACAGGAAGTGTGTGCTGGTGTTCCCTAGAAGACAAGAGAGTTCATATAGAGAGTTCCGGCAGCATTTACAGACAAACAAAATATGCCACAAACCAGAATTAGACAGACGTGTGATTTATAAAATTTTATTAAAATACAATCATGTAAAGATTAACGGTCTGAACCTATATAAAAAAAAGATGAAGAACCTTAATCAATCAAAGAAATGATTTTTAGATGAATCACTTTTCAAAACAATCGTTATTTGCAGCTTTAATATTTTTTGAATTTTGTAGATGGATTCAATATTTTATTAAGATTAGAAAATACTTGAATAAACTCAATGGATGGATGGTAAATAAACTTGTCTGTCTCTCTGTGCTCCAGTCATTTTTCCACACTGTGCTGGAGAACAGCGCCCATTGTGAGACCATGGTGGACAACAACTTGAGGCTCACCAACTGGAACCGCAAACTGGGATGTAAATGCCAGTACAAGCATATTGTGGACTGGTGTGGCTGCTCACCCAATGACTTCAAGCCCTCGGATCTGCCACGCTTCCAGGTGAGACATTTGTTTGAGTTACTTGGCCAAGTCTTTACAGACTTTAGAATATTTCAAACATTACTGAATAGAAAATGGAAAGAATCAGGCATGTGTCCACCTGCTTGAAAACTTGAGCACTTGCCTCAACTTGTGGGAAATTCTGCCACGACGCTATTGCCTAAAATGAAGGGATGTGTTTCCCTGCAGCTCTGTACCAGCGTAGTGGTATTTTTCTTAGACAGATTTACCAGAGACTTTGTGCTGAACTCAAATGTCCTCTGCAGACATGGTTGAAGTCTGTCTTTGTGCAGCCAGCTACTGGTTTCATTGTTACTCAACTGTTAACAGAAAAAAAAACATGATTATTGATTTATTTCTTTAAAAGAATAAAGAATGCTGTGTTTTTATTACTTTACTTTTCTACCACGCCTGTTGACATTAAATAGGACAGACCTGGTTGTGACTTCTCAATAGTCCCAAAGCTTTCCATGGGTGAAAATTCTTTGGATTTTTTTGTATCAAATGTGACAATGTTGCAGCCCTATAATGAGAGGTGGAGCACAGCTACAGAGAGGCTAGTCATCATGTTAAGTCGCTCTGTTCTGTCCACCCTTCCCTTTCAGGGCCTTGGTGGCCTGGGACCAGAATAGCTTCGTATTCACAAATTAGCAGTGCTGCTTTTACTTACAGTAGGCGGTCCTGGGCTCCCTGTAACGACAGACCTGAAGACAGCGTCTGTGGTCGAGCTACTGATGGTTTCTATAAGAAGAGCTGATCCTGGAAACAGCTGTACACTTTAGGCAGTTTATATTTTTAGAGCTTTGTAGCTAGTTGGCGCTGAGGTTTCTAAGGTTGTCATTATCATAATGCTGGGTTTGGCCAGCAAGAAAGACGGCTCAGAGTCCTCAGTGTACGGGTCAGGAACACACGTTATTTCCATTATTTAACCGGTTAAGAATCATTGAGTGATTAGGAATATCAACAACAAAAAAACTGAAGACCTGCTTTTAAACTATTAGGAGTTTTGTTTCTGTGCAGTGTGTTGGATGTTAATCTTTTTCTCTGAGACAGGATCCAGTTAAAAGCACATAAACCAAAGACTGAGGGCAATCAATGTGTAAATTAGTGAAACAATGGAGAGAAAATGAGTTGGCAACAATTCTGATTATCCATTCACTTACTATTCTATTAATTTACCAAGCAAATATCCCAGTTTCAGCTTCTTTAATGTGAGAGTGTTGCCTTTCTCTCTTTTATATAATTGGAAAGTCATTGGAATTATGGACTGTTGGTCAAACAAAGCATTTATGAAAATGTGAAATTGTTCTGTTTTTTTTAAACTACTGTACATTTTTTGACTGATTAATTGATAATCAAAATAATCATGATTTGTTTATATTAACCCTCATGTTGTCCTTGGGTCAAACTGACCTGTTTTTCTTGATCAATTTGGTTGTAATTACCAAAAGTAACATGATTGATTCTACAAATCTCTACTTTCATTAATTTCGGGGTGTCTTATTCAATTTTATAGTGATTTTGAAATAGTATTGAGTAAAAGTTGACATATTCCAGTCTGTGATTATTCATCAACATACTTTCCTTTAATTTTAATCTAAATAATTCCTAATTTCTGCTTTTCTAACTCAAACATTAGGTATAATTTCCTATAAAGGAGGTTTATTGACCATATATTCCAAAAATAACTGTAAAACTGGATTTAATAAGTTAGTGTTTCATAGTGTTGAAAACGTCAAAAGTGAATAACATTGAAAAAAGCATCAAAAGTGATGGAAAAGGGACAAAACGTAAAAGTGTAAAACAACGATAAAAACAAGCAACAAAAGTGTTGATTTTCAATTTTGACGGAAAGACAACACAAGGGTTAATATTGTTTAGAACTGAAATACTTGATTAATCGATCAATGATCAATAATTGATCAAGCAATAACCTGCATTCTACTGCATTTACTGTACTTTGGTACTTAAAGTATATTTGGAAAGTTGTAGTTTTAAACTTTTACTTTAACGTGTTTAACTTTAAGTTTTTGTTAAAATTGTAGTATTGCTTTTTTTACTTAGGTAAAAGATCTAAATACTTCATTCCCTAATAGTAATACTGTGGTTCAAAAATAAACTATTGGAGGAAAAAGCAAAATCTGCAGCAGCATGTTATACAAAGCTAAAACCTGTTTAATCTCAATCAACTAAATAAAGAGGAAACCGCTCCAAAAAAAGAGCAGTGATGAATCATATTTGGCTGGCCTTCTACAGTGAAAACGGAGAACATACAGTTTTATATAATAGGCCTCTGATCTTCTGATGAAGGAAACAAGAGTCCCTCTTGAGCCTGTAATCGTGGTTTCCACTGTTGTCTTTAGCTGTGTAAGGACACAGATTGTTAGGTAACAGCCCTAGAATAACCTGCTGGATAAAACTGTCCTGCTGAATGCAGAGCTCAGCTGCTGCCTGGGCAGTCGGCATGGCTCTCATTAGGTTGGGGTTTCCTGGCTCGCTTGTGCTGCCGGGGATCACCAATAGTTGCTTTGCTGAGGTCACACCCTCCTGATGACATCATAACCCACGCCCTTCCTTCCTCCAGACTGGCCCCTGTGTGTGTGTGTCCGTGTCCTAACTTGGCTTTCCATAGAAGGCTCTCCGGTATAGCTTGCTTTTGTTTGGACCCTCTACGTTTGAATTGTGATTTGTATGTCCATAGTATGTTCAGCTGATATGCAAATAGTGCTGACCCTAGACTTACCTTTGGTTATATTGTAAAGTTTTAATGTGACTAAATTGATTGGTTGAGCAAGCGAAAATCTGCAAAATCTCAAATTGATTAATTGTTTTAGTTATTTATTCTTCTTATTCTCGCACTGTTGCTTGCTTTGTAGGAAACTACTGGAATTGTTGGGAGTGTGGTCTAGACCTACTCTATCTGTAAAGTGTCTCGAGATAACTCTTGTTATGAATTGATACTATAAATAAAATTGAATTGAATTAAAAATGACACAGATTCTTTTTGCCCCAGCTTCTCAAAGTTGAAATATTTGGAGTTTTTCTTATTTTTCCATGATAAAAGTAAGTTGGATCTTGCTAACCTGTAAACTTTTTATATTTTAAGTGAGGCTTTTTAACTGGAACAACTGGATGCTGAAGATTTATTTTGCTTTCATACTATCTGCTTTGAATAAACTGTAAGGCAATGGTTTCAAAGCTTGAAAAACAGAAATGACACCATGCCACTAGAACCTAAGTAGAATCAAAGACTAGATCAAAGTACAGCAGGAGTTTGAGAACATTGCGGGACAGGGCATGCCTTGGCAGAGGAGTGCGCTCTCTGAGTCTCCTTCTTGTCAGTTATTCTATCTCTTGATTTTATTAATGTGGTTTAAACACTTATTTCTCTTGTTAAATAGTGTCTTCTCTGTCTCCCTATTCATTTTTTTTTTTTTTTTTATGGTAGGCCAAAGTTAGTCCTATAATAATCATCCCTCCTTGTCTCCTTCTGTCTTTTTGACCGCAGCAAGCGTCCAGACCCACCTTCTTTGCCAGGAAGTTTGAGGCCAGCGTCAGTCAGGACATCATCAACCAGCTGGACTCCTACCTGTTTGGACCGTACCCCCCAGGCACCCCGGGCCTTCAGGCCTACTGGGAAAACATCTATGAGCAGGAGACGGACGGCCTCGCCAGCCTATCAGACTCCACGCTCAGCCACTACCACGCCTTCGCTCGCATGGGACTGTCACGCGCTGCCAGCTCGCTGCAGGGACATCCCAATGACAACAGCTGCAGGTATGAACATCCAGATGTGGATCTGTTGAGAGCTGGATGTGGTGTGGCAGTTAATCAAGTGGAAGTGAAACAATGGGAGAGCCAGAACAGTTGAAACACTTTTTCATTAAACGTAATTTACAAAGCGATTGTATCACACTCAAAGCTAATATTTAGTCACTAGCAACCTACACATGACATCGGTCAAATACAGTTGCATTTTCAGCTTTGAACAAAACCGAATTATTGAATTAAGTGGGACGTGCATAATGTTTGGTCTGTCTCTCCGGGACGCGACGAATGCAACAGGACGGGGGGACGAATGCAACGTACAGTTTAAGCCATTTAAACGTCCTACAACTTCAATACTTTACTATGTATCATGAGCTGTTATTTGAAATAGATTGTTGCAGGGCTAGACGTCTCTGTGAATGTGTATTAACAACTAATTGCCGTCATCGTGACGCGTTTATGAAGCGGTTATTGAAAAATGTACTTTGGATGATTTGGCTATTTTTATAGCTAGAACAGAACTTTTTTCCATTTATCTCATGTTTCCATTGTGTAAAATGTGTCACTAGGTTTTTACGTGGGTTAGACCACTGGACATCCAAATTACACGCTACAGCCCGTCAGTCTCCATAGGATAACATGGGAAAACTCAACCCCCTATACCGGGTGGGCCCAAATTTATTTTGATCTTTCTAAAACTGCTTTTCCATGTCTCAACTCCATAAATTGTTGTATAAACACAGATATTTGTGCATTTACTTAAAATCCATGGAGTTACAGCCAGGTCGGGGGCAGTTGAACTAGATGTAGACCTATGCCATTACAGCCGGTTTTGCTTTTCATGTAAACCAGCATGCATTATGAGTCTGTGGTTGTGGAGAACACTAAATGGTCTACTGAATAAGCATGCTGTCACACTTTTAAATGAAAAACACTCATTAATAATGGAAAAAATGTAACCGCTAATGAAGTTTACTTTTTGACCATCAAAAGGTGTTTATTGGCTGTAACTCTGTAATGAAAGGAAATAACAGGACGATATTTGGCTGATAGCAGCTTAACATGCCCTACGTTTTGGCCTAAGGAAGTCTGTCTATCATCATTGCATTCAGAGAAAACTGGAATGTTTCATCTGTCCTGCGTTTCAATCGTCCCGCCTCTTCCCTACAGAGCAGCAGCCAGTCTAGCTTGGACCTCTATATTAGCCCTGAAGATCCGCTGCTCTTTTGCCAAAGTTGACCATGAATTCATGCATATGCTTATTGTTGAAAATATGTTTCTATCTCTTTTTGGTGGTGCAGGATCAACAAAGGAAGTAAACACAGCTGAATTAGCAGAACTTTCATGCATTTCTTTTCACATTTACAGCAGTCAGATTCCCTGTTTTCATTCAAAAGGGAATCACTTCACATGGGTAGGCACCATTTTGAACGTGTTTAGGGGCTAAAAACACCCTTAAAACTTGCCCTGTTTAAGCCTGTTTCGTGGTAACGTTAGCAGGAGAATAACATGGTGTAGGTAGCACCGATTGGTTTCCTTTTTTGCTCTACTGACAGCACTCCACATTTACAAACAGAGCTACGTCTTGAAATCAACTGTAATTCTCCTTTTTAAGGAATAAAAGGTCATAGGAGTCCCCGCGTTATTGAAAGCATTCAGGGGGTTCTTGGTGCGGTTCCAGGGGTTTGTGAAAGAGCTTTAATGGTATTTTAGGGGCTCCAAGTATTTGACAGACAGATTTGACGGACTGCAAGAGCTTTTCATGATGGTCCAAGGGGTTACAAAGGCAATAAAGAAATGCTTGGATTAATGGGGTGTTCCAGGAGTTTGTGTATGGGGTGCTAAAGTTGAGTTCAGTTTGAGCAATTTAACAGATCTCATTGAGAGTAATTCATTTTTACTTCTGATGTTCATATGTTACTGTTCTACATTCTGAATATAGGAGACTCTTCCCAGGTGGCCTCTTGACAGATCCATGAATGAAATGGCGGTCTGAGACATGATGCTGGCACACTGAACCTGTTTGGTTCATTTCAAACAAACACTTGTGTGTTGGCCGTGTGTTTCGGATTATTTAGGTTGGTTTAAAACGCTGTACATTAAACTGTTGTGGAACAAACTAGACCAAAAGTGCATGAAAAATGTGTTCTTGCTCCGATTCCAAGGTATTCCTGGTGGTCTGTTCAATATGTAAAACCAAAGCAGTGTAACCACAATATTTAGTCATGGAATATACGTCATATTAGCATACATTCAAAATATAAAGTACTGTTAAATTCATATGCGGATTTTAAAGTGTTCAGAATACAATCCCCTGAGTGATATGTAAAGCGGTGCGTATATTTACGGAAAATAAAGTTAGGACTCAAGTTTAGGTCAACACAGTGTGTTTGTATGGAGTTAGGACTTTAACTTTGTTATTGCTTTAACCCCATCTAGTCATTGTGACTCACTATGATCACCTATTTTAAGTGTCTACATTGTCATACTGCTCAACCTCTTTAAAAAGTGATTTGATGTAGTATTAGCTAATTGCTAACCAATGGCTCTAAAAATAAAATGAAACTTTTTTTGCCATACTATGACTTTTTGACATTTTATAGCATAGCCTACTATACTGTGACTTACTTCACGCTGACTTTTAATGACATCGTATGACTTTTCTTTATTACTGCAGCATACTATGACGTTTGACTTTTTTATGACATACTATAATATGATTATTTTTTTCATTTTTTTGTACTATACTGGGACTTTTTATGACTTTTTATTACATCCTATGCTATAACTTTTTATAACCTCCTATACTGACTTTTTAACAGGGACGTGCACAGACATTTGGAGGGGCCATTGCTCTGATCCTTCCTTTTCAAGACTTCTGCAATTCGCCCTGGCATACTGTCAACTAACTTCTGGGCCACATCCTGACTCATGGCCGTCCATTCTCGCATGATCAATTGTCGAAGTTTGTGGGGTTTTGTTTGTCCACCCTCCTCTTGAAGATTGACCTCAAGTTCTTAATGGGATTAAGGTCTGGGAAGTTTCCTGGCAATGGACCCAAAATGTTGATGTTTGGTTCCCCGTGGCCTTTTGGTAATCACCTTGGCCTTATGGCAAGGTGCTCAATCATGCTGGAAAAGGCATTGATTATCTACAAACTGTTTTTGGATGGTTGGGAGAAGTTGCTCTCAAAGGATGTTCTGGTACCATTCTTTATTCATGGCTGTGTTTTTAGGAAAATTTGTGACTGAGCCCACTCCCTTGGCTGAGAAGCAACCAAAGACATGAATGGTCTCAGGATGCTTTACTGTTGGCATGACACAGGACTGATGGTAGCGCATCTCCGGACAATCTTTTTTCTGGATGCCACAAACCATCGGAAAGGAGATTCATCTGAGAAAATAACTTTGCCCACCCATCAGCAGTCCAATCCCTGTACCTTTTGCAGAACAATCATCTTTCCCTGATGTTTTTCCTGGAGAGAAGTGGCTTCTTTGCTGCCCATCTTGACACCAGGCCATCCTTCAAAAGTCTTTGCCTCACTGTGCGTGCAGATGCCCTCACGGCTGCCTGCTGCCATTCCTGAGCAAACTCTGCACTGGTGGTGCCCCAATCCCGCAGCTAAATCAACTTTAAGAGACGGTCTTGGCGCTTGCTGGACTTTCTTGGACGCCCTGAAGCCTTCTTCACAACAACTGATCCCTTTCCTTGAAGTTCTTGATGATCCGATAAATGGTTGATTTAGGTGCAATCTTACTATCTTTGGCTGTGAAGCCCTTTTTGTGCAAAGCAATGAATGCAGCACGTGTTTCTTTGCAGGTAACCATGGTTAACAGAGGAAGAACGATTGTCTTTTAAAGCTTCTAGTCTGTTATTCAAACTCATGATGTAAGCTGGTCCGTTAGTGGCAGGGCTAAAATCCAGTGGAAATGTTTTTTAAGATTGGTAAGGAGGGAGTTTGCAATTAATTGCAATTCATTCGATTACACTACATAACATTCTTGAGTAAATGCAAATGTGTCAGTGTGAACAGGAAACAAACCTAAAAGGCAACAGTGGATCATATTTTATCTAGGTATGGACCTATTGACCAATATCGGCCTCATGTAGAGACCTCACCGGTCGTGGGTGTATTAGGGCCATTTAGATGTTGGGTCAGAAAATTTCGTCCGAGAGAGAAACCGCACAATCATTGTCTAAGGGGAGTGACGAGGACTGGCAAATGAAGTTTGCCTTTCCACTAAACTCCCCACCACTGGTGTTTGTGAGTCCAAATTAAATATAAAGATAACGCCAGCTTGTCTTAGAGTACAACCGGGCTACAGTGTCTGCACATACTGGATTTTTCCAGCTGTGTTTCCGTCTGTGTGTGTGTGTGTGTGTGTGTGTGGAGACCCAGTAGGTACAAGGAGGTACTTGTTGTTTGGGTGAGGATTGGTGGCTAGAATGGGTGGGGGCAGAATTATGGGAAGTGTGTGTGTGAAGGGGTGGATGACGGGGGGAGTTAAACAGGACGAGTCTGTTCAATTCAACCTGGGATTTTAGTCAAGCAACATTTCAGGCCACATACACACTGTGTGGCTATGTATGAAACATCATTCCATTCCACAACACTTTGAGATTGTTTACATGCAGATTTTTGGTCAACACAGTGTGTTTGTATGGAGTTAGGACTTTAACTTTGTTCCTGCTTTAACCCCATCTAGTCATTGTGACTCACTATGATCACCTATTTTAAGTGTCTACATTGTCATACTGCTCAACCACTTTAAAAAGTGATTTGATGTAGTATTAGCTAATTGCTAACCAATGGCTCTAGAAATAAAATGAAACCTTTTTTGCCATACTATGACTTTTTGACATTTTATAGCATAGCCTACTATACTGTGACTTACTTTACGCTGACTTTTAATGACATCGTATGACTTTTCTTTATTACTGATACACTATACTATGACGTTTGACTTTTTTATGACATACTATATGATTTTTTTCTTCATTTTTTTGTACTACACTGGGACTTTTTATGACTTTTTATTACATCCTATGCTATAACTTTTTATAACCTCCTATACTGACTTTTTAACAGGGACGTGCACAGACATTTGGAGGGGCCATTGCTCTGATCCAAAAAAGATGGAGATGTCTCCAAAGCAAACATTACATTTCTAAATCAGTTTGACAGTATAATGTACCTTTAAGGTGAGAATACTATTTGCCACAGCATCTATCTTTTTCCTTATCGCGCATTTACTGACATGGCCCTTTTTATAGAAACACTCACTCTCTCTCTCATTATGCGGCTGTCTGATCTCTCATTATGTAGCAGTCTGATTTGTTGTGTGATGCTCCGCATGCTGTCCCTCCCTCTCTGGTCTGGAGCCTTGTGGTAGGACTCATCTTGAATAAAATTATTAGAATCTGAATAAAGTAACTCATGCAGTATACTGTACTTTTCACGACTAAAAAACTAAACACTGACACTAGTGCTGCCAGTTAACCTTTACACTGTGGCTGCACTCAATGATTCTTGTTGAAATAAGTGTTAGGATTTGGCACCATTTATAATATTTATAAAGAACAATTACAACATGAATACAGCTAGAAAAAGTATTTTACTCAACGGGAACTTTTGATATACAGTACATAAAACAACTAATTCACAATGCTATTCACGGCAAAGACACAATATACTTTATTTTTTATATGAAACATTTGTTTTAATTATATTAGCCTACTCCACCTTGAAGAGAATGCTTCTGATAAAATAGGCCAACTTCCCATTGAATGAATAATGTAGAATGGTCGTTTGACATTATCAAATGCTTCTCTCCCAGCTGGCCTGCTGGCAGTTTTAAGTCAAGCTCTTTCTCTCTATTCTTCTGTTCGTTTTTGTGAAGGTATACTTAAGCACACAAAATTAACATTTGTGTGTGTGTGTGTGTGTGTGTGTATATATATATATTTTAAGTTTCTTACATTAACCAACTGTAACAATGTATTATCTAATAACAAAATAAGGTGCCTTTCACTAATGTCAGATCACATACTGTACTAGGATTTTTTTTAACTTTTACATACTATAACTTTGACTTTTTATGACTTTGATATTTTATTTTAGAGAAGGTATAGTGTACAGTGCAGCAGTACAAAGACAATTGTAACAAGGCACCCTTCTATTGACTTTTTGATATACTATATTGTCTTAAAAGGTATCAAATTTAACCTGCATTACAACTATTACCTCAAACTTGTACTTGAGTAAAATGGCTTTGTTGCATTCCATCACTGGGTATAACATTGTACCGTCATACTGAACTTTGTAAATGAAACAAAAGCAAAAAAGAAGACGCATATTCCCTTTCTTGAAGACATGGTCTGAGTGTGGCGTGTGTTCATTTCTCTCAGGTACATGGCTATGAGCCACCCAGTGTCGGTCCACCTTTACTTCCTGTCAGACCAGTTTCAAGGCTACCTAGTGCGTCACGTGGCCACTAACCGAGCCTCCACTCAACTGGAAACCTTGGAGACCTGGGTGACTTCCAAAGACCACTTCACCCTGGCCAGCCCCCACAACCCTACCAACAGGCTGCAGCATGTCCAGGTCACTCACACACACACACACTTTGACACATAGTCATGGTCATTCTGTCTGTGCATATTTTTTAAGTTTTTTTAAGTGGAAAAATTTAACAATTGCATGCTACTTATGGTTTGAGATTTTGGGCTAGAAAAACGTTAGAAATAATTTGCCAAAAGCATTATGCAAAACAATTTAGCTTCTATATACTAATGTCAGTGGATTTTGGTATGAAACATTAGCATTCATAACATTAAGGTAAAAAATGAAGTCTCACAGTTGTGATAAGGCTATTTTTACAAAGTGCTTCACGACAATAACATTTGATAAAAAGAACACAATACAAAATAAATGATTAGGGAAAAACTAAGATTGAAAAAAAAATATAAGGTTCTAGGGCTGCACGATTATGGCCAAAATGATAATCACGATTATTTTGATCAAAATTTTGATCGTGATTATTTGTTGATTTTAACCCAAACAAATTGTATTGTTTCATAGGCTGTTTATAACTGCGAGAGGGAGTGTGATGGACGCTACTCACCAAGAGACTGCTGATCATTATGAACGGGTCCAGCACGGGTAGAATGGCGGATACAAACGTTGTGTGTATGAAAATTCTGTATCTTCGCTGCATTTTTATGAGCTATGATATTCTCGCAATGGGTCACATCACTGGCCCAGGTCCAGGTCCAGCAGCTCCGTCTCACACGCTGTTACTCTACCAACTGAAGTTAGTTGTGTTCTTCGCCGTGGCGGCCGCAATAGTTACCACGGAAACACTGGTACAAATATAGGTTTGCCCCTCATACTTAACAATATACACAATATATAAAAAATAAAAACTGTGGAAAAATATCAGAAATGTGGACCGGCGGCCGCTGTGTGGCCAGGCGCGGAGATTAAGAGGGGAGAGACCACACAGGCACGGCTTTACAGACGAAATGGGTCATGTAACGCAAAATTAAACCATATCCATATAAACAGCATTGCAGCGGATGCGAGGACATTAGCACCGGAGCGTCCTAGAGGAGCTAACAGACACGACTAGCACTGGTCACTGCTGTTGTCTGAAAAACAACAGAAGGGACAAAATGTTGCGTTTACTAGTAAACTGGTAAACCTTGAGACCGAAGTATAACCAACTGCTATCTGTTGAGTTTTCCTCCCGTTACTCTGTCCTCTGTGACTGTCTACATCTAGAAACTAGGCTGCACGGTGCAGGGAATGAGCAGGGAATGGCTCATGAGCAGACGGGTTGACAGAGTGGTAGATTGGCGTTGCAAAAAACCCGGAGCGTTCTATGAAATGACGATTTAAAAAATAATTGCTCGATCACGCAAAGTTGATCGTGGAAAGTCAAAATCGTGATCGCGATTAAAATTCGATTAATTGTGCAGCCCTATAAGGTTCTTTAGATAGGAATGAAGTCATCGACCTAAAGGTGAATTTCAATTGGAAGGCTGTTCCAGGCTGAGTGCAGCATGGGCACAAAAGCTCCCAGATGTACACTGCACCCAGGCTGCTTTAAGAATAATGAGTACAACTTTGAATTGATTGAAACTTTAAAATTAACTGGAAGCCATTTATTAATGTTTTTAAGCAGCTTATGCCAGATACAACCTAAACTGTATCGCCTGCAATCAGAATCTGAGTCAGTACAAACAGGGCAATCCTTAAACTCTTCCTGTTTAGGTTGGGGCTGACTGGGATCCTAAGGAGCGTCTCTTCAGGAACTGGGGGGGTCTGCTGGGGCCCAAGGACGAGCCGGTGGCAGTGCAGCACTGGAGCCGAAGCCAGAGCAACCTGACGGCCACTGTGGTGTGGATTGACCCCACCAACGTCATCGCAGCCACTTATGACATCCTGGTGGATGCCTCCGCTGAGGTCACCCACTATCGGCCGCCACTCACCCTGCCCTTGAGGCCTGGCTTGTGGACACTGAGGGTGCTGCATCACTGGAACCCGCTGGGCCAGACCAGCTTCATCGTGGCTCCGCTGGAGTTCCACCGACAGCAGCCCTTACAGCAAGGTGAGCGGTCCAAACTTGTCGCTGCGTTTACATGCACACAAGAAAACGTTACTGCAAGAAATCAGATTTAGGCAGGAAAGTATGGGACTCAAAGAACTGGAGTTGGTCATTTCACACATAATTAGGGATTTCTTCCATCACAATATATGTAGCTACAGTTAGGCGTAACTACTAGTTTGTTCAAATAATCAGTAAAATATTACTTATATGGCACGTTTCAGTATCAATCTGCAGAAACTCATGGAAACACTTGTTGAATTGTTATTCAAGGGCTTTTAAAAAGGAGTCCCTGCAGTTTGTATGTCAATAGCAGATCTAATACTTAAATAACTACACACACACACACACACAAACAGCAGAGAACCTCCTGTCACAGCTGTCAACACCATGCACAAATATATTTATAGTGTCAGTATCCAGTCACACGCACACAGGGTCACCTCTATCCAAATTAGCCTCCAGTTTGAAATTGTTTGAACTCCTCAGGCCTGGGAGACCGAGACATACTCAATGAATTGTATACATTTCTTCTCACATTAGTATCTTTGATGCTCTGGCAATATTGTGTATCTCAATTTAATTCAAATTGCTTTATTGGCATCAAACGGACAGAGAGGCAACATGGGAGAGAGACACAGAAACCGAGGCAGAGAAGAAAGGGAGAAAGACGGAGGGAACAAGAGAGGGGGAGACAGGGAGGGACGGAAAGAGGGGCGGGAAACAGAGGGACAGACTGGGAGCAAGAGAGAAGGCGAGGCGACATTGTTATTGAAACTTTCATGCCAATAAAGACCCATTGAAATGCGAGAGAGGGAGAGGAAGGAAGACAGAAAAAACAACATCTAAAATCACCTATAGTAGGGTAGCATAGCTCAATAAATTGAAACACCTACCCTAGCTGCTCTGGTAGAACATATCAAGAGTAGTCTACCAGGGTAGTCCCATCTGGGGGGAAAACACTGCTACCAGACCGTGGGCTTCCATCACTATCTGACTGGGGGTGGGTGAAGACAGAAGGATGCATTAGCCCGAATGGCCAACACTGCCACAAGCATCAAAATCATGGAATTGCTGCAGGTGCAAGAAGGCTGCACTACAGCAGAGGCTACTGCTTCTCTGAGCAAGAATGTGCCCGCTGACTCTCTTCTTGTAAAATAGTTAATGGAAAAAATACATAGGTACATTGCCTATGTTATTTACGTTAACTGTCCTCACATATTGCTACAGTTAAATCCAGTTATAACTACATTGATGTTTTCTTTAATTTATGTGGTATTACTTTCATTGGAATACCACATTTGGAAACAATATTTGTGGGGCTGAAAACATGGAAACAACAACAACAACTTAGAAGTGGCCAAAGTGGGTCAATGCTAGTTTGGATCTGTTAGATGTGGTAAAGTTTAGGCATGAGGAGTGGGGATTGGTTAGGGAAAGAATACCAGGGTGAGGCAATTGGAGGCAGAATAAAGCAGGCCACAAGATGTGTAATGACACGTCTAGCAGATCCGATCTAGCATCTGCCGCCAAAGTGTGGAAAATGATGCTATGGTCAGTATAATGTGCAGTGGCCCAATATCCAGATCTCTTCTAAATATATTAAGCTTTACATGTGCCAATTTTGGTGCTTTTATCACAATGAATAGGTTTAGCTATTACGGTTTATCAGATCATCTTTGAAAAACCCAGCAGGTTGTTTAACAACCAATACTTCCAGAATCCTCAAAGACTGGTCAAACTACCTTGTAGATAATGACTGCATTTTATAATCAAGTTAATCGGAGGCTCACTTTTTTTAAACACAAGCAAAATATAAAATGTACCAAAACTATACCTATAAAACAGAGCAACCCAGCTACCATTTTTGACATTTAGCTGATAGAATATTTGTTTATCCAGATGGGAAAAGGGTATTTAATGATTCTGGAAATACCTCCAGAACAGTAAGGACGTTTTCTTAAAGGTCCCATGGCTTGAACATTTAATTTTGAGGTTTAAGGGCAATGTTACCTCCACTTTCTCTGCTTTGCCCACCCAGAGAATTTGGCCCACCCATGAGAGAGACATCATGGCTTTCAAATGAGCAAAGTGGCAGTTGGTCAAGGCCCCGCCCCCCCTCGCCACCTCAAAAGCTACAGACCAAGAAATGGCACATACTAAGGAAAGCTCCTTGTGGGTCTGGCTCTAGTGGCTGTAATTCTGCACCAAGGCTGAGTTTCAGGAAAGAGACTTCAGATACAGTATTAGGGGACCACTAAGGTCTATATAAAAGACTTTAGATACAGTATTAGGGGACCACTAAGGTCTATATAAAAGACTTTAGATACAGTATTAGGGGACCACTAAGGTCTATATAAAAGCATCCAAAATCCCATGTCATGGGACCTTTAAGTGACCTTGTAGGTTTAATAAAGATTGCTGGGAATTCATTTTTGGGAAAATATGCCACTCTGCGTGACTTGACTACTCCGCTCAAACAGAAGGGAGTTATGTTTGTTACCTATTATCTGGCAGCCGTTTCACATGTTCAAAAGGCTTTTTGTGATCTCTGTCTGCCTGAGATAACATTTTTAACATTTCAATCCAGTATTACCACAGTCTGTTAAAATACTAGATTTGAAACTTTGGTTTTGCTCTGGGCAAAGATTTTCCCTATTTGAAAGATCTCAAATACCTTTGAAGAGGCAAACCACCGTCAGATAAGAGGCCAAGAAAATAACATTTATATTTCCCCGTCTATGGTAAGCACTAAAAAGTCTATATGACCCAGTAACATACGGAGTACAGAGGTCACAAATGACATTTGAAAATATAGGAAACCTAAATTATTGTTTAACTCTGAGGTTAACCTAGTGTGGCAAAGGAAATATACCGTTTTCACCATTTACCATTCTTCTCCCACCTGCTCCTTACCACTTGTCCTGGGATCCAGAGGATGCCCTGCGGTTGCACGGTGGCCCAGCCAGGAATTCCTACATGGAGCAGAGTTTCCACGGCCTGAACCCGGTGCTTCGACTGCCTGTGAGTCTGGGCGCCGTGGAGGAGGCGGAGTCCAACGCTGCCCTGACGGGGGTGCCGCTGCGCCGCTGGCTGGACTGGCTGCTGGAGGGCCACTGGTCGGCCGCAGACGTCTGCTCCATGGGACCCAGCGCCTGTCCCGTCATGCAGCGTTGTCGTCTGACCGCCTGGAGCGCCGCCAGCCCCGACACCAAGTCTGAACTGAACCCACCCAGAAAGGACGGACGGATCAGGTAGCAGACGGACAGGCTGAGGGAGGACAAGAGGAACAAATGAAGGAAGACATGGGGCTCATGTCCTGTTTGTGTCTTATATTTATTTATTTAAAATTTGTGCAACATCAGAGTAAAAGGAAATGGATAAATGAAACTTTGAAGTCAGCGACAGGAAGAAGAGGAACTAACTCAAAACACTGGGAAACAAATCTTCAGTCCTTTTACTTTGCTGCTCAAAGCCCTCACGTATGTGTGTGTGTGTGTGTGTGTGTGTGTGTGTGTGTGTGTGTGTGTGTGTGTGTGGACACGGTGTGTCAGAAGAACTCTATACCTCGTTTGTGAGTGTTTTCCTGGGTTACGGTATGCAAGTGATTTATACATGTCCAGTTGCTAAAAACTGACATAGTTGCTCGTTCTTAGGCCATTATTGATATTGTTTACAGCTTAGTGCTCAATTTCCTGAGAGAAATGGATTCATAGTGATCATACTTTTTCATTTCAGACTATTATCCCCAGATTACAATTGTATTCAAAAGGTTGAAATATTTAAAATGCAACTTCCTAGAAATGAACACTGATCCTACAAAATAAGTACTAATTTAGTTTCCCCTAAAAAAAAAAAATAATAATAATTTTGCGATGCTGTACGGGAAATGAAGACAGAAGTTTGCATTCTTTCTAAAATATTAAGTCAACAGGCTTTTTCAACCACAAATGTGATATAGTTTGCTGAAAGAATCAAGAGTATTTTTTTGAAGATCTAAATCAATTTGTATTATAATTTGAAACTCTCAGCCTAATCTTGTTTTATCTGAGAGTTTCAAATTACAACAAGACTACAGCAGCCCATCATTTAAATCACCAAAGGACAATGTTTGAGTTCTGGAGAACACTGCACACTTAAATGTTGGGATAACCGGCCTGAAACAATTACTTTTCTTGATGTTTTCCAGCTGTCATGCAGGGATAATGAGCCTGAAAAAGGCATCAGCTATAGATGTCCTCATACAGAGCCAGGTGGGTGTCAGGAGAATTTCTAAGAATGAATATTTATTTATTTTTCTTTCATTTGGTTGATTGAAGCGACGTGCAAAGCAAAGACCACAGTTCCCATTTCACCACAGTCAGTGTTTGTTTCTTTTAACCATTAATACTTTGGCTAACATTAACCATGTTGCTTTATTTGCCTGAAAGGGTACTGCAAATAGGAAAACACTGTAAAGAGTGGTGGAATAAGTACCCAGATCCTTTACTTTAGTAAATGTAGTAATAGAACAACAAAAACCAACAGCCCATTAAGTAAAAGTACATAAGTATTTTTAAGCAAAAAGTACAGTTTGTAGAATGGCCCCTTTAAGTGTGTCTTGATATTACATATAATATTGGTATGCTAAGTTCAAGGTTCAACTACTTAATAAATTGGTTTAATCTATAAAAAGTAATTTTATAAATTGCTGTATTATGTAAACTATAAAAAGTAGCCAGTACCAAGCTAAACGCTGTCAGATGGAGTGAAATACAAAAGTACAATATTTGTTGTCAAGGTAGTTTAGAATTGTACTTGAGTAAAGGTACATTGTTACTTTCCACAACTCAAACTACATGTTAACATGTTAAAAGATTTCTCCTCTGACACGGCCCTGCTCTGTATTCTGGTGGGTTTGGTTTTCTTTCTGTGCCATGTCTGAATCCTTCAGAACGCCTGAGCAACTGTTACTCAGAACAGATTCACCTTCACATTTATTTATTTTTTTGTCGTAAAGTCATTTTCTATCTGCTCTTGGCTCGAGAAACTGATGTGACGATGTCCAAGTGTACACATGAGTGAGTTTTTTTTTTTTTTTTAAGTCGGTGACTAATTTGATATGCTGATATTTGCAGCGGGTGAGATTGTTTTTTTGAAAAAAATAAAACGTCTGCCTTTGTTTCTAAAAGGCCTCCACATGTTGTCAGGACTGATGGTAAATGTTTTGGCTGGTTAAATGTCCTCTCCTAATCTGCTCTCATTTTAACTACTTTGTGTGTTTTTGTACGACCATAAGTGCTTAAGTACAGCTACATATTTTTAACTAAGGATGTTTTGTTGGTCATTTTTAGGCTGGGCTGTCAGTTACAATATTTTGTATTAATTAGTGCGTTAAGTTTTTTTTTTAATAAGTTGTTTAATCTTTAAGATGTAAAAAATAGCCAATGTCCATCAGCAGTTATAACAATCTATGCCTTACAAATGCATACTTGTATATGTCTGAGCACCAAAATGTTTTTTTATTTATGATACTAAAGCAGCATTAAAAAGGTCATTGAAATAGCTTATAAGTTGTTTACTAAATATTGTTATTAAATAACGAATGTTTTAGGAATATAGATTTCAAAATGTATAGAAAAAATGTAGACTAGGAATAACCAGAACAACTTGGTTTATGTATTGGTATATTATAATCATAAGCCTTCCATACTTTACATTACTTGCATAACCTGCATCATCCTGTGAGTTGGGTTGGGATGTAGCAGGTGAGAAGGAGAGGGCAGGCCAGCCAGGACATTTAGATGCACCTTTAGATTGCCATGCTGCTCAGTGATGGACATTGTGCCAAGACATAAAATATTCATACTAGGTCTGGGTTGCACCAGTGAAGATGAAGGTTATACTCTGCGGTTTTTATGATCAATAATGCATAAAATCTGTGCAAAAGTCAAATCTGTTCTAACAGTTTAACATGGAAAAAACTAAATCCAATTCAGGTTATAATGGGTTCAGATCAATTTGCATTACATGGGGTTCTGAATTGTAAACTACTGTTCAATCACGCAGAAATCGAAGGAGCAGATGGGATTACATTTCACACAAATTATAACTTGATTTTCCAAAAGACAATTACTAAATGTATTGATTAATAATAATAATGGCAGTCCCTTTCAAAACAATAGTTCAACATTGTGAGAAATGCAGAGTTAGATGTTGAGATTGACACTGCTCATGTCTGTGCTGTAAATATAAAGCTACAGTTAGTAGCCAGTTAGCTTAGCTTAGCAAAAAGACTGGAAACAGTAGGGAAAAGCTAGCCTGGCTGTCCAAAGGTTACAAAAGCTGCCTAACAGCTAAAGATAACTAATTAACTCAAAGAAGTACCTGATTTTAGCCCCCCCCCCCCAAGAAAAGCACAAATGTCACTTTTTGTGTCACAATGTTTTTAAAGGCTCTGGTAGAAGGATTTGATCAACTTTGGATAGAGCCAGGCTAGCTGGTTCCCCCTGCTCCCAGTCATTATGCTAAGCTAATCACGCACATATTAGACAGTTATCATTTTGATCTAAGCATGAATGCAAATACTACAGTAAATACTCAAATATTACTTTTTAACTTCACCCTACACAGATGCTGCGTATATTTCCAGAATGTAATGAAGTGTTGAACATAATATTGAATGTATCTTATGGTCATTTTAAAATCAAAATGGTGCAAGGTAATGTCAATTTACAAATCCTAATCTTTGCCGGTGCAACCCATCTTTAGTTCATTACTCTAAAAACTAATATTTAACCGTTTTTGATCAGTTATTCCAGTGTGTGTAGTTGCCATATGCCAATGTTATTGGGACCAAAACTGGACAGCCGTGGGAGTTCTAAGCCTGAGGGGGAAGCTCAGAGTGAACCGTTGTTCTGGGACAGTCAGCACTTAAAGCACGGACAGTGAACAGTGTGTCATATTTATTTTAGAAAAGATTGTGACTTTTATATCTAACTTATTTGAAATGTCTCCAGATGTTTGGGTTGAAAGAGCTATTAAACTGTACAGCAGTGCACAGGACCAAAGTGTGCAGAGAGACTAAATTACTATCACTAGATTTGGAATCGAGTGGCAAAAAAGAATGCAAAAGGTACCGTCAGCTTATGTTTTATCAGTTTGATTTCAGAACTAGACTGATCACCAGAAAAAATGACTTGTAGACACCCTAAAGTTATTATGTAAAAGTTAACTGTTACAATACTTGAAGGCATTAATTATTATTAGGTACAAAAATGTCTGGGAATATTTTCGCAAACATTTAATTAAATTACTAAACCTACGGTTCTTAAACAAAAGTGAGCAATGAATAGTTATTAACAAAATACTATGATAAATAAATAAAAGCAGAATTAGATGTATGTATTCAGGTAGAACCAAAGTTATTTACCTCTTTGCTGTAAATCAAACAAATAGGGAAATCAAATCTTGTGCTAAAATCAAACGGTTTAAAACCCTGACCAGGTCCAAAACTTTACCATTTCAATGTAGTAGGTTGGCAACTTGCATCATTACATTTCACTCTAGTTCTTAGATATATCTTTGACTAATAGTTGCCTGTCGGAATCGCTTTTATCATAAAGTTTATTTTTTTATTATTACAGCTTTGGCCACCCACAGCTTTTGTGATTTCATTTATCAATAAGGTCATTTTTTTTTCTATTATTACATGTCAGCAGTCATTTTGGCATGTCAGTCTCAAAGAAAGTCCTGGATAGTATAAAAAAAAAAAGTTATTGTAAAATCATTGTTCTGCTCATGTGGATTTGAATATTAAGAGCCACTTTATGTCCAGTCTGTATTTTCCATATGAGTCGATCGAATAAGTATTTTGTAAAACACTCAGACGATGGATAGTTAAGGCTGTGAAACGTTTCCCTCTTCGGTCCCTCTTCAGGTCGTCTTAATGGAACTACAGCCGTGCGAGCTGTAGTTCCGATGAGACAACCGGCAGGGGGACTGAAGCAGGAAAAGTTACAGTGTTGCTTTAAATCAATCACATGGAAATATGTCAGCTCTTGGGAAACAGTGATGATGGTGCCACAGAAGTCGTGACTGGTTTTTAGAGATTTTGATGTAAGATGTTGATAAAGTTTTCAGATTCTCTCTCGCTCTCACAGAGTAGTGCTGTGCCTTAGCTGGACTCCTGTTTTGGGAAACGCTCTCTGAAAGCATCAAAAACTGTCTCAAATGTTCAAAAACCAAAAGAAAATTGTTGTGAATGCCTTATAAATGACCATAGCGGTTTTGAAGTTTTTGAAAATAAAACAGAATCTCCCTTTATTTTGTGCCTGTGCAGTTTATTTAACTCAAGGGACTGGTAATGCTGAGGGGTCAGAGGGGCTCAGGGGCCCCCAATACTTTTTTTATAACTGTTAAGTTGCCGAGGAAACTGAAACATTACTACTTAAACTTCTTTAAACTTTGCTCCCTTTCTTGTACTTTACTTCCCTACAATAATTTGACAGCTGGATGCATTTGTTACTTTGCAGATTTAACATATAAAGCGAATACAATATTCAAAACAGTTACAATAGAAATGTTGTAAGAAAACCTATTTTAGAACAGTTTACATCATATAGTTACAGAATAATATGGCTAGGGTTGTTTGGAAAATGATCAAAACTAGTGTGGATTCATAAGCTGCAGGAAAAAGTCCCAGACAGATCCACTATTTCCATGTTTTTTCTAAAGATTTACATCTTCAGTATACAGTCAGAACGTACTGAGAGACACACTGTTAAACACGCTATAGGTCTTGGTCTTTTGGGGATTTGATGACAACAGCAAAAATATCAGAAGCCTTTCAGTATTTCTTCACTCATGTCTTGCCTGCTACTAAAAATATCCCTAATTTAACACCCACCTTTTTGGGGGGATTTTCTGCTATATGGCTTGTAACGGAAGTTGAACTCCTTATCCTTCCTTATTGAACACATCATATCGGCACGGCTAGCGGTGATGGAATCATCAATACAGCTGATCGATGACACGCAGCCAGAGGGACAGAGCTCATTAATATGCGTGTGGAAGCAGCGTTCACTCCCAGTGACTAAACTCGACAAATCGCGTCCTGTAGTGAACAATGGAACTGATGTTCATGTTCTTTGATGATTTTTGGTAACAAGGGTCTTACAATAGAACTGTAGCGTACATTTGTAGTGTTAGTCATCAGAATAATAAATAAACTAAATATCTTATTGGAACTACATAAGGTAGCCAGGAGTTAAGCACTATACACCAACTTGTGTCTCTAAAATCTTCTAAATTATTTGTATTCGTCAGAATTTTGAATTTCATTTGAATTGTTGCATGAATATTTTATTTTTTTTCACTTTTTTGTTAATGTATTAATGACTTACTTATTAAGTCCACTTAATATTGATAACTATGGCTATGAATAAATGGTACATATACAGTATGTTGGGAGGTAGAGAGTTTTGGTACTATAAAAGTATTTTTTTAAATATTACATGACTAATATTTATGCCACTGAGAACACAAGGAAATACATTAATAGATCTGATAACTTAATCTTATTATACATGTCATCATCCTAACTCAAGATATATTATGCGATGTTATCATATACAGTACGTATACTGTAGTATGTATGTACAGTATATATACATATAAATTGCACTAGGTTATAATTCAGCAACACTAAACCAAATCTAGTAACCATTACAATTAATATCAGTATTAAATTAGCCTCCATAAATAGATTAGTTAAACTTAGTTAACTCATTTATATAAATATAATTCATTGTTGATTATTACTGTGTGAACATGAGGGTTATGGTTTGAAAACTTATATTACTGTTGATTTATCTAGAAAGGTTTCTACATCTCTGACCACAGTGCTGAGAAAAGAAACACAAGGCGCTTCTGACTCACCTGATTGGTTCTCCATCTCTTTTCAGCTGCTCTGGCCTCTGTTTTCCTATATGGAAACAAACATGATCAGATTCACGGTTATTAAAAGCAACAAAAGGCCTCTGCAGCACATCCCATACACAGTTGGTGTAAATACGGTGGGATATGGTCATCTTTGATATTGTTCAAATCAAACAACCTGCTTCCGTACAGCTTTTCTTTTACAAGTTTAACAGACTAATGCCAAAATGTTCCAAAAACTAAATGAATACATGTCAAACTCAAGATCTAGAATCTTTACCTGCACTGCAAACAGCTGGTATTCAGCCAAGTTTACCCTCTATTATGGGAACAAAGTCAGTAAAGACTCAAAACTAAAATACTATACATATCAGACATCTTAGTATTAAACTGAAGCATGTTCTTCCAAGATGGGTTCTTCTAACGATGCGTTAGCTGCTCTCAAACTAGAACTGATCAGTGGTCCGACTCGGAGCCCTGCTGCCCCCTTGCGTTTCCAATTAAAGTTACATCAGCCTATAGACATCAGTTCATATTACTAGCGGTGTTAAAAGTAGTTTATTGACGCGTTGTATGTTGTAAAACAATTAAACATATTCTTCTTACTACCATTATTGCTTGTATTTATCTGCCGTTTTAATCTTTTTAATGAAGGTGTTCAAAGCTACAGCTTATCTTATATTATATCTCTCATACACACACACACACACACACACTTTATGTGCAAACTCACCTGTAGCTGAAGGCAGGCGCAGTAACCCGGATGAAATATGTTCGCCAGCTCAATTATTTTGTTCTCAGAAATACCGGCTGAAAAATAAATATATTCTCTTTCCATTCTTCACTTGCGTTGCACACCTTCATCACGGCAGACATTTTGAGGTGCTGCTGAAGAGCCAGGTGCAGGCAGTCTCATCAATCAGGCCCTGTTCCGTTAGGGTTTCCCCGCCAGCCAACCAACCAGCATGGCGTTTCAGAGCGTGGGACTGAAACAACTCAACATACTGCAGCTTTTAGTAGTTACACCAGCCCAAGTTGTCTGCTGGGGAAGATGTGTAGTTATTTGGTTGGTTAACTCTACAGATGCCAGCAAGTAGCCTTAAACAACTTAATTCTGTTAAAAGAATCAAATAATACTAAAAAGCTGTTTAAATTTCAATGTAGGTATCTTAACTCTGAGTTAAGAAATGACAGACCTGTAAGTCTTATTGGTAAAAAAAAAAAAAAGGTATCTATCAATCTATGTCTGTGTATGTACCTTGACAGCAACAATAACCAAGAGCCAAACTCCCTGTAGGTGTTCATACTTAATCGGCCAAGGCCAATTCTGATTCTATCTATATGTCAGAGAGCCAATTGCAAGCTATTTACTTAAAAATTCAAGATTGAAATTTTTCTTTAGCCTAAAAAAATAAGTGAAAAAAATAGTTGTTTTTGTCTTTTACAACATGTTATCACTCAGAAAAGAAAGAATCGGGAGACAGGGATTTTTTTGCATGGATATTTTAAGAAAATACGGACAAATGCTACTAATGACTATATACACTGAGAACAGTAGCTTTTAGCCAGTTGGGAACAGGAGAAAATGTACAGATTATATAAAAACAGGTGGACTTGACTGACAGATGTAGCATCGCTGGCTCCGCCTCTCACTTCTTAGACAACTTGGCTTGTTTATTTTTGGGCGGCGCCCACTTCAAACACATAGTGTCCACTGTGAAAGAGACAACACAAGGCACACGTTAGGCAAAAAAGAGAAAATCTACAGAAACAAATCACCCCTCCACTGTCATATCAGTACAAGGCAAGGCAGCTTTATGTGTATAGCACGTTTCAACCGAAAAAAACTTTCCACGTCAGCCTCAGAGTCGTCGTAGTCAAGATATCGTGACATTGTGCGGATGCAGCATTTTGCCATAACAAAGAGCATTGAGAGCCAACAATAGTGCTAAAGCCTCAGTGATTATGTTGTTTTACTGTATTGTCCGTCCATCCAAAAAAAGAAGACATTATCTCATACTTTGATAATTGTAACACTATGATCATTCAACCTTTTCCAATTCTAACTCCTAAATAAGTTTAAATTTGGGTTCTGATGTTATAACAAGGATAGAAATAACGGAATAAAAGAATGCAAAAAAATATATCAAATGTCTGGACTGACCTGTAATTGGTGGTTTCTTGTACTGGGCGCTCTTCAGGTGCTCCTCAACCAGTTTGGGTGTCACACAGATAACGTGCTGACCTTTCCAGTACTTCACCATATTGAGTGACTGCAGCGTGCTGATGATGTCACTCTGCGTGATGCTGGTCATCTGGCTGGGGAGAAAGAGAGGGAGGAGGGTCTGAAATATGTGCCTCAAAATCAGAACTAAAAACATAAGAAGAATGCTGATGGCTATCTTTTTATCGTATTGTGTGTATTAGTTTGTCTCTACCTGAGGTCTTTGATTGACAGTGTTCCTCTAAAGTCCCTCAGGATCTCCAGCAGGACCCAGGACCAGTAACTTCTGTAGCTCAGCTTCCCCAGATCAGACAGAGGCTTTTCTGGCGAGCCGACTGCACTCTCCAGCTTCGACAGCTCATAACCTACACACACACACACACACACACACACACACACACACACACACACACACACACACACACACACACACACACACACACACACACACACACACACACACACACACACACACACACACACACACACACACACACACACACACACACACACACACACACACACACACACCAAAGATGCTGTTTTTAAAATGTTAATACATGTGATTTATTTGTGTGTTTCTGTATCTGCAACAGTCAAATACACATTCTATCATTGTTTTGCTAAAATTACTGTACAGAAATGTGAGTGGACGTTCTTGGATTTAATATGGACTCCGCCTGCACTCTTTTATACAACGGATTGGCTCTATGAAATGGGTAAATGCCAAGTTTCATCTGCATTCCAACTGAACTTTCGAGTTCGGTATAGCTGTATTGTATAGCATTTTTTTGTGCCAACATTTTTTTTGTGTTTTTATGGCTGCAGCCTTTAAACAAAAGATTAAATTGTAGGTTTTGGTAAACTGTCATGATAATTTATCATTCCGGCCATTGTAAGCTAACTTATACTAATAGACTTTAGAAATAGAAAAAACTAACAATATTTAATCATTAGTGAAAAGTAATCATTAGTTGTAGTGCTGATACACACACACACACACACACACACACACACACACACACACACACACACTACAGCTACTGTCATGGTCTCTCACTTACTAAAAGCTATGAGGAACTTTCCGTAGCCTCTGCGTTGGTATGGCGGCAGCGTAAGAATACATGCCACATTATTGCCATCTGGAGACTCTTTCTCCTGAAAAACAAAAAAATCAAAAGTTACAATGTTAATGATTCCAGTTTGAGGTTCTCTACACCTACTGTGTGATTCTGCTGAGTTCAAACATTGACATTCCAAGATTGAGAGATCTACAGCCTCAACAATCTTGCAACCATGCCAAAGGGAATGAAGGTGTCTGTGGAGTTTTTGACCATTACTACACTAGGCAATTGATTAATGAAATACTTTGATGTAAAAAAAAAGAAAGAAAAAAAAGGCAGATTTAATGTATTTATTTACTTTAAAACATGTTTTATGAGGAAGGTAATATGGCATGTTACTCAGGCCTCAAGAACATGTTAAAGCACAACTGTCTGTTTTTACCTTAAGAGTAATCAAACATCAGTGAGTCCAAATTTAAGTTAGAAAAGTATATTCCAATCAACTTGACAGAAAAACACCACAAACAGGTCTTACTTTGGAGAAGTAGCCGACAATGTGCGCTCCCTGTTTGTTGACTTCAGTGAGGATATAGAAGATAAAGGGCTCCACGTCAAAATACAGCGTCTTGTGGTCGAGAAATAGTTTTGCTAGTAGACAAAGATTTTGACAGTAGATCTGCAAACAAAGACCAACAATGAATCACAACAATGAACAACATCACAAACAAAACAAAAATGTCTCTTACATAATTTACTGATTTTCTTAAACTCAAATGGCATCTGGTTTTATTTCCACTAGAAACAAAGATTGGGACACAGATACATAAAGGCGATGAATCCATATAACTTAGCATTAAACAGCTGACTCCTCCAGGTGTGGCATAGACTTTGCATGCGTGCTCACCTTGTGGTCCCGCCCATCCACCTCATACACTGATATGTTGCTCCTTCTGTAGATTTCTTTGCCTGGAGGCTGCTTCCACTGACAGTGGGACTGAGGAGACAAAATCAAAAAGATCTAATTCTATTTTCCTTCTTTCTTTCCTTCCTTTACATTTAACAACTTGATATGCTTTGTAATTCCAGCAATACTATGCTTCTAATTTTTTTAAATAAATTAAAAGGTCTCATTTCTTGCATTGAGGTTGCATAAGATGTATGAACATAGATTACAGCTTATTGTTCACTTTGGTACTAAACTTGATGTGATTTGGGTTTCACATGTGGAAAAGATGTGAGGCACAGAAAAAGTCCACACTTCCAAAATAAATGTGAGTACAAACTGAAGACATTCTGCAGGACAATTACATGGACTTTTAAAAGACATTTCATTTCACAAGTCATGTCTCCATTATTAGACTCAAACAAAGATAGTGATATGCCTACATGCTAAACGGAAGGGAAATCTACACTGACCAGATGATGTCTGAAGGTCTTCTCGTACTTCATGTATTTAAGACAGTACTCGCAGATCCACAGCTTGGGCTGCTTGCCGTAGTCCTCTGGAAATGGCGAGAAGTACCAGGCATCAATCTCAAAGTTTCCTATCTGGATCTTATCCACATATTTCACTTTTGTGATCTGAGGAACAGACAAGTATGGTGATAAAATGAGGGTAATGATCTTCATCACACAATGATAGTAAAACATTTTAAGAAGTAGGGATGTAACGATTACCGGTAAACCCAATAAAAATGTTGATAACAATTATCTTTTTCTTTCAAATATTCATATCAAGGTGGATTACAACGGTGTGGAAACAGTGTGTTTAATCCTTCTTGGATTCCTCCGAGTCTCCTGAAGTTGCCGCGCAAGCGCACTGTGCTCAAACAGGGGAAGGGGACAATAAACACACTTTTTTCTTTATCATTCCTTTCCCATTTTTTCTCCCTCTAACTTGTTGAAGTGTAAGTTAAAACTATTCTGTAGCTTTCTGTAGCTCTCATGGGTTTTCTGCCTTGTTACCTGTGTAAACGTTAAAGCTATGTTTATTCATGTTTCAATATGTGTTCTGCTACAATGTGGAGAAGTTTAACCCGTGTTACGACATGACATTTATTTGGCGAGAGAGAAATATTGCTTAATGATAATATTGCTGTGTTTCTTATTGCATATTGCTGATAGATTTGCAGATTGTTTAATATTACTTGTGCAGACACGTGTTGAACAGACCGGCGCTGTGAAGTCACATGCTTAGCTATTATAGGTGTACTACAATGTTTGCTCCGTTAAGGATATATGTGCTGTAATAGATGTGTTTTAGTCTCAGTTTGTGTTATTGGACAATATGTTACATATATGTTAATTATTAGAGAGAAATTAATGTTATTCTTAGTATTGTTTCTTTCTATACGCTGGAGGCTATAACATTTAGTTTTGGTAAATAATGTTCATGGTAAGTCAGATGCTTATTAATGTGCATTATTATTTGCTTATATTTCAGAACCGCATCCACCTTTACGTGTAATGTCAAATACAATTTCACAGTTAACTTCATGTTGGAGTTGTAAATAAATCTTCTTGGATCTCAATGTCAGACATCTCTGGTTCAAGTTCTTACCGGACACCCTACAGCAGGCCAGTGTTTCAGTAGCCAGTTTCAATCATTTCTACAAGCTCGAGTGCTGATATTTGAGTAATATAACAAACACTGTTACACTTTATTTTTTTACTATTCCAGCTTATGTAGGCCTATCAGTGTTTGTTGAACATATTGAACACAATGTTAAAAAATACAGCAATAATGGCTCAAATAATTTAGGTCAATATAACCGTGAGGTTAAATTTTCATACAGTTTAATTAATCCCTATTAAGACGTTAACAACACAAGTCAGTTTAACCAAATAAGGTAAAAGGCACAGCAGGAGTAAACTGAGTGTAAAGAGAAACTAATAGACACAGACACTGCACCTTACCGCCTCATGCTCCTTCTCCAGGGCAGCTGTTGTTGGGTCCATCTCTGCATATGTCTGTAAAGGAAAACTTCATTAGCTAAATGTCAACCACAAGAGTGGCCCCACAGTGTGAAATATCTGCTCAACAGCCAATGTCTCTACCTTCTGTACATGGTTGATCTCATCATGTTTGCGCTTCTGGTTGCGAGTGATCTTCCTTTCAGGCTGTTCACCCAAATCACCAACACTTCCGATCTCTGTGCTCTTCCTCACTGCATCCTTCACCGTCTTGGTGAGTGCCAGGCGGGCTTTACCCACCCACTCATCTAGGCGTCTGTTAACTGCATGTCAAAAAAACAAGATGAGGAATCATTGTAAGGCAGTAGGTGAATAGATCAATAGCAAGCACATTAAGGGCGGAGCAATCGAAATCAACTTTGATGATATTGATGTAAATGTTTAAATGCATTGCAATTATCAGCTTAGGATAAGTAGTGATGTACTCACATCCTACATAGTGAACATAGAACTCCTCTCTTCCCTCCTGTTCATTCAACCGGGACTGAATAACCTCTGCTGTATCTGAAAAGAGAGCACGTTCCATTAGTTAATGAGACGTTTGTCCAACAAAGTAATTTATGTTACGTACAAATGCAAGCTTTATGTGTTCTGAATAGGACATCTCACCAAACTCCAGTTATGTGCGACTTGAATACCTCCTCGCTTATTAGCAAAGGAGGTTGCATAATTATTGGTATTTTGTCTGATAAAACGTGACTAGGTACCTATAAGTTGACCTTTTATTCAATTCGGCAATCGAATAATCCTTCAAACTGTAACGTATTGCGCGAGTGATGTATCAACTTATAGAATTGGTTCGCATGCTGTTTGCATTGTTATGATTTTATGACCCATGCTGAATTAACCAGAAAGCCTAACTGATCCTGTTGCAATAAAAAAATCGATGAATTACGTCTTACAACCACGTTTTCAAGGGCATTAATCAGACCTTGCACTACATTTTAGTGGACTGTAGTGTCGATTTCTCCCATAACAAAACAGAGGAGTCCGCGCAACTAGCTAGTTAGCTAACGTTAACCTGCTAACGTTAGCTAGCTAACTGAAATCGGAGTGAAACGGGCAGTACAACGGCATCACTCACGCCATGTCTTGTCGGCTCGTTGACATAAATACGTCTCTCCAATTTCGACTGAGACCTCCTGCTCCCTTCCGCTGCAGAACACTGCGCCTCTATCCGGGGTGTGATGAATACTAGAGCCCCCGGCTTCTCTCACACGATCAACGGCCTCCGCCTCGTCCTCTTCCCCACCACTGCCGTTGGAAGAGCAAGCAGCCGGGATACTAGCGTTACTGTCCAATTCACCCCGCTCACTTTCCATATGACTAGAATCCATATCCACATCCATTGAAGGCTCAGAGTCCTTGCTATTATTGTAGCTTTTGTGAAACTCAGTCCCGCCAGTCATAACCTCGGTCGTTTTGAAAACAACAACACGCCTCTGCGAACCTGCGCAGATCTTTTTAGATGGGATGGTCTCGACTAGTTAAACAACCGACTGCCAATATGGCGTCTGCGGGACGAAGCTAGCTAGATTCAGGCTCCACCAAAGATGCTCCGCCTTTCTTCCTGCGCCACGTTGTTTTAAGACTTATTTAGCTTAATTATGATAAAGTGATTGACTTTGACCGTCTAGTACTGAAGATTATTTTATTTCCTCTTAGGGGTTAATATATAAACGGACAAAGATTTAAACCTATATTTTACTCCAACCTCCTAATTCTGACCCCCTTGTGGGTTTAAGCCCCAAGAGCAGTTGGTTACAATCATATTGACTGTATATTCTATGACTACAACAATATGGATAGAAAATCATTATTTTTGGGTTCCCGCCTTTAATGGTTGGCCATTTTAGCCCCAAAGACTGTAGACCAACGGCTGTTCTCTTTTGGCCCCATTAGCAGTTTAGCTAGGAAAAATGATTAAGATCCTTTATAAGAGTAGCCTACTGGTAGCAAAATGTAATTTAAAAAAAAAACAGAGAAAAAAAAAACTGTTCTGAAACAGAGCTATAAACTGGCCCCATCTACATATCATAGGACCACTCTGGCCAACAAAACATTTCCTGCTACATTTCAGTTGCTTCAAATTACAGCATCATTGTAAACAGAAATATTTTAAAGCTGCAGGTTGGTGTAACTGAACCGGAATAAACATTTTAAATTAAATCAGTAAATAAAGACATGCTGTAACACAATGACATCCACAGAACATTTAATGTGTAGTTCTTTAAGTTATATTGCACCACAACAAAAAGCAACAAACATCTGTATCTAATATTAGTGTGCTTAAAAGTGCAAACCAGAGACCAGAATAACAGCAATGTACAGGAAGAAAGGATTCTACGCTGAATGTTGTTTCTGGTGCAGGGCTTTAATCTATGCCAACTGATAATGGAGGCACACACACATTTGGTCATTGGCCCTCCTGTTGCCCTTTGTCATAGCACCTCCTCTCTGGCCCTCTCTCGCTCCACCACCTTGTGTTGGAAGCCCCTGCCGTGACCCCGACGGGGAACCCCTCCTCTGCTGTACAGGTTATTGGGCCCTCCCCTGCCTCTTGAAGCTCGCCCGTCCCAGTAATAACGCCCAGGGGCCCCAGAGTCTGGGGCAGATCTGTGAGGACCCCTTCTTCTTCCACGGTGACCATGACCACCTGCAGAGTCTGCAGCATCTTTTAGACATTCTGTTTCCAAGGCTGCCTGGCACACTGGCTGGTCTGGAGGTACCAGGGTCTGTTCTTGCTCTGAGTGGACACCCCTGCCCGTCTTAGACTGGCAGAACTCTGCATTTACTTGCATCTGTTGGCCATGGCTACCCTGAGCTTTGGCATTTCTCGGTCTTTCAGTGCAGTCTGAGGACAGAGACAGCTTATCCAGGTGCTGTGTGATGGGGGTGGCTCTCCAGTGTTGTGGTCTGGATCTGCCTCCTCTCCTTGGCCCCCTCCCCTGGTTCGGACGCCTCTGGCCCTGAGTGCCTCTGCAGTGGGACAGTCCAGAAACAAACTGCTCTGCTCTGACACCAGTTTCGTAAGAGGAAGCAGACAGTACCGGGGGTCCAGGTGAGACATCTGCGTCCAGGTTTCCATTTTCAGGTGGAGTCTGGGGGTGTTGACATAAAGTTTTTGTGGAACATGTCATGCGGACAGAGTTAATACATTTAGTTTTGCATTTATGCATTTAAATGTATATATTGGTTTCCCTATTTTAAATGATTTTATTTTGAGTACTATTTTTAATTGCTTAATAATTGATCAATGTATATAGATTTATTAATGTCATTTAGTTATTTAATTTGGATTTTGTCAATTTCCATTCTCCATCACCTCACCTCAGTTTTTGTTACTTTAAACCCAATTGTTCTGAATGTTCTGAAGTTGCTATGAAAATGTCATACATTTGGCCAACTTCATATTTTAACACTCTTTATGTAACAAGTTTTAGAAATGGCTGAGTAAATAAAATGTCCAGGTTCCATCAGATATACAGTACATCCATAAAATAAATATTGTAAAAAAAAAAAGTACTAACAACAATATGCAGGCCAGCGTTAACAATCTACTCTAAACATGTGTGGTGCTCCTGGTATAAAAAGGAACAAGATGAGAAAGACATGCATCTGAACACCAATGCAATTCAAAGAAAGAATCGTAGACTACTTGAATTTAACTTCTACAGATATCAGCTATGGTTTACAGTCTAAATGTGGCCATATAATGTCTGATTCATTCTTACCTCGTTGGTGTGGATAAAAAAGCGATTGGATTCCACCTCCGGGTCAATGATCCCACCTTTAGACCTCTGTCTTTCCAAAAGCTTCTGGAGTTCACACCACTTCTGCTGAAAATGGGAACCAATCGCTGCTTCGTCGAGCTGAGTGAAAACACAACGCCTTTCAATGTTTATTCTTCGTCTTGGAAACAGCGTCTAGTGGACCTTATGGTGACATGTTGAAACTGTGCCATTAGAAGATGGAGTTACCTCGGGCAGCTGGGGGGCGGGGGAGGACAGAAGCTGATCCACATCATACGTTAGAGGCTCTCTACACACCGGACACACCACAGTCAGCTCCTATGAGAAGCACTCAGTGATTAAATACCGGCAGCTATTAGAGAAAGACAGAAAGCCTTCTTTGACCACATATCTGACCTGACAGTCTGTTCTCTCCCTGGTCTTGTCCTCCTCCAACTCCTTCTCCCTCTGGTGGAGCTCCCTCTCGGAGTGGCGGGCGTAGCGGCCGAGGCAGTGGGAGTGGAAGTAGTGGTAGCAGCTCGTCTTGGAGAACGTCTCTCCCTCCTGAAGACATGCAGTACACAAATAAGCATGAATGGGTTTGCAGATGCAGCTTGTATCTGCATACAACATAAAGTTTACTCCTACATTAAAGGATTTTAATTTGGCCACTCAGGAGCAGAATAAACTTGAACACAAGTCTGACATATCACCTTTTAACTGCAATATGTTTTTTATTGTTTAGTTGATAAAATGCCAGAATATGTCAGTTACAGTTTCCTAAAGCTTGAGATATTGTCATTAAATTACCCGGTTTGTTTGACCAACTGTCAAAAAACTAAACAAGATATTAAATGTACCATTACTTAAGACAAGTAAATTAGACATTCTTACAAGTGACAAGCAGGAATGGGTCCTTTTTGCTTTAAAATGACAATGAATGGATTGTTTTATGTCACTTTGTTAAAGTGAGACTGATGGGACAGAAGATAATAGCACTGATGGGAACAGCGTACCTTAAAGCCATAGAGGCAAATGACACAGTTTCCATGAGGAATATTGCTTTCAGTCAGGATTTCTTTTGCTTTCTGGAGGAGGAAAAAAAAACAGGAAACCAATTAGAAACATAACTTCAACATTTTGACTTAATGTAGCAATAGAGAAACTTCCACTGAAAATATAAATTCTCTTAAATGATATATATATATAAAAAAAACAACAACAACAAAAAAAACACTATATATAGTGACCTCAATGAGCTGATACAACACTGGTGAACCCAGACACGACTGAGCCTCCAACTGAAGACACTTTTGGACACTAAGAGAAAAGGGTTACACGTGATTACAGCATTATTTTACACTCAATATTCAACATTTCCTGAGCAGGAAGTAGTGAGCCACTTCAGTTGGTTACCTGTTGATCTTGTCATCAGAAAGGCCCCGTGGGTGATGAATGGAGATGGCCGGAGAAGACGAGGGATACTAAGAAAACAAAACAAGAAAGACTTTACTCCATCAGTAGTGAGCTGAGCTTTAAAAGGTTTTGTATGATTTGTCATTGTGAACAAATCCCATGAAAAGACCTAAACCAAAGAATGTATCAACTAACAAGTATTATGTGTGTATTACTGCCTGATATGTCTTCTTCCTCTGTGCCATAAAACACATCAATGAGCCACAATGTTGCCCTGGCTGACATGTTCCTTTATTACCATTAAATACACGCTTTAGTTCATTTTGATTGAATTCCATACACACTGTCCTGTTGCCACAAATACTCACTAGAGCACCAAATATATTTAGGTTTTTAAAGATTTACATTTCAATAGGAACCAATGGGCTTGGAGCTGAGAGCCACAGACAGGAAGTCCAACAGTATTAAGAGACAGACTTGCATGTTGTGGGTTTTGGTGTGGCTTTGTTTTATTAATGGGATGTAGAATTTACCATCTTTATCCTTTACAATACATTATATATGGTGTGTATCCATAAACCACAACACAACATATTGTAACCCAAATCGGGGGCAGGATAAGATAAGGGAGAGTGTACCTGTTGATCGAGGGTCAAAGTCAGGGTGAGTCGGACAAACTGGGAGACAGAGTCCTCGGCTGTGGACGGGTGCAGGACGAGGCTCACCTCCCAGCACCTGGAGGAGGACAGAACATACGGTTTGAACAACAGAGACAGTCTTCAGGAGACAGGGAAAGTCTTGAAACTCAGAGCTGAAGTGTCGTCAGATATGAAGCCCGACAAGCTACATAAACCATGTGCCCTGCCCAGACACTGTGTACCAAACTCTATTTACCAAATATGGGAATTTATTCTTTCCTTTCTCATGTGTAAACAAATACATCACAGAAAACAATTATTAATAATAATAATAATAATACCATTTTAAAGATTCAATAGTTTTGAATCACTATATTTCCCAATGCTCAAAATATGACTAACCTGAAGGACACAAATGAATTGATCTGGTTGCCAAGCAATTTTAAAAGTATGTTTTCACAATAACATGACTTTCATTATTTAATGACTATGTTCCTTACTGAACTATCCAAAAGCTCAGGTCATGTTCTGACCATAGACTGTATATTAGTAAAATGATTAATACGAATACACAGTCTATGGTTCTGACAGATATATGAATCCGATGAGCAGCTGTCCCTTGTTAAACTGACAAATGATTCTAGGAAATATGGTTTGAGACTGACTAACTATGAGATGGCAGAGCAAAGAAAAGTGCAAGTCACGTACTTGAGTAAAAGTAGTTAGTTTAATGTATCCGCTGCCCTTAAAGCCAAAGCTAATAAAACAAAGTTATGTCATGTCGGCTTGTTGTCGTCTCACCCGTCTTCTTTCCTGCTGACCACCAGTTCATCCAGATAGATAGACTGCAGCACTTCGATTTCAGAGAACACACTGCGGAGAAATAATATTAATATATGTATTATGTATTAATATAAGTAAGATTTACGTTCACGCAACTGAAGCTAGCGGTAGCGTGTTAGCTCCCACACTGTTGCTAGTAGACGTTAGCTACATGAGACCTGCTAGCAACATTTCAGCATATTTGACTCAGAACACGTTAACTGTCATTAGGTACATGAGCTGTTGATCAAACATAATGAGTGCCATGCAATATGTATGAGGTTTAAAAGGGAAAAGTATGCTGTCAACAAACTCACTCGCACTCCGCTGCCATGATGATGTTTCTGTGAGTGTGAGCTAACGTGAGGGAATTTCTATGGCTGGGCTGCAACTGATACAGCACACAGACCTTTCTTAACAGTTTCCCGACCGGCAATCGTTAGCTCGACTAGCTAAGAATATCACGTAACCACACCAAAACTGAGCCTCTGTTTTGTCTGCTACCAGCGTAATATCCCTATTCATGTAGAAAAATAGCGTGTGTATATACACTGCTGCCTAATTTGATTTGTTTTATTTTGAATGTATTCACCGGAAATATTAGCATGCTAATATGTCTAACTTGACTTTAATTATGAGTGTCCATCGCCCTCCAGTGGCCACAGTGGGCCTACATCTTTGTTTTTTTTGGAAATTATTATAGGGTTTATTACGTTTGTGATTTTTTAAATTAAAAATATCTACAATATCTTGTATAATATGTGTAGAAATGTATATGTATGTGATAATAAAGTATGCTCATTACCACCGTGGTAAAAAAAAAAAAACTAAACTAGATGTTATTGGTGTGTATTATTGTCATCTCACAACAAAGGAATGCGCAGTAAAAAGAAGTTGTGGCGCTTCCACATACAGAAAAGGGTTGTAACGATACTCAAAATATGTAAATTAAAATATAAAAAAACATAAACTAGAACAAACTATTTATAAAGGAGCACTAGAGAAAAAAAAGGAAAAATAAAATGTATTTACAATAGATAGAGTTAAGTTCATATGCATACAAAATATACACAATGATGTTTTACAATTATAGTGTAAACAGAAAACTTTGGTTATACTATGGGTTATACTGAGCGAAAAAATATGACATTTCAAGATGGAAGTTATTTCCAATCAGCGCTTACAACCCTGAGTTTACACTGCCCTCTGGTGGACACAGTGTGTAACTACACTTACTATTAAACCTTTATTTTCTGTTTTAACCGGAAGCATTATTACATGACAATGTAGTAATGTGTCCAGCTTGATACTATTGAAATACTAATTGTGGTCCTCATTGTGGCCATTAGAGGGCAAAATAAGTCATGCATGATATAAATGCACACAAATTGCTATCATGTCTGCATACATGTATGTTCAAATTTAATTCACAAAACAACGTTTTATTAATACAATGAATAAACATTTTGACAGTACTTTACGTTGTAGTAAGTGGCCTGAGGTTTAGACTTGTGTCCTGGTGTCTGCGTCATTCTAGCGTTTGGTGGTGCAGCTACTTACTATGGCCACAGGAGGGCAGTGTAAACTCATGATCTTAAATCAGTCACACGGATGATCACTAATACTGATGTACTGTTCCTTTTTGGAATACTCACACTGTTATATAAATTGTAATTAAATGTTTTTGCTTTTATTTATTTGGTTATTTTACTTATTAGTTATTTTCATTTCTATTGTTATTAATTTGTACAATTCATATTATTATTTTGGTACGTATTGTTCATCTTGTTTTTTTTGTGTTTTTTATTATGAATGTGTTAACTGGAGAATAATTTTCATCATTTGTAATGGCAAATAGACGTTGCCCCCTGGTGGCCACAGACCGCAACTACAGCTGTTGTAAAAGCTTTATTTTGAATGTTTTACCGGAAGTAATTCTATTCTTAATAAGTTTAAACTGACATAAATGTGGTTGTAGTTGTTCATTGTGGCCACTAGAGGGAAGCTATACTCGTAATTTTGAACACAAATGTAGTGATCACATGTGCTTCACATTTATGTTTAGTACATGTTATAAAACTTTTGAAACAACGCGTTATTAATACAATTATGGCAAATATAGATGCTTTCATTGTGTTTTTAATACTCACAATAATATTACTGATGTGTACATGTTGATATCAATAACGTTTTAACTAACAAAATTGAACTAAGTGTTGCAGTTCCTAACTGTGACCCTTGGATGGCGGTAAACGTTCATGATCGGAAGGTCAGTTGTCAAGTTCAATAGTGTTAATGACAGCTACAATATACAATATGAACCTTCAAAATAAAACTAGTGACCAGTGAGAAATTGCCACCACCTATGCGTGTTTTTAACGATAGAGGGCAACGTTAAGCCTTTTGGGATACTGTTAACCGGAAACTCTTTCAAAAAAAAAGAAGAAGACCACAACGAAGAAGTAAACCCCGCGATAGGCAAGCAAGAACCAAGAAGCGTTAACGTTATTTCAAGTTAAAAAGAATAAGAATTTTACTGTTATATTATTATTTTTAGAGAAAAATAATACAGTTAAAAATACATCTAAGACATAATGCGTAGCTACCTCTACTTGACGCCTGCGACGTGATTGCATGAGAAAACAAATCCAAAGTTGAAATGTTTTACTCACACTAGCTAGTTGGTTGTTGCGGAAGAAAAGTCCAAGAACATGGAGGAAACTGGGATGGAATCAGACTCAGCACCACAACAAGGGGTTGCTGATGCTTGGGAAACTGTCACTTCAGCTTTGGTGAGTGGGCTTTATCACTGGACTCACGAAGCAAGCATGAAGGAAACCAAAGTCGCCACCGGACCCCATTCAAATATTTCATGATTGAAGGATTACTTGCTTGTAGCAATGGCCCATGGCCGGTGGGACACGACGTAGGACAGGTCACTAATTAGTAGGATGTACTCACATTGATTCGGCGTACATGTAATGCTGTCTTTGCCCTTCTCCTAATTTGACTGTCTTTGTCTTTCTGTTGGGTCTTTTTTTTTTTTTTTTGCCTTTTTGCCTGCGTCTATGTGCACAAAAACAACAGACCAAAAACGAGGAGAGTTTACTTTGATTCAGGTTCAGGTCTTGGGTTGAAATCTACCACATGCAGGTGGCTCTATCACTGGCAAGCACACCTTGAAAAGTGTCCAGTATATGAAATGTCTTTGGCTGGACATCTTCTAGTTTTTCATTTGAGATTAGCATGACAGAATAGTAGATATATAGATATTAGATTGCACAGTACAGCCCTGTAGTGTCTGTCAAAACAGAGCACTTATCTCGGTCTATGTTTTTTTAGGTGTCTCCTGGCTGCTCGGTGACAAATCTGGGCCTCTCAGACTCGTTGGCCCTGCTGTGTGGTCAGGGTCTGGACCGGCTGCTGGGCAGCTGGCTGCTGGAGACTTTGCAGTTGCGTCTGTCCTCTGTTGTGGTTCCTGAGTTCTGGTCCGGACTGAAACAGCCAGAGAACGAGCTGGAGGAGAGAGGCAGGGCCTGGGTTCTCCTCACTGCCTTTCGGACTCTATTAGACCAACTGAACCCCTTCCTTGGCAAGTAGAAAACAATAAATTTAGTCCATAAGTTCAGTATGCATCAGCAACATTATTTAAAAGTCCCCTTTTCTTCCTCCTCATAGGTGGTTTGGAGACGCTGGGGATGTGGCAGGCCCTGGGCCGCGTCAGTCTCTGTGGCCCGGGACCTGAGGGCCTCCAGGAGCGAGCCTTCACCATCATCAGGGCCCTGCTCCTCTTCTCCCCCTCCCCTGTTCTCCAGGAGCGAGTGCTGGAGTTTTACAGCAGGACCTTCTCCGTCTATATGAACCAGGAGGGGCAGGCCGAGGACGGGGCCGAGGTTTCGGACGGTCCCGAGCGAGGGGTCTGTTCAGGCTGCGGGGTCCCGACACAGCAGTGCTGGTGTAAGGAGGCTCTGGAGCAGCTGCAGGAGCTCAGCCACATACTGTGAGTGGACAAATAACACAGCCACACTTATAACTTTTCTAATAACTATAATGTTATGTAAGAATACTGTGGTGTCCCTCTGCTGCACTCATCAACACTTTCTGTGTTAACAGTGGATGAAATGATTTGTTGGTTTGGGAGAAGATTAAAAATATAAAATAACATCAGCTTCATACTTAAAGAAATAATACCAAAAATACCTTTTTCTTTATGGATGGTATCAACTGGAACTTTATTTATAGTGATCAAGTGATCTTACAACCCTTTGCAGATAGAGTAGGTCTAGACCTCCCTCTATAATTTACAAAGATCCTGTTATGTAAATGTCATATGCTTCTAATGAGGATGAATGGTTGATTTATTTGATGTGGTTGTAGTTCCAAACTGCAGCTGCTGGAGTGGGTCAGCTCCGAGGCCGTCACCTCCATCCTCCACAAGCTCATCGAGCAGCGAATGGAGCAGCACTGCAGGGGCGAATACGAACGCTCCTTCCTGCTGGACTTCCAGAAGGTAAAACATGGATCTGTGAATTCAATTTATTTATAGTATCAATTCATAACCAGAGTTATCTCAAGACACTATACAGATAGACCACACTCCAGAATTTACAAGGACCCAACAGTTCTAGTAGTTTCCTCCAGAGCAAGCAACAGTGCGACAGTGGCGAGGAAAAACGTCCTTTTAGGCAGAAACCTCGGTCAGACCCAGGCTCTGAATGTTACGTTAAGTCCTGTCTGGATGAACCCCTCAATAGTGCCTTCATTTTGAATATGTTCTGTGTGAGCAGTGGCTGGAGCTGGTGCTAGGCTGGCTGAGCAAAGTCTTCGCAAGCGAGGTGGACAGAGAGGGTGTGACACCTGTTCCCAGTGTTCCCAGTGTTCCCAGTGTTCCCAGCATCCAGACCGGCCAGCCTAGCAGCTCGGTCCTGAAGCAGTGGAGATGCCACATGTACCAGTTCTTCTGCAGGATCTACGTCAACATGAGGATCGAGGAGCTCTTCAGTATAATCAGAGGTGAGAGAGCCAACAGTCTTTTATTGTCGTTATTTAAAATGTCCCAGCATGTCTCGGAGGTTGACGATGCTAGGCTAGCAGTTGCCCCCTGCTTCCAGTCTTTGTGCTAAGCTAGGCTAAATACATCCTTGACTTACCATAAATTAACCAGCTGCCCTTTGTCAACCTCAAATCGAGTAAAGGTAGTTAAGTTCGAAGCAGAATTTAAATTTTCAACTTTTACATCCCACATTCTACTTGTGATCATTTTCATGTTCCCCATTTCTTCTTCAGATTTCCCAGAATCTAAAGCAGCCATTGAAGATCTGAAGTTTTGTCTGGAAAGAACCAACCAGCGACAGCAGCTCCTCACCTCGTTAAAATCTGCTTTTGAGAGCCGTCTGCTGCACCCGGGTGAGTTGGCTGCTGGAATGAAAGTACCGTACAGTATTTCTTTAGTTTTAGCACAGCAGCAGGAGGAGATACTTTAAACTGACCATCCATTCTTAGGAGTTCACACATCGGACATCCTCACGGTCTACATCTCGGCCATCAAGGCTCTCAGAGAGCTTGACCCATCCATGGTCATCCTGCAGGTTGCCTGCCAACCAATCCGCAAGTACCTCAGGTGAGTCCATTTATAATCTTACTTTTTTTTTTAAACATTATTTTAAAAGGAGATTGTTCGTTGTCATTTCAATAAGCGTGCTTCACATGAAGTTAAATTGTCCTGGCTGATTTGGCCTTTTTTCTCTCCCTAATTTTTGTGCTCTGCTTTGGTAACAAACTTTATTTACAGAGCACTCTCTTATCCCGGCATTAAAACAAACAGATAAAATAAGGAAGCTGCTACTTTTCTAATCATTACGGTTGAGTTTTGTTGAAGGTTCTGTGGTGTGTTTAAGGACCCGGGAGGACACGGTGAGGCAGATTGTGGCCGGTCTGACTGGGGACGCTGAGGGCTGCGCGGATTTGGCCTCCGAGCTGTCCAGAGGGGACCCAGTGACTCTGGAGATGCAGGACAGTGACGAAGAAGGCAACGACCCAGAGGACTGGACTCCAGACCCGACTGACGCCGTCCCCGGTCAGTAAACACATTATTTGTTATTTCTGTTGCTTTTATTCATCGTCCGCTGGATTTTACTGAGTCAACAAAACAACAACTTTTCAGATAAGATGGGCTCGAAACGGAGGTCATCAGACATCATCAGCTTGCTGGTCAGCATCTACGGCAGTAAGGACATCTTCATAGACGAATACAGAGCCGTGCTGGCCGACAGACTGCTGCACCAACTCAACTACAACACCGCCAGGTACAACTGAACAAGCACACTTGGGTTCTCTTCTTTTTCTCCTCCCCGTACATATAATCAAATTAAGTGCAGAAACGCCTTAGTATATTCTGTTATCCCACCTATACAAATCAGACAAAACCATTCCCATCACCAATCATCCCACCAGACAAGACCACCACAACACAAAGCAGCTTAAAACAACAACAACCTAGAGACAACGTACTACAAAATGATAACTTGTAAGTTATTTACAAGTTGGAAACGGGTAATAATGACAACTGGGATATGACGTAATGGCGGGTGGAGCTTCATAGACTTTGGTGTAAAAATGGACAAATGGAAATCAATTAACTTTGTATTTTTGTGGAGTTTGTTTCCGATTGGACTATGTCCAAAATGTCAACACCTGCAGCTCATTGTATAGTCTTGTCCTGTTTTGTGTGTTTGCAGAGAAATTCGTAACGTGGAGCTGCTGAAGCTCAGGTTTGGGGAGTCTCACATGCATTACTGCGAGGTCATGCTGAAGGTAAACACTGCCTGGTACAATGTTTCATTTAATGCCGTGTAGTCCCCCTTTAAACAGTCCACTGTGCACTTTATAACATAAGAAGATATTGTTGACATGCAAATCTGTGGAGAATTTAAGTCAGTCTAGTTCCAGTATGTAGTTACCTTACCCTAAAGAAAGGTCCCAGGACATATTAAAAACAGTTTATGGGTGTTTAAGTAGACACGTAAGTTAAATAAAGTAAAAAGTAGCTGACATGATTTATTCAGTTAGAGTAAATTGGCATCTTTTTTTTTTTTTTTTTTTTACCTGTGGCTCTGGACATTTTACAGACCCAACAATCAGTAGAATAATCAAAATGATAGCAGCTGGACTAATGAATAGTAAAGATGAAAAAGAAGAATGCCAGCCCCAGCTGCCGTCACACATCCCTTCCTTCTGTCTCGTGTCCAGGACATGGCGGACTCTCGGAGGATCAACAGTAACATCCGCGAGGAGGAGTCGAGGCTGAGCGAGGAGGAGCAGCCGTCTTTGTCCCTGTCGTCCATCATCCTGTCCTCAGAGTTCTGGCCTTCACTAAAGGAGGAGAAGCTGGAGCTCCCTCCGCTCATCTGCCAGGCCATGGAGGCCTACACACACCGCTACGAGAAACTCAAGGTGGAGTTCACAAGCCAGGCCTGTTTGTCACACCAGGGTGGTTCTGCATGTTTTAGATTTTTATAAGTGTATCACTACTTCTTAGTTCCTGTCTTTTTCATTATTTCTATACATTTAGATAATTAGCTGGTAAAGTTCAGACATGAAACCTGATGCAGCGGATTTTTTTGTTTTTGTCTTATGGATGATCATTACATGGTAATGCATTTTTGGCTGCTAAACCGCAACATTTTAAATTCTAGAAACACCTTGCATTCCACATTGTACAATTTTCTGCCTCCATGCTTGCTAATAGCTTCTTCAGGGTCCGATTAAGAGACAACACCACAGCAGCTTTATGACTTGTTCTTGTATACACCATTACAACAAAATATTAAAGCAGTTTGACTTGCTCTCACAGTGTCATGCTTGCAGTTATCTTTCTTTCTGTCAGGATCTTTTTTGTGTGTGGGACTAGTTTAGCAATCTGTACATCATCATCAGAAACGTGTCTTCTGTGTTTCAGGCCATGAGGACGCTGAGCTGGAAGCCTCACCTGGGCTCAGTCACCCTGGACTTGGAGCTGGAGGACCGCACCCTCACCAACCTCACTGTCTCCCCCATCCACGCTGCCATCATCCTGCACTTCCAGGAGAAAAGTACAATCTTTCTTTTTAAAACTGATTTCATGTCTTGGTTGATTTTCCTCTGCAATTAATGTATGTATTATATAATGTCTGTGCACCAGAAATGTGGTAAATTAGGATCTGTTTAGTTGTTTTCCACGAGGGCTCATGTAGTCATCTTGTGGCTGATATTAACTACTCTTCCAGATTAAACTCAAGTTACTATTTCTCAAACTTTGTCGAATTTACAAAATGAAATTACAACCACAAATCAAGGTAATTGAAATAGTTACATGTGCATTCAAAAGCATTCCACCTAAGTATTTTTTATCATCCCCAAGGTTCTTGGACACTGGAGGAGCTAAGCGCGAAACTGGGCGCCCCGAAGGAGCTGGTACACAGGAAGCTGGCTCTGTGGCAGCAGCACGGCGTGCTGAGGGAGGAGGCGGCAGGACGCTATTACGTGGTGGAGACGGGCTCGTCCAAAGAGAAGATGGAGAGAAGTGTGATGTTGATTGACAGCGACGAGGAGAGGGACTCTAACACAACCACCCAGTCTGAGCAGAGGGAGGAGAAGCTGCAGGTGCTTACCACACACACACACACACACACACACACACACACACACACGATAAATATGAGTACCTGAAGACGCATCTTAAAATGCTTGTTATCTGTCTCTGCAGTTGTTCTGGGCCTACATCCAGGCCATGCTGACCAACCTGGACAGCATGACGCTGGACCGCATCCACTCTATGCTCCGGATGTTTGTTGCCACGGGACCCGTTGTCACAGAGATGGACGTCAACGAGCTGGAGGCCTTCCTGCAGAGGAAGGTCAGGGAGCATCAGCTGATGGTCTCTGCAGGTGTCTACAGACTCCCCAAATCCAACTAATGGAGGAGCATGAGAGCGAAACATGGACAGAAAAAAATGCTTAAGTGTGATGCTGCATTCAGGTGCTGTGAGAAATAAAGGACAATATTGTTCTCCTCAGCTTTAGGGAAGGAACACTACTTAAACTTCTCATTGCAGCTATCAGTAAATTCCTGTGTTCTGCAGACAGACGCTACTTTTCAGATCCATTCTGACATCAACCCACAAGTAAGTCTCAATAGCTGAAAGAAGGGGAAGTTCTTCACTTTTAAAGTAATCCAACAAAACTTCCACCTGTGTGTTAAACTGGATTTTCCTGTAATATGGATGCAGAATAATTTTATGAGGGCTAGTCCTCTAAAGGTTTGTTTTTTTCAAAATAAAAGCACTTCCCCACCCCTTTAGCATCAGTGCAGACTGCTTTTTTAAAGATTATTATCAGTCATTGAACACAGACGTATAATACTAATGTATTATAATTATAAAAGCACTTAATGTCTCCTGTTTGTTTGTCTGAACAAAGTCAACCAGGGATAGAACATTTTTACTTACAAATTGATATTTCCATTTCCCATTACATTTCAGAAGTTTCCAGCAGTGAGCTTTAACTGTTATACTGAATGGACATTTATCTGCAGTTGCAAACACACTTATCTCCTAAGCCAAAGTTTACCAAGTTTTTTTTACCCAACTTTGTATTAATAATCTGAATCTGTAAAGTAGCTAGTAAATAAAGGTATCAAATAAATGTAGTGCAGTTAAAAATACAATATTTACATCTGAGATGTAGTGGAGTAGAAGTAAAGTAGCATAAAATGGAAATACTAAAGCACCTCAAAATGTTACTTAAGTACAGTACTTATGTAATTGTACTTATTTCCACCCCTGTTTTTTTCCTTTTACATGAAACAAAGTATTTCTGCACTGAGGTATTGCTACTTTTACTTCTATTGGTATGAAGTCATTTAAAAGTCTCCAAAGCCAAACAGAGAATCCTTCATCTTTTGTGAGACATCAGATTTTCTGGTGATATGACTTCAAGTTAGTTTAAAGATGCCATGGCGCCAAAAAGTACAGTATGTTGTCTTTTTGATTATAAAGCCGGTCAAGGTGCTATATTAATACTGAACACTCAATCCACAGAAACTGTATTCAGAAGCCAAGCCTTTAAACGAGCCGTCAGGACTTCCGTACGGTTATAATGTTACATATATTAGTTGTGTTCAGAATAATAGCAGTTTGTTTAAAATAAATGAATAATGCTCAAAATCTTTAGAATAGCTTTAAAGTCCATAATATCAACGCATTGGGAACACTGCCCATTCAATTCCTAAACATGACCAAAATTAATCGGGTTTGTGTTCTACCTTTACAGAAAATGAAGAAAAAAGGAATAGTAGGCTTTTCAAAAAAATAGCAATCTTTGCATTTTTCTTTACAACTCAAACATTTATTATAGTGCATTTTAGTGTGTAGTGCACTATAACCAGCATGCCCACATTTGCTTCCTTCCTTCCTACAACACCGCTATTATTTTGAACATTCCCCTTTCAATTACAGATTAAACTACACAGCGGTCGGCTTATAGCTCACTGTGTAAGTGCGCACGCCCCATGTTGACTGAGTCCTGCAGCGGCCCGGGTTTGAATTCAGCCTGCAGTCCTTTGCTGTGTGTCATCCCCCATCTCTCTCTCCCCCTTTCACATGTCTATCCATTGTACTGTTTATTAAAAGGGGGGGGGAAACAAAAAATGACACAGAATAAGCAGCATGCATGTCATGGCTGTTGGTTTTCCATTACTCTACAACATTTACTGGTAAATTATTTGAAATATCACTTCTACCAAAAAATATTATTTATGACGTTAGTGATGTTGTACTGCTATTATTTTGAACACAACTGTAGGTAGGAAATGCCGCTATGGTTGAAATGACTGCGTAGAGAGTGCAGATGCTGAAGACCCGGAAACACTGACCAATCAGAGGTGTTTGTGTTTTCCAAATCAACAGAACTGTATTTAAATTCCAGTGAAAACCATTTGATTTGATGGTGCAGCACTGAAGAAAAAGGGTTAAACTCACTTAATGCATTATGTGGACAAACTGTACATTGTATGTAAATCTTTTTAGGGTTCGTACACCTTTTCCGAGGTCAAATTCAAGCACTTTTAAAGCACTTTAAAGGTCCATTTTAAAGCTTTTTTCAGCACCTTACACCACCGTAAATTACATAGTCAAAATTATTATTTAGTGTTTTTGTCACACTTAAAGACATAATTCTATAAACAGCAGTAATAGCAGAAGGATCAGATATTTAAGTAAAACACAAGTTTTGTATCACTGTCTAAGTCGACTTCTGGCTATCTAACCTTTGAACAGAAATACTTTACAGGCCTTGGATTTGGGACACATTGTTTATATATACAAGGTTTAATCAAAATCTGAGACAGTTACAACAACCTGTATTTCCATTTTAACCCAGAAGACTCTGACAGTGCACAGGCACCTGCCTGAAAAATATTAATTAAAAAAATTTATTTCATTACCAAGACATATCTACTGGAAAACAGCAGTTTTAATATTATGTAAGGCCATCCTCAACCTTACAGTGGGCTACAACCTACATAGCTAGTCATGTTAACTCATATCTTGTTGTTACACCGTGTATAAAAAGAGCAGTGCCATTAAATCACCGGTTTCAGGTACGTACGGTACCTTCTGGATGGTTTCAAGGTAATGGTAGTTAGCTAACATTAGCAGATAACATAAATGCACACCTAAAACATTAACAAAACATTAAATCCCGCTTTAGGACAGAAAACCATAAGAACACAATTTCTTTTCCCATGAGCCTTTGCCCTGCTGCACTCAGAACCAGTTTAAATGACCCTGCCCCTCCCATAAAGAAACTTAACATCCTTAGTTATCTCTGCTGCATATGATCTGTGCACTGCACACTTCAGCTGATCATTACAAACAACTAATGTGAGTTAGAAATATATACGGTTTTGAACAAAACATATAAGAATAAGTAGTGACCACTGAAAAGTATAAATCTGGGTTAACAGTGCATCTAGTATATTTACACACAAAGAATGTGATCTGACTCATATTGTACATCTGACAGTAAATAATGACAAAAGAAACCTAACAACCATGTTTTAGATTCATCAGCATTTATCGAAGTCCAGACGAAATGTAGATGTGTGGATAATTTAGAGATTCCATTTGTCTTGTCATTTGCATGTCTTTGGAAAGTGGGAAACCCAACATTTAAAAATAAATGGGGCCCTAATTTGCTAAAATAACATTATGCTGTGTTGAAGAAACTACAGATTGTGAGCATAAAGTAATTATGAAAATAATAACTTATAAATAGAGTGATTTTCTTATAGACTTATTTTTGGAGCCAGTGGAGTGGCTCCCTGCTGGAAATGAGAGAATGCAGTTTCAAGGCAGTTTCATCATTTGCCTCGCTTTTGAGAGCCCAAGTTTCTGTCTGGTTTGTACAGGAATGGTCTTAATCTTTGTGCTAAATTAGTGTCTGATGTGAAACAATTTTGTTACAGCGCCGTTTCCTGGAATGTCAAGTCTGTTCACTTTCCGTGGTTCAATGTCACAAGAGTTGACACAAATTCTAGTGAATTGTAGTGAAATACTACAGCTAAAAACTAAAACTGCAATGAGCTCGTGTTCATTTTTTGTATAGTTACTTTTTTTAACCAGGTACTACTGGCAATTTTAATTTCAATTTCAGTTTCCCTTATATTTATAGCGCCAAATCACAACAACAGTTATCTCACTGGTCTAGACCGTACTCTGTGATTTTATTTACAGAAACCCAACAGTTCCCACCAAGATCAAGCACTAGGCAACAGAGGCAAGGAAAAACTTTCTTTAAGAGGCAGAAACCTCGAGCAGAACCATGGCTCAGGGTGGGCGGTCATCTGCCTTAACCGGTTGGGGGTGAGAGAGAGAAACAGAGAGAGAGAGAGAGAGAGTGAGAGAGAGAGAGAGAGAGAGACACACAGACAGACAGACAGACAGACAGAGACATGGAGAATTGTAGTAGAGGTTGTCAAGCAGGAACATGGAGGCAGCAGGTGACTCCAAACACAGATCCAGACTCCACAGCACCAGAGCCAGAACCACCTGCAGGAAGTGATAGAAGGAGAGAGGAGAGGGGCAAGAGAGCACAAGACTCCGTGAAAGGGAAGAAGTCAAGTTAGTGACATGCTTTAATGGGGTGAGGCTGCATACAGATGGAGAGAAGGAGGAGGAGAGAGGTGCTCAGTGCATCATGGGAAGTCCCCCGGCAGTCTATGCTTATGGCAACATAACTAAGGGATGGTTTAGTACTCACCTGAGACAGCCCTAACTATAAGTTTTATCAAATCTTGTTGTAGTTTAGTTTTATTTTTCACTTTTACTAAAAATATTTTTCACTGCTTACTTTAGTTTTAGTTTCAGTTTGGAAACTAAAACAAACTCTAAAAACAAACTCTATATTCTCTGTGAAGTTTTCAAGATGACGGCTAGTCACCCTGTGATCCTCGGCTGATGCAGGAGGTGAAGGGCTTCTTCAGAATCCTGGCCACGGCAAAAACAATCCCAATGATGGCAGAGCTCTTCTGTTTCTTCTGATGCCGGGGTGTCGATTCACTCTCCAGGAGACCCACTTGACTGTAGAATGTGTCAACACCACATGCAGGAGTTACTTGGTTGCTTCTTCTTCTGAAAATCCTCCTCACGTTTGCAGCAAAGCTGGGATTTTTTTGTATAGATTTCTGCTGCTGCACTCTCAATATCCTGGCAAACGCTTCTTCAAAGGCCATACCTTCAGACACGATGGCGGCTTGCAGCAGCTTTGTGGATCCAAACTCCACACAAAACTTCTTAAAGATGGTACAGTGGAAGTTCCCAACAGTTTCTGGGATAGTAAAACCAGTTTCTTCAGCAATGCTCCTCAGATTCTTCAGAATTCCATCAAAGTTCAACTCCATCCCTGACGTCTTGGTGGAGTGGGCAATGTGGTCCAGCAGCTTCCCAAGGAACACGGCCAGAAAGGGTTTCTCCCCCTGGGATAGCTCCTCTTTGGTAGTGGCTGGAGACACTGAGCTCACAGAAATGGTGAGGTGTGAACTCTGTGACTCCAATAGAGAGCCGCTGGTACTCTCTGAGTTGAACTCGTCAACCATGCTCTCGACGTCTGGACTAGATGCCCAAGATGAAACGCTGACCAGGCGTAATTCTTCAGGGTGCTTAATGTCGTACTTCCGTACCAAGCATCTGCTCAGTATGTTGGCAACATGAAAAACCAAGTGTTTAGTTGATTGTGGTGTAACACACCACACTGATTCCCCCGACTGTGAGGAAGAGGTTGACTGCCTCATAACAGCCAGTGTGCGGTTGATGTTCTTGGCCACCTCTTCTGCAACCAGCTGCAGCAGTTGTTCAGAGTCATCAGAACTCTCCTCTACGACTTCTAACGCTTCCCCAAGACACTGATGAAGTGAACGTCCAAGGCTGGCTTGGATATCCTCCACTGTCACTGAGTGACAGAGGTTTTTTTTCACTCACTTATTTGTTATATACCCCAAGTATAACATGACCACTTCATCCAAAGTCTCTGATGTGAGCAGAGGGAGCTCCAAATTAATGCACCACTGCTCTCCTAGTTCCTCTGGTGAAATCTGACAGGAAAAGACCCATCCGGTTTTAGAAGCTGCCATCTTTTACACATCAACAAAACACTTGTCCTTGTATACCATAGACTATAATAGACAATATCCCATAAATAAATCTTTTTCCTTTTTCAAATGAAAAAATAAATTCATAATCAATAAAACACTCGTTAGTGTAGCGCTGTAGCCTTACTTGGCTTGGACAATTAGCTCTTCTGAAGATTCCATCATGTTTTTTTTAATCCTCCATGTCCTCCTTGGCTACTAGCAACTGTATTAATTCCTGGTGCGACAGAAACTGTGCACTATAGCTTTAAGCCATCTGGAGCTTTTCTCTGTATTCCCACAACACACTGGAGATCATTATTGGAAAAGTGTACACAGACAACAATTACCTTGCACTCCAACAAGATTTTATGAGAAAAAGTAATGTATGTGAGGTGAAAGGAGTGTATGTGCATGCTTTTTATGTGTGTGTGCTGGGTGAAATTAGTATATGTGTATGTTTTTTGTGTAAGGTAAAAGTGTAAATGTGCTGGATTTGTATAGCGCTTTTCTAGTCTTAACGACTACTCAAAGCGCTTTTACATTTTACAGGAAACATTCACCATTCAGACACATTCATACACTGTGGCCGAGGCTGCCGTGCAAGGTGCCACCTGCTCATCAGATAAACACTCACACACATTCATACTCCGATGCACAGCATCGGGGCAACTTGAGGTTCAGTGTCTTGCCCAAGGACACTTCGACATGGGACTGCAGGGCCAAGGATTGAACCCCCAACTTTCCGATTGGCAGAGAACTGCTCCACCACTGAGCCACAGCCGCCCCGAAAGTTGGTATATGTGCATGCTTTATTTGTGTGTGTGCGAGGTGAAAGTTGTGTAGGCCTATGTAATAAAAATAAACAATAATACATTCTATTTATAATGCACTTTTCATCAATAGATCTCATAGTACTACAGGAAAAAAGAGAAAAATTTAAATAAAAAAAGAAAGAATAATAAATAAAAATAAAAATAAACAAATAAAGCTATTCTTAGAAGAGAGAAAAAAAATCTAAAGGGGATCAAAAGCTTTGCTAAAAAGAAAAGTTTTAAGGGAAATGTTTCTATGTGCATCTATATGGTCTATATATGGCCTATATACGGCCTAAACAGCCCCTCATACTAGAACATAGTATTGGTAAAAGTTTTTCTGCACTTTGGTTGGTGCTAGACCATAGACTGTACATTATTAATGGACAGCTCGTGTGTGACGTCACCCATTGGTTTGTGGAGATTTGATAGAAGTGGTCAAGTTTGCAGTTATGAGCGCAGCCATCCTGGTTGCGGATGTGATGATTTTAGACGAGAAGGAGGAGTGAGGGAGGGAGGAGCCACAGACTGTTGGGCGCTATTTGACTGTGAAGTTAGCTAAGCGTTGGCAATGCTGCTTCACTCTTCTTCCTATTCACATTACGTTACATACTTTCAATACCAATCTGGATGCAACTGCTGCTGAAAGCTAGCCTACATCATTTATAGTTATAAATAGTTATATTACATACACTCACCTAAAGGATTATTGGGAACACCAGTTCAATTTCTCATTAATGCAAATATCTAATCAACCAATCACATGGCAGTTGCTTCAATGCATTTAGGGGTGTGGTCCTGGTCAAGACCATCTCCTGAACTCCAAACTGAATGTCAGAATAGGAAAGAAAGGTGATTTAAGCAATTTTGAATTTGGCATGGTTGTTGGTGCCAGATGGGCCATTCTTACTATTTTACAATTTGCTCAGTTACTGGGATTTCCACGCACAACCATTTCTAGGGTGTGCAAAGAATGGTGTGAAAAGGGAAAAATATCCAGTATGCGGCAGTCCTGTGGGCAAAAATGCCTTCTTGATGCTAGAGGTCAGAGGAGAATGGGCCGACTGATTCAAGCTGATAGAAGAGCAACGTTGACGACCGAGGTATGCAGCAAAGCATTTGTGAAGCCACAACACGCACAACTTTGAGGCGGATGGGCTACAACAGCAGAGGACCCCACCGGGTACCACTCATCTCCACTACAAATAAGAAAAAGAGGCTACAATTTGCAAGAGCACACCAAAATTGGACAGTTGAAGACTGGAAAATGTTGCCTGGTCTGATGAGTCTCGATTTCTGTTGAGACATTCAGATGGTAGAGTCAGAATTTGGCGTAAACAGAATGAGAACATGGATCCATCATGCCTTGTTACCACTGTGCAGGCTGGTGGTGGTGGTGTAATGGTGTGTGGGATGTTTTCTTGGCACACTTTGGGCCCCTTAGTGCCAATTGGGCATGGTTTAAATGCCACAGCCTACCTAAGCATTGTTTCTGACCATGTCCATCCCTTTATGGACACCATGTACCCATCCTCTGATGGCTACTTCCAGCAGGATAATGCACCATGTCACAAAGCTCAAATCATTTCAAATTGGTCTCTTGAACATGAAAATGAGTTCACTGTACTAAAATGGCCCCCGTTAATTTTCTGCAAAATTGAAATTAGTTTTCTTAATTTAAACGTAGCTAGTGTTAGCAAAATGCAAAACAGGGATTTTCAATGCTTATCATTATCTAACACTAACGATTAGCACATATAGCCTTGACATGCTGCCAAGAGGTAATGTTAGCAGAAATAAGCTAATATAACTAAGTTACAGTTACAATCATTTAATTTCTTTCAGAAATAGGAGTGCTGAGACCCACGATGGTATGTGCACCCACCCAATGTCCGAGTAGTAAGCAATAGTAGTTACTGTTCTTTTCCTCTCTTTACATTCAACTTTTATCCGACCTCTCTCTCTGTGTGTGTGTGTCTGTGTGTGTGTGTTTAGTGCATGCTACATGTTGCTTCTGCTCTCTGCTTCCAGCTGCCGCCACCTATCACCCCTCAGAATTTAGGTTTTTGTCTGGAGGTACTGTACATGTTGTAAATATCAATTATATATAATCAATAATTCCTATGACTGAGATAACAGGAGAATTTGCTCAGTGGTTGAGCGGTTGCCTCCAGTTGGAAGGTTGGTGGTTCAAACCCTGGCCCTTCAGTCCTGTGTCGAAGTTTCCTTGGACAAGACACTGAGACCCTGATGCTGCACCCTTGGAGTGTAAATGTGTGAGTGTTTATCTGATGAGCACATTGTATGGCAGCCTCAGGCACAGTGTAGGAATGGTTGTTGTAGTATGTAAAAGTTAAGACTAGAAAAGCGCTATATAAATCCAGTCCATTTACATTTTGATTTTCGTTTAAACAGGCAGCTTCAGCTGCTTCTTGGTGCTCTTATTTTTTTTAAATTTTGGGAACAGGTTGATCCTCTTTATAAGTACACCTTGGAATTATGGTTCCACCTAAGGAACTGGCCTGTATGAGGATATATATATATAGATACAAACAGTATCTCTGGATGTATTGCTTTATTTAGACTTGGACACATTTGCTAAGCAACAGATTTATATTTAAAAAAACCACAATGAATTAAACATTTTGGGCTTGTAATTTGTTGAGGTTACACCCATACTGTAGTCTTGGATTATTACTGGCCTCAAACAGGCGGAGTACACACCATCACACCCGTTAGTGTGTCAAGGTTACAATTTAGTAACAACTGCAACCAGTTCCCTCTCAGTGGTAAGTTAGGTTTACTGTATTATGAAAAAAACAAAACTAAAACATTAGCACTTAACAGTGGTTCATTAGTGCAAAGTTAAAGGACCGCACCAGAGGGTCCGCATGTTTTAGCTCACTCACCACAATCACATACAATTCTACATCTCAAAACAGATTGTGTTTTTAATCAACTGTACAGGCAGCAGTTGTTTACATCACTACAATACTAAAATACTGGCAGAGACAAAAAGAATTGAGTTACTTTACATCATGATTGCTCTGACTCCTTTAGTTATGTTACTCCTTTGTTGAAATGTAGTGCAGACGCTTCCCTTTTATCATGTTTTGTGATGGATTGTAATCACCTGGTTAATAGATCAAAGAAGAATCAACAGTTGCAGTCCTGTAACAAACTAATAATTTAGTTAATCTTGGAACCACAGTAGCTAGTTCAGCTAAAAGATTGTGAATTAAAATTAGAAATGTTTGTGAATATGTTCTTAATGTCATGGCACCTGTCCCATAATTTTTTTGTTTCAATAGAAATTCGATTCATGATCGGCACTAATGAAAAGGCCAATGAATACTGAAAATATTATAGATTTATGGGAAGCATTTTCAACTTCTTAAAGTATTCTGGGCAGTTAGTAGCAGAGATGACTCACCGACCAACCTCTCCATCATCAGTCCCTACTGCCAGCAGAGCAACAAAACAAAACAAAACAAAAAAAACATTACAGAATGCTTTAAATGTGATTCGCAGTAAATGGGCTAAACATTCAAAAACACCAGAATGATCCTTTAACTCTGGTAACCTCCCAGCTGCTACATGCAGTCAGTGCTGACAGACTGTAAATCCCTCTGCCTCAGTTCCATTCACGACAGCAGTTAGGCAGAACTGCCTGCAACAGTTTCAAACATTCACATCTGCAGCTTAAACACAGAACACTTTCCTACTAAGGCACGTTTTCCCAATCTTGTTTGAATGCTTCTTGTGTAAGCGAAGAGCGCTATGTGGCTGTGAAGTCTGTTTGGGGCTCAACAGCATTTCTTTCCTCTCTTCCTGCGGTCTCGGTCTCTGTGGGCGTTGATGTTGACGGTGTCCTTCTCCCGCTCCCGTTCCCTCTCGGCTCTGTTCTGGCTCTGCTTCTTGGCCCAGAGCACCATGTGAGTGAAGGCCATGAACATCTGAGCAAAGCAACAAACCATACAATTCATCAGCAACTAAACTAATTGTTCAGGTAATTCATTAAGGTTAAATTCCAAAACATGTCATCTCAAATGTGAATATTAGCGGTTTTATTTTTTGTTTTGTTTTGGAAAAGTCTTTTTTTATAGAAGAAAAGTTAACAGTATGGGGTTTGGACAGCTGGCTGAACAAAACAAGCCATCCAAACCCAAATGTGAGGGGCATTTTCCCTTATACAAAAATAATCTGCAGATTATTCTGTGATATAATAATTAATTGCAGCCCTAAAATTGAACAAAAGGAAACATAAATCAACATGTGCTAATATGCTTTAGTAACATTACAAGGACAACAGAATGTTGCCTAGTAACGGCTGAATGCTGAAGAGATTGACGCCGGTCCGTCTGGCTTGTTTATTTTCAGTAATTTTACTTTTATTTCAAGAAAACGTCAATAATTTTAGTTGATGTTTGTACTTAGTATAACTTCAATAGTTATAGTTATATAGCAACGCATTTTAAAATCTCTCCACTGTATTTTGTTTTTATACGGGGTTGGAGTCTGTCATGATGCCCGATGACTGGAGGATGCAAGTTAAGTTTACTGCAGTAGCCTAAGCCCACAGCCCAGGCCTGTAGGACTACTTACCCACAATAACTTCATGCATAGGCTACATCTGCTGGAGGATGAGGAAATACTTAATAAGTGAACTTTACCGGCTATGGGGGAGCTTTGCACCTTCTGCGGAGATTCTGTGTCAACGCGACATTCTCCGACGCCCATAGTATGCCCAAAGAATCTACATGGCTCGCAAGGATGGCAAAATATTCCCCGATCTCTGGACTGACCATACTGTGCTTGACTGTCTGCCCAGATCGGATATGCATGGTCAGTCAAACCGACTGAAAGCTGGATTGGTCAACATAAGATCTTCTCTCGTCAGCAACTTTGCTGTGGACCGAGCTTTCTGTGTCTCGCGGAGGTGTGACAGCTGAGCGAGAATTTTTTTCCCACCTGAAACAAGCAGTCCCGCATGTATGGATTTGTTTACATCTGTGAACCCCACTCACCCAGGAGGAGAGGGGTCTCGCACTGCTCTATCGTGAGAACTGGATGTTTTACACCCCATCCTGCTCACTGAGATCCTCTCAGCAGGCCTAATGGATGTCATAGTGTGAACCTCAGCACCTTTATGAGATGACTATAACTTTAATGTCCCTTTTTTGTTTGTGAAGTGACCTTGGGTGTCATGAAAGGTGCTTTAAATAAAATGGATTATTATGTATAATTGTACAAAACCACTAGAATTGTTGGGTCCTTGTAAATTCTGGAGTGTGGTCTAGACCTACTCTATCTGTAAAGTGTCTTGAGATAACGCTTGTTATGAATTGATACTATAAATAAAATTGAACTGAATTATTATTATTATTATTATTATTAACAGAATGCCAAAAGCGCATAAGAAATCTCAAATACAATCTAAAGGGAATTTTATATGCATGCTATTACACTTACCTCTTCTACGTTTATGTTCTCTTTGGCACTGGTTTCGAATACCCGAACCCCCATTGACTCCCCGAAACGCACAGCATCCTGGGTATCCACCTGTTTCCTGGCAGGGTCGTCATTTTTGTTTCCCACTGAGAGAGTAAGCAGGAAAAGTTATTTTTATTTCTACTCTTTCAGGTTAGGCGCAGGCTGGTACAATCGGACCATTTATTGTTTTTAATCAAAGTGCATGAAAAACACTACACCAACTCTACTGTCCTGTGTAGACCTCCACTCCGAAAAGTGTTAAAACTCCTTAAATGTCAAACTTTTACACTTGGGTGTGATAGTGTTTCTTTGATTAAAATAACCAGAGGAACTTCCTTCTAGGGCTGCACGATTATGGCCAAAATGATACAAAAAATGTATCAATATTGAGATCACGATTAATTGTCACGATTATTTGTTGATTTTAACCATACATTTTATTGTCACATAAAAGTAGTTATAAATAGCTATTTATAACTACTTTCCCATCCATATTGTGCTAGAGATCTTCTACTAGTCAAGGACTAAAAATCTCATCTCTGTATTTTTTGGTTGAATGGCGAAACACAGTACACCTCTATATTTCTTTTAGAAAGTGGGCTAAATATTCAGTTTAAGATCAAAGGCACTTTTCACAAGCTCTTTTATTAAAACAGATTGGGATTAAAATTAAAAGCAAAAAAAGGGTTTCCTTCCCAGATTGAAAATATACAGCCCGCAATACATGTTTATATGAAAATTGAATGAAATGAAATGAAAACATAGCCTAGGATATATTTTAAAAAAATGATCTCTGAGAAAGCTCCTTCACTTGTTTTCAACAACAGTAACAGACTGATTAAAAGAGACAAGGGGGGGTGGGGCGACGTATGGGTGCATATGCTACTCACAGAGTAACGCTGACTCATTATGAATGGGTCAAGCGCGGGTCAAATGGCAGGTCAGCAGAGTTACACACATCGTGTGTATGTAATGTCTGAATCGTCACTGCGCTGCATTTCTATGAACAATGATATCTTGGCCATGGGTCACATCTCTGGCCCAGGTCCAGCAGCTCCGTCTCACACGCCATTACTCTACCAACTGAAGTTAATTGCATTCAATAACTTCTGTGTTTTTCGCAGTGGCGGCCGCGATAGCAGAGTTACCAGCGGACGCACCGGAACAAATACAAAAGTGAGGACCAGCGCTGTCCCGCTGTGTTGTTGCTGGGAGCCGTTTGTGAGTGAATGGCGGCGGGACTTAGTCTATCCTCTGTGACTGTCTACATCTAGAAACTAAGCCGCGTGGTGGAGGGAACAACTCTGATTGGCACATGATCAGACAGTGGTTTACGGAGCAGTGGATTGGCTTTGGGGAAAAAAAAACCGCAAAAAACGGACCGTTCTATGAACGAAATGACACATTTAAAATATCACGCAAATTTGATCATGGAAAGCCAAAATTGTGATTACAATTTGATTAATTGTGCAGCCCTACTTCATTTGTTTTTAGAATCTCACAGTTTAGACATTTAAAGAACACAGCCCTTTTTATTAGCAGGAATTGCAGACCTTTTTTTACTCAGGAACTTTTTTATTTTAACCACAGTGGGTCATAAAAAGTCACTGCTCCCTAGGCAGCACTTGAGCAAGCATTGAGACAGTCCAACCCTTAATGTGTCGGTCTTAACGTTTAACAACACTCCAGCATGCAGACAACAGGAAAACACAAAACTCACATTAATACGGTTGACTCACCTAGAATCTTGCAGACGTTGTCACAGTTCTGGGAGATTTCATTTAACCACCTCTTAACATTTACAAACGACTCGGGATTTGTCACGTCGTAAACAATAATGACCCCGTGGGTGTTTCTGTAGTACCTGGACAAAGAAAAGAAATATAGAGTGATACATTGCCAGGCTTAAATGAAAGAGGAAAATTCCTGAAGATAAAACCAGTTTTGGGCTGTGGAATAATTACGTTGATGTGATGGTTCTGAATCTCTCCTGCCCCGCTGTGTCCCAGATTTGCAGCTTAACCCGCTCTCCATCAATGTCCACTGTTCGGATCTTAAAGTCGACACCGATGGTGGTGATGTAGCTGCCTGCAGGAGACATCAAAAGTCAGAATAACAGACAACAGACTCCCCTTTACTGCATCTCTGTGCAACATTAATATTCAAAACGTTTACTTCCGTAACAACTACAACAACTTCAACAGAACATACGTTTTCCTCCAAATTTTAGAACATTGCCACAGCAAAGAATGTGCATCAATCATCAATTGTATATGTTGATATTATGCCATCAAATTATCAGGAGTGTCAAATGATCTAGGTTAGGTGCGATTATATTCATGACACTAACGGCTCCAGGAAGTTAACAATTTGTGAACACCCCCCCCCCCCCCCCCCCCCCTTTTAAAAAAATTATTTTTAATTGTTATTGCTTGCATCCATCAGCATTTTTTTTTTTTTTTTAATAAAAAAAGAAAATGGGACTTTGTGATCCTTGCTGAGGCCCTTGTTGTCCATTAGGGCTCCTTCACAGTCATGCCCCATCCACACAGATGTTGTCAGGACTGTTAAAGTATTTGCACAGTACACTGGCTGATTGACATCTGCCTTACACTCCTCTTAGTTTAGTCACACCTTCCAAACTCCCAGTGTAGCTCCACTCACCTTCAACTAGAGCCCAGTCTAATGAGGAAAAATAACTGCGTGGAATGCAAAGCCTTTACATGGAGATTGCAATAAATGTTTTTTCTGCAAAATGGGAATAGCTTTGTATGTCAGACATTTAAATTAAATCAATGGTTGAGGAAGTCCTACTTAAAAGGTTCAATATGTACACCCTTCCACCAAAATGTCTGCATGTTGTCCAAAACTTTGCCTTCCTCTGAAGCTTCTGACATGTCAGGACAGCTCTGCCTACCCTGAAAAGATGACTTGACTTGATTAAAATGCTTTCACTTAAAAAGAACAGCCTAAGTGAGAACCTAGAGTGTGTTACTCTGGGGATTTTTGTTGATTTTCTACTAGTATGGAGGTGTTTGTAATTTGACTGGCAGCAAACTGTGGTAACTCACCAGAAAAGGAGTTGTCTGCAAAACGGAGGAGAAGACTGCTTTTTCCAACACCTGAGAGACAAAAAGATCAGAGGGGAAAGATTAGCAAGAAACTTACTCTAAAGGAATGAAATGTCACCAAACAGGAACAGACAAGTCAGTCATATCTAGGTTTCCACAATACATGAAACAAAGTAAGAAATACGGGCAAAGGTTGAACTCATAAGGGAGACAAATAAGCTTGGTGTGTGTGATTAAAAAATGAGACAACAATCCTTAAAAAAGCCTGCCTAAATAATCTGCTGAAAGCTTCCCTGAGAGAACCAGTGGGAAATTGTTCAAAAGAGACTTGACAAATCAGAACAAAGCAGCAGCAGGCTGGGAAAACAGTACAGTATAACCCACAACTGTCACAATATTATAACCTTCAACAGCAAAAGGTTAAAAGAACCTATAATGAATGCAAGCTATTAATTATAATCCAATGCAATATATGTGTAACTAAAGCAGGAAAATAAGTCTAAAACGTCTTGCAATTGTTGAACGTATGCAAGTAAAGAGGAAAACACATCTTCAATGCAACAAAAAGTAATAACACATTGGTGTCAGAGAAACAAAATCATATTAAAACAATATTGATCATTTGTTACAAATCCTATAGAGTCCCATAAGCAACATACACCACTAACAGGCTGCCTGATGAGTCAAAGTAATTTTGAAATACATCAATAAATAAGAGTTACAAGTAGTTAGTTAAAAACAAGCTTATCCATCCATCATTAGAAACTAAAACCTGTAACCTTCCGCCTACCTGTCCACAAACGACACTAAGCGCTTTTAACAGACAAAACAAATGATAAAAACCCTCCCTCATTGAAACCAGGAATTATAGGGAAACATTTAACAAAATATTCTTTAAAGAAACTTCAAATTGTTTCACTAAGGGGATGTAAAATCCTGATGACGCTGACATGTTCCCAATCATATTTATGTCACAGAATCAGCTAATGCTGCAACACCCAATTCATGTAAGAACAAACAGCCGGCGTTCCAAAATAAGCTGATGTTTTGTGACTTCATATACTCGACTAACAAGAACAATCAGAGCAAGAATTTGTCAAGTATTAGAATACATATAAAAGTTAGAATTGATCACTTTAAAAAATGTAAAATAAAATCGCCAACCTCAGATGTGGACAACAGTAATGAGTGCCTACGTCTGTTAACCAAGCTCAGAAGCAGTGATGGCGCTCTATAAAGAAAGTTGAATATAATTGATGTTTGAACAGCGAGGAAGAGTGTGTAGCTTTTGCCGTTTGACACTTGCTTAAAACAAACACGTGGCTGATGCAATTTGAAGCGGCTTAAAACTGGCCTGAACCTCTGCGGGGCATTTCTTTATAATAAGGTTCACTGAGACCTAATATCTACCTAAGATCTTGTGTAATAAGACCTAAGATCTAATAAACCTAGAGTTGGCTGACGGACCAACACATTAAAGTGTGTTCATAAAGCATCAATTTCTGTTATATTCTGAAACAGGGACTTGATCAGTGAGGGAAACATGCACAAACATGTTAAGATGGATGGATGTTATTTTTATACTTTCTTTATCAAAATCCTCGGTCAATAGTATCCTACATGAGTTATTATTCTCAAATTTGAAAATCAGCAGAAAACATGCGCACACACGGGTTACAAGAGTATCAAACTAGTGATCCTTTGTGTGGCAGGCAAAAGCTTTCACTGAGATATATATATATATATATATATATATATATATATATATATATATATATATATATATATCACAGAGCCTTAGTAGTGGGGCGACATGCCTGACTAGTAGGAGTCAGGAGTGACACTAGAGTTAAATAAACCATTTTTGCAGTAGACATTTGGACTTGTCAAACACAATTGAAACCTGTGCACTTACTATAAGAAGTCAAAATGTCTGATTTGAAAAAGGTTATGATACATTTCTTCTGTGTGTAGATAATGAGAAGCATGCTTAAAATAATAATAGTATAATCTACTTTTTTTCTTTTGTTACTAGTTTCCCAAGTATTGTTTTACCAGCAGATAAAAAGGCATTCTTTTTTTTACAGAAAACCTTTAGGAACCACGGAATTCATGTGTTCACTTGCAGACAACCTATTAATGCCCTTTGTCACTTGTGGAACTCTACATGCTTTGACTTCAGAAGAAGTCTTTAATTGATTTAATAAGATGTACTAACTGGAGTCTCCAATGATGAGCAGTTTGAAGAGATGATTGTAGTCCTTTCCTGCCATTTGGAAGGCCTCTTACTGTATTCCCAAGTAAAATCTCTTTCATAGGAGGAGGTGATATTCCTGATCTCCCCAGTGTTTTGGATTTTTTTCACCTCCCAATGCTACCAGCTCAAAGCAGCACGTGAGTTTGTCCAAAAATCACAGGCATTCCTGAGCCAATAAGAGGACATTCCAGTCGAATTTCTGCACCTTTTGTGTTTTGGTTTATTGTTTGAGTTTCTGTTTAGAAGTTCACATCATACAGTTTGGATTCACAGTGAAACCACAGCAGCCAGAAGAAGACAGACCGTTTCTGAAGAGCTCTGTATTTATGATTCATGCTTGACGGCTGAGAGCAGCCACGTGGTTCCACCTTAGTTCCAGTCACACCCACCGACACTCCAGCAGGGGATTTCCAACTTGTGACAACTCATCGTTTATTTTTATGCACTGATTTTTTGCATTCACAGTTCTGTCAGTGACGTGTGGACACTACCTACTTTCTCCTTTGGATGAAGTTTAACGTTGAATGCAACGTCTTCACAGAGATCTATTTATTTAAGCACGGAAAGCCACACATTTAAGGCTCAATGATTACAGCAATTTGGCATATTGTGGTCGTTGCTCTAACAGCCGAATGGACAGGTGACTTAACAACTGATAATGAATCTACCTATTGCCCTAAACCCTTTCAACCACTCATTTATTAACTCCATCTTTTTTTTTTAAGATGCAAGAACCTGAGATGTTCTCTTTTTTTCCACTGCAGTTCAGTAGTGGTTACATCCGCTGCGGTTTATTTGAGCCGATTCCTTAATTTCACTTCAGTTCCTCTTGTGGACAGGGGAAAAGTCAACTGTTCCCTGTATCATTACAGGAGGAGGGCTCTTGCTTCATTCTTCAGCCCAGGTTAAAAAGGTGCTAAACAAAGAAAGAGAAAAATAAGACATTAAAGTAAAACACATCAATCAGCTGTGAATCATAACCACTGTCCAGTGAAAGACTGTAACTAAGTACATTTACATTTGTGGTGTACTGTAGTGCAAGTACCTCAAATTTGTAATTTAGTATTTTTATGTGACTTTATACTTCTACTCCGCTACATGTCAAAAGGTAAATATTGTACTTTTTACTCCACTACATTTGTCTGACAGCCTTAGTTACTTTTCAGATGACAGTTATATCTAAAGATGTGTTGTTGTTTGTAATGTTTGCAATAAACTGAAGGATGGAGTGTTCCTTTATAAGTCTGTCAGGAAAACACTGAAAGGGATAGTAGATGACAGGGAACATTGCAACATACTTTTACTTTAGGTACAATTACTGATTAGACACTTTAAATTAGGTTTTGAATGCAGGACTGGATGTATAGTGGAGCATTTTCAGTATGGTATTAGTACATGTACTAAAGTGAAGGATCTGAATACTTATTCCATTATGATTACCAGTTAATTGTTCATTGCTGTATGGCGTGTGTGCCCCTCCTTATACCTCCTTCACTGCTCCTCAAACAGCTGAGTCACTAAATATAACTTCCTTATCCTGCTTTATCCCCCCCACCCCCATTCTTTAACTTAGCTGGGTTAACTTAACTTTACTTAGCTGACAGTCCAACTGTCTAGCTGTCATTGCCTTCCCATAACTGGCAAAATAGGGAAGTGAAACAGCGGAGGTTTGCTAGCTAACGTTGAGCCAGTTTTCCATGAAAACAGGAAAGGCTGCAGCTGACTTTCAAAAGTGACAAATGGGTACTAAACACTACTCGCCGCATTTTCTGTCTTTATTTATTAACGGGACTTTTCACTAAGAAGAAGCCTATATAAGAGTTAAATAATTATTTGTAGGGCCTATATCAGCGCAGGTTAACACCTTGTACAGTACAATATTGTTAAGTCTTAGTCATCATTCAATTTGGCCTAGTTTGAGCCCCCAAAGCTGCATTTGTAATTCTGTGTTAAGTGGCTCTAACTTAAAGCAAATTGTTTAGTAAAAGTTCAGTTTAATGCACCATTCTGGAAAATACGAATTTAAGTATAACACATAGTCGTTTGGGAATAAAAGTCTTAATTCATATGTGGTGCAAGCACTTGCCCATAGACAAGTTGATGCTTTTTTTCAAATATTTTGTACGTAGTTTGGCGTAAAATTCTAACGAACACGCGACATCATTCAGTGGCAACAGAAGGAAAGCCACAGCAGCACTAGTTTAACGGAAGGTCGACACAATTGATAGCGTTACATGTTGCAAAAACAGCAACTGCATTGACACTAACGTGTATTAATCCGGTTGGAGTTTGCCGATAAAGCGAGGTTCGTGTGTGACACTGATCAATCTTGTAGGACACGTTGAAGACAACATTACGCCAAACTTCCCACGAAAATGCCTTTGTTTTCGAAACATTAATTGAATGATGCTACGATAAGCCCATAATTTACTTGCATGGAAAACGTAAAACACGTTCTTCAATTCGGCACAGATTAAAAAACACAAATGTGGGCTTGTGTGGACGTTGAACTATATCAATTGTCACTTATATTTGACTAACGTTACTAACGTAAAGTTACGTCATTTGTAGTATTGCGTGAGCGGTATGAAACAGCGGATTCATTTTACACGAAGACTACTTCAACTGGAGTAGCAACGATACCATAGCAATACATAAAAATAGCGATTCAAGTTGGATAACATGTGCTGAGAAGCTAAGAACCTAAAAAGAAGCTAAGAAATATCTTTTTGTCCAGTCCGGAGTGACGGTCTCTGGGCCTGACCCTGGCCTGCCACTTAGGTTAGCTAGTTACTCCCGACACCAAGACGTCAGAAAACTTCTCACTCCTCGGAGAAACTTTAAACTAGACAATTATGAAAAGAAACTTACTTTGGTTGTTGAGGTGTGCTCTGTCACTGGGTCATTTTTACACATCCGCGTTTGACGTTGTTTATGTCCTGTTTAAGTTCGCTGGATCACTGCTTCGGTCGGAATATCTCCCCGCCGACCACACCTGACTGTCTGCAGCTGATGACCCACTCTCATCATCTGATGCTGCATTCAGGTCATGTAGGAAAAACCAGAAACTGCTGTGCCCCAACGGCCCTGGGGACCTAGCTCCAACCTAAAACTGTTTGTTTCAACTTTATAATTTACTCCATGTAAGATTACTCAAACAAGAACACAAAACAAACGGGAACAGGGGGCAACTAATAAGTAACAAAAGTGATTAATCAAGAAATTCTTAGTATCCACAATTTTGATGTTTTTTTTGTCCCTGCAGTTTAATTTTAGTCAATTTAATTTAGTCATCCTCATCGAAGATTCTACTGGAATTATCTTAGATTTGTGAGAAATTAAACTATCAGTAAAGACACACATAAACCGCGATTTTGACATGTCAGTTTCATTATTGTAAGAGCAGCCAAAACCAGTGTCTGGTCACAGTTAACATTGAGTAATGTTTCCTTCCACAGCCAGTTTCTCCCCCACAAGGAAAGCATGGACAACTTGTAAAATGTCAGTTAGTAGTCCTGGACTTTGTTTTTATCACAATTTAATAGCTGAGTATACTGTTGTTTAAGAATAAAACCCAAACTGTGTAATAATCTACTCCTTTGTACAGGATTTAAGGCAGCACAATAACTAAAATGTGCCTCATGTCTAATTACAGTGGCTTGAGAAAGTTTACACATCCATGCTAAAAAAAAGGAATACAAAAAACATCTTATGGAAACTGATCTTAATGCCTTAATTAAAAGAAATTAGGAAAAACCAACCTTTTAAGGACACCAATTTTCTTTGTGAATGAATAATGTATTTTAAATCAATAAATGTCCTTAAAATACAGGGGGCATAAGTATACACACTCCTATATTAAATTCCCCCATATCATATCAAACCCCATAAAATGTGTCTATCTCTATTTAACATAGGAGTGTGTATACTTATGCCCCCTGTATTTGAAGGAAGAACATTTATTTATTTACAATACATTATTCATTCACAAAGAAAATTGGTGTCCTTAAAATGTTGGATTTTCCTAAACTTTTTGAATGAAGGCATTAAGATCAATCTCCAATTTTTTTTTGTTAACTTTCGCAAGCCATTGTGTATATATACACACAGCTCTGTTGGAACAGCAACCTCTAACACGATTTTCACTTCCGTCTTGCTCTTTAGTCACTTAAAAATTAGAAGATTCCCCCCCACCTTCAACCATTGTGTTGTATTCTACATTTTGGTTATTGTTAACAAATCCCAGGACCAAAACCCGAAATGTGTTCCAGCTCTATGACCTTTGGTTCCTGAGAACGCTAACCTCAATACCTAGTATTCTATTGAGTATTTGGGGCTGCTGGACGAGGTATGTGGGAGTGAGTCAAAATGTCCCCCAGTGCAGCTCATTGATGTGTTTTAATAGCTTTACGACAACACTGGAGCTCAGTGGCACAGAGGAAAATACATCAGGCTTAGAGACACACACAATACTTGTTAGAAGATATATTCATTGTTGGTTTGGGTGTTTCATGTGATTTGATAATAAGGACAATATAAAATATCACCAAACCTATCCAAGTTGGATGTCCAACAATAACCAAATGGACAGATTCCACAGAAATTAAATGTACAATTGCCTTTTATTAACTATTTTCAACAAAGAAATTAACCATGTTTCAGTTTCTGCTCACATTAAATGGAAATTTGAATCCGTTACATAATAACCAAAAATACAGACAGCTTATATCTACAGGTATAACGCAACAAACAGTACAAGTACAGAGGAACATTGTTAGTTACATTTTACTTAACTGTTTGCGTGTCTGAATGTGTACATTTCTTATTCAGCTCATAAAAAGAAATGTACAAGCCAGCCTCAGGTCAACGCTGCTTAAAAAACAAACACATTGTTGATAACTGTTTGATGGCTCAAAACCAAAACAAGTCCCCTGACATTAGCAGATGTATATCTACTGACCACTGGCTGTATAGTCCACGTTATAGTCCCAGTTCACACCAGCCGGAAGTGAACAGACAAACACAAAAAAAGAAGTAAAGCGCCTCAAGTTGTCGGCTCATTTCCTTCTTCTGCTGCTGCTGCTTGAGGAGCGGCTCGGTGACTGCCTGCTGCCACTCCTACCAGAAAGGAAATACAGCATACAGTATATCACCATTAATAAAAAGGGTCCGAGTGCAACAGCGCAACTTTCTCACTGGTGGAAAGGATATTCATTGCTGATAAATTGCTATTGATTGGCCCTCAGGAGGCACATATTCTGAACTAGAATATGATTTAGGTATCGTTACATACTCATGTACATTGCTGCATTATCAACATAAACCCCAACAAAACTTTAATAGCCCACTACCAATGACAAAGGTTGATGAAAACTTTGGTACATAATGACACAAAGAGGAACATGCCAGTTCGGAAAGCTGACAGAGTTAAAAAGGCCAAGCCTAGCCAGAACCAGCAAAGATAAACACAAAATACCTAGCCTGCTAATGAGACGTTTGACAACTAGCTTGCTAGCAGTTTAATGATAGACTCTTGACTGGGTGTGTGTGGAACATGACATCCCTATACTATAGCAAGCTAGCCTACAATAAATCTTATTTGATAAGATGCAGGTCACAGTCAAACACCATTTTGTGATGTTGGAGGCTGTGGACTTTGTGCACTGGGGGCGGGTGTGGAGGACTATAAAACACGTTGTTGTCAAACCAGAATTATAAACCAACTGCGTAACAAAACAAACTTTATTTTTAATTCATATACACAGTACAGTGTAGTTAAATTCAATTACTGCATTTTTTATTTTGGGTTTTAGTGTCTTGCTCAGGGACACTTTGACATGTGGCTGGAGGAGCCTGGGCTCGAACCGATCCAAGCCAATGGTTCGAGAGGCAACCCCCCTACCATTAGAGAGATGGTGGTAAATCAAATATATGATTACCTTTATATTTTAAGAAAATTGCAGATAAATAAAGACATTTATATAAATTTATAAGTAAAATTTAAATCAGTGCATGGTCTCCATAGCCATGATGCAGACAGCTCCATTGGACATTGGCCAAAAGGGTCACATTGTTGATTTTCACTCCTGGCATTACTTTAACATCGGACCCCAGCATTTGCACATGTAGTTAAAGCTGTTGGCACACTCTTAAACACAGTTTAAATGTAATGTGGTCGCTACAGACCTGCGGCTAGGCGAGGGCGGCGCTGCTCTCATGTACCTTGGAGGAGAATAACTGAGTGAGCGAGAATCTCTCAGTGAATCAGCCGGCACCCTCCGAGGCATTGCAGGGCTGTGAAGAAAACAACTGTCAATTAAAGTCCCAAAGTCAAAACAATGCTGTAGAACTTGAGTGTAGTTTTTGCAATTCACTAAAATCTCAAGTAAAAGTTAGTATTTAAATAACAGTTGGGGATGTCGTATAATTATTACAATAATTAATGTTATCAAAACATAATTTAATTATTGAACAATCAGCATTTCTACCCTGTCATGGAAGGATCCTTAAAACAGCAGGAAAAGGTAAACACTCCTGATATTAAGACGTCTGATGGGGCGGTGATGGCGCTGTGGATATGACACATTCCTTTAGTGTTGAATCGAATCCCACTATGATACATCAACCAATGTGTCCCTGAGCAGGACACCGAACCCTTGCTCCAGAGGCGTGCGACCTGCGACGGCCCCTGTGTGATCCAGTGATGCCACGCTGTCTGGTCTTAACTATCTTTGTCTTGAGTTGATGGCAGATCAGGGGCACCTGATAAAGCTCCACCTGGTCCTACTACATTCTCTTCTCTCTTCACTGGTATCCATACAACCATGGCCTGATCAACCCGACTGCCACATGGTGCTTTGGGTTTATTTAAGTTACAGAGACACACCTTGCACATTACAAATAAAAAATGGGGGCTTGTGGCCTTAGTATTGTTGTAGCCTGGTAAGTTGGGGTGCATGAATTGGGTCCGTTGTTCTTGTAGGAACATGGTAGCTTGACAGGATGTGAGCTCATTCTTCTTGGTAAGGCATCAACACACTGTGGGCTTGTGTGGCTTGTTACTGTGTATGGGGTGCAATGTGTTTTATTTGTGTGTGTTGTAGTTTGTTGGGAGAGTGGCAGCTTACATTCTGGCATTTGAAATAAATTTCTTTTAAGCTCTTGTTTTGAGCTCATGTAATGTAAATTTTTATTACAAATTATTTGTTGTTGCTGTAGTCAACATGTAATTCAGGTGGCTGGTGTGGGTCCTCGTGTGCATACTGCTGATTAAAGTGGTTGGAGTTTTCACTTGTAGATTGTAGCAACGGTCCACTTTTGGGCTTGTTGAGCTGATCCTTGGTAGTGTTGTGGCAAACGTGGGTTAAGCTTTTGGCTAGGGAGCATGTCCGTGGTTTTCGGAGGGTTGCTTGTGTACTAGTTGCTGTCCCAAGCCAGCGGTCAGTAGGGCATACATACCCTCCGCAAGTAGCTGCATTAAGGGATGAGTTATTTGGCTGGGTTAATCTAGATAGCGGGGAAACTCCTTACCAGGTGAGGGTTAGCCCTCTTACTGCGCATGGGGAAGTTACACTGTTCTGCTGGATCTGTTGCTGTAGTTTTGCCAGTTGTAGTTTGTTGTAATGGCAGAGTGTGACGCGTTTATTGCAACTCCGTCGGTTGTGGCGTTGTACTAAAGGAGTAGTTGCTGAAGATTACCGAGCACCTCTCGGTAGTGGTAGGCAACAAACGCCTTAAAGACAACATTAGGGTAGCTTTGAAGTCTGAGTTGAGGGAGAAAGGTTTGTTGCCTGTGGACATGGAAGATGATTCTCCGGTCTCCAGGTTTCCGTGGGTAGGCTTGTTCCGATTCAGGGCTTAACGTTTGACCAACAGAAGGGACTGTTGTTGATTCAGCTTGAGCACTTTTCACAAGGATCCATTACATTTTCTTGTTAAATAGTTGTTAAAGAGCATTTAAGCGGGACATTTTACAGTGTGAGATGTGAAAACTTGTTCTTGCTCTCTTATAGACAAAGGATGTAACGAAGACCGTTTCTAAATTACCTCCAAAATATTTCACTGAGAAGATTGTGCCGGCCGATAATATTGGAGCATTATTTCATACCCAGGTAATTAGTTTCTTTTCAATGTTGGAGCAACTCTTAGCAAACCAAAAATGAAGTTCTCTGATGTAACCACATCTTATGAGTAACATCAAGTTTTCAGTATCTCTTCTTACCTCTTTTTCTTTATTTCCTTTTCATTCTCCGATGACGAGGATGAAGAAGGAGAGCTTGGAGCTTTGACTGTCTTCCTGATAAAAACAAAAAAACAGTACCAAGGGTAATAATTAACTAGAGAGTAGTTTATTATTAAACTATTGAATAATTGTTTTATTATCGCTGCAACCCCAAATTTTTCTTTATTGAATGTTTATTGAGCTCACACAGCTCAACATTCCCCATCTCTTGCTTACCCTTTTTCCTGCTCCACTTCAGAGTCAGAGCTGTCTGATGAGGATGATGAAGACGAGGAAGAAGAAGATGATGATGAAGACGAGGAAGAGGAGCTGGAGCTGCTGCTCCTGTTTGCTTTCTTGCCTGCCTCCTTCCCATTTACAGCGCTCTCACTTCTGACTGCTTGGTTTGAAGGTTGATGGGTTGCCACTGGTGACTGCTTCCTGCTTGGATCTCGAGACACCTGTTTGGTGTCTGGTTGGCTGCCTGCGGGTGACCTTCGGGGGGCCAAATCGGAGCGCCTCGAGTCTGACTGGGAGCCTCTCCTACCTGAAGGTGGGGCATGGGACGATTCTCTGGATGGGTCTTGTGAAGAAGAGGAACTAACTTTCTGCCGTCTGTCCTCTTTCTTCTCGTCCTCTCGCTCCGTTCTTTTGTCTCTCTTTGTTAGTGCTTTTGTGTCTTTCATCTCTCGCTGTGGTGACGGTGAGGACGAAGAGGAAGAAGAGGAGCTGGAAGATGATGAGGACGAGGATGACCTGTGGGATTGGGGGACATCTTTTGGGGGCAGATGCTCCTTGACCCGTCCTCTCTCTTGTTCTACCTCCCTCTGCCTGATCCTCTCGTGTTCCCTTTGTCTCGCTCTCTCTCGGGAGAGGGAGTGACTGCTCCTCCTTCGCCGCTGTGGAGAAGGAGAACGACGGGACCTGGAAGATGGTTTCAGCCATTAAAACAAGCTCCCTTATGTCATCTGAGTAAACCATGTTAATGTGACACCAAGGCATTAATCTATTATCCTATTTCCTAAAATATTAAAAAAATTATTCTCAGAAATTGATGCTCCTAAATTCTTTTTTGCTTTTGGTTCATTCAATTTTCATCCCGTATTTTCACAAACAAAAAATAAATGATTTATCTTCTCAAGTGTCTGTCTACCCAAGTACATACATCAAGCATACATCACTAAATACTCACTAGTTTAACAAGTGGGTAATTGCTTAAAGTCAAAATAAAAATGCTGTAAGTTTCCTTCAAGAACACCATTTGCACTTTCACTTTCACATTTTATATGGAATTTTAACTGTTTAATCTGTAATGATCCGCTAGCACTTAAAATTTATATCTGTTTAAGCAGTGGCCCTGTTTGCCATTAAAAAACCTCTACTTACTCTTCTTTCCTTTAGTAGCTTCTGGTATAAAGCTGCATAAAAGGTCAGTAAATGCAAATGAAATTTGTGTTGTTTACCGACTTATGCAAAGGTCCGAACAGTATGAACAGTTCACACTCCTATGTGTCATTTTGGGGAGTAAAATGTAATAGTAAACTTCCCGTCAAACCGATTCATCCCTACTCAGACACGGCACTCTTTAAGCGCAACGACTGAGCATATGTACATAAAGGTATGTTTTCTTTTTACCTGCTAGGGGGGCTTCGCCGCCTTGGACTTCTAGACCTGGACCTGCTACGCCTTCTTGGGCTTCTGGACCTGCTCCTCCTGCCGACCCGCTCGCGTTCTCTGTCCCTCTCTCTGTCCCTGTCCCTCTCTCGGTCTCTCTGTCTCTCTCTGTCCCAGTCCGACCAGGCCGGAGGAGGAGAAGCTCTCCTGGATCGGGATGGTGGTTCCTGATACTGCCTTGGTGGAGTGCGACGTGCTGGGGAGGTAGTAGTTTTATGTGGTGGCGAGCGTGACCTCCTAGCTGAGGGGCTGGACCTTGCAGGCCTCCTGGCTGCCTCCCTCTCCCTGCCTCTCTCCCTTTCCCCGACTTTCACCTCCACTCTAGTTTTTTCTTCTTTGGCCTCAGCGGGAGAATACCTTTTGCTGCCTCTGCTGGGGTCTGCTCTGTTGGATGGGGAAAGAGGTGGACTCGGACTGTCCATCTGTGTGGGGCTATATCGTTCCTGACCTTTTTTCCGGGACGGGTGAGTCTCTGCAGGGGCTTTGTGGGAAGCTCTTTCCCTCTCACGTTTGTCTCCTCCAACCTCTTTGTCTTTCTGGGCTTGTCGAGGCTCGTTGCCCTCAGAAGCAGGGACGGGGCTTTCCTTTCCCCCGTTGGCTAAATACCTTTGAACTGCAGCTCCAATGGCAGACGGTGTACTTTTCGAGGGGCTACTTTTTTCTTTCCCTGCTGAGCCCGCCTTCTTTGCCTTGCCTTCATCTTCAGAAGATGAGGATGAAGAGGAAGATGAAGAGGAGGACGAGGAGCTATCACTGTCACTATCGCTGCCACTACTGCTGCTGCTGCTACTACTGCTGCTGCTGCTGCTGCTCTCTCTTTTTTTCTCAGCCTGTTTCTCCCTGTCCTCACTTCTCTTGGTCGTCAGCAGGCTTCTTGTCTTCTCTTCCCTCTCGTTCATCTCTGGTCTTTCGCTCTTGCCTTTCTCCGCAGGTCTCGATCCATCTCGCCTACTTTCGGCAGTCGAACGGACAGCCTCATCTCTCTTTCTGCCGCCTTCTGGACCTCGCTCTCTGTCTTGTTCAGTCAGCTTTTTCAGATGCCCGTCTTTCTCCTTAATGCTCTCCCTTTCTTTTTCTCTTCTCCTCTCATCCTCCTTCTCTCTTTGACGCCCATTTGTGACAGGAGAGAGAGAGGTGGGTAACTGGGAATTGTGGGATGGTTGTCCTTCATTTCTCCTGTCATTTTTCTGTTGGGAAAGAGACACCTCTCTCTCCTGTCTCCTAGCGGTGTCTCTCCTGTTGTCCCTATCATTTGGCACCCTTGAGTTCAAATCTCTCTCAGTCCTGCGCTCCCTCTCTCCACTCCTCTCCCTCTTTGGGGGAGGCGAGGGGGATGAGGAGTCATGCCTCTTTTTTCCCTGTTTATTACTTTCTTTTTCCCACTCAGTGTCTCTGCTCCTTTCTGTCCTCGTCTCCTGTTTGGGTGGAGGAGAAGGTGAACGGGATGAGGACGAGTGATGTCTTGTCCTCTGAGGAAGGCCCTCCTTTCCTTTGTCTCTCTTTTCTTTGCTTCTTGAACGCCTCCCTTTCTCCACGTCTCTGTTTTTTGAAAGGCTGCCTTTCTCCACATCTCTGCTCCTTGACCTCCTCCCTTTCTCCACATCTCTGCTCCTTGACCTCCTCCCTTTCTCCACATCTCTGCTCCTTGACCTCCTCCCTTTCTCCACATCTCTGCTTCTTGACCTCCTCCCTTTCTCCACATCTCTGCTCCTTGACCTCCTCCCTTTCTCCATATCTCTGCTTCGGGAGCTCACTACTTTCTCCCTCACGTTTTCTCTGCTCCTTGAGCGTCTCCCTCTCTCGTTGTCTCTGCTCCTTGAACGCCTTCCTTTCTCCATCTCTTTTCTTCTAGGGCTTCTTTCTCTCTCCCTCTCCTTTTCTGTGCTCCTGGAACGCCTCCCTTTCACCCTCTCCCTGCTTTTTTCGGACTGTGGTGGTGGAGAAGGGGATGAAGAGTCATGTCTCCTCTTGGAAGTCTTCTCCACAGAACATGGCCGCTCTTTTTCTCTCTCAAAATGTGGCCTCTTCTACATGTAGAAAGATTTATTGGTGTCATTTTAAATAGTATGTTCACGATAGATACATGATAATATCAATTAGTTTGAATTTAGTTTGAGATACTATGAGCAAAAGAAACATATCCAACTAGGGCTGCACAATAAATCAAATTTTAATCGCGATCCAGATTTAGACTTCATGTAGTTTGCGTGATCGAGTGATTTTTTTTAAAGCATCAATTCATAGAACGCTCCGGGTTTTTTGCATAGCCCATCTACCGCTCCGTCAACCCGTCTGATCATGGGCCAGTCAGAGTAGTTTCCTGCACCCCGTGCAGGTTAGTTTCTAAATGTAGACAGTCACAGAGTAACAGGAGGAAAACTCAACAGATAGCAGTCGGTTATACGTCGGTCTCAAGGTTTACCAGTTTACCAGTAAACGCAACATTGTTTCCCGTCTGTGTGTTTTTTTTCAGACAACAGCAGTGACCAGTGCTTGTCGGTGTCTGTTAGCTCCTCTAGGACGCACCGATGCTAATGTCCTTGCATCCTCTGCAATGCTGTTTATATGGATATGGTTTAATTTTGCGTTACATGACCCATTTTGTCTGTAAAGCTGTGCCTGTGTTGTCTCTCTCCTCTACTCTCTCTCCTATTACTCTCGGCGCCCGGCGACACAGCGGCCGCCAGTCCACACTTCTGACATTTGTCCAGTTTTAATTTTTTATTAACACAGCTGTATATTGTTAAATATGAGGGGCAAACCTGTATTTGTACCAGTGTTTCCACTGGTAACTCTGCTATCGCGGCGGCCACGGCGAAGAACACAGAAGAAGTTATTGAATGCGACTATCTTCAGTTGGTAGAGTAACAGCGTGTGAGACGGAGCTGCTGGACCTGGGCCAGAGATGTGACCCTTGGCCAGAATATCATAGTTCATAAAAATGCAGCGCAGTGACGATGCAGACATTTCATACACAAGACGTGTGTTTCCGCCATTCAACCCGTGCTGGACCCGTTCATAATGAGTCAGCCGTCTCTCGGTGAGTAGCGTCCATGACACTCCCTCTCGCAGTTATAAATAGCCTATGTGACGATAACATTTGTTTTTGATAAAATCAACAAATAATCCTGATCAAAACAATCGTGATTATCATTTTGGCCATAATCGTGCAGCCCTATATCCAAGCTAAGGTTAAGGTTAAAGGTTAAGTCCAATGCAACAGCCCGAGTCTTACCCCTTCGCCTCCCTGATGTTGTGGAAAGTGGTCCTCATCGCCACGTCTCCTCCTGTCTGGCGATCTCCCCTTTCTACCTTCATCAGCTTTTCTTGCAATTTGGTCCTGTTGATGTGGTCTTACAGGGGCTGGAGACTGGCTGTTAATATCAGAAAAAGAAAAATAAGTACAATTTTGGTTTAGTCCAATACAGTCAAACAAAGAGTTCAGTATGTGTAAACAAACTAGTTTGAACTAAGTGCCATCAGAAAGTCTTAAAAGGCAAAAGTGTTTATAGCTGTTCCAAAGTGCCAGACAACCCATTTTTATCATTATATCATCTTATCTCATACCTGTGAACAGAGCTGGAGGAGACACTCCTGTGTCGCAATGCCTTTGCTTTCAAAGGACTCCCACTTTTGCTCTTCTTTGTTTTCTTTTTTGACTCCTTCTGCTTCCCATCTGATGAACTTTGAGAGGGTGAGGATCAGAGGAGACAGTTATTTACACCTATATTTTCAGTGTATCTGTTCTAAATACTACTAACAAGGCAGAAGTCTCTGTCTGTGAGTTACACTTCGCTAACAACATTTTTGGCAACACTAGATATCACACAAAAGCCGGCGACTATAACGTATTAAGTTGAGGTGAGCTGTAATTCACAGAGTGTGTGTTTGAAAAGTTTAGCCAGCAATTTTTTTTGCTGCAGCTTCTTTGGAAACTAATTTGCCTTCTGGCTGTGGCAACTGCCACATGCCAAGAATCAAAAACACACCTCCAACGTTCTGTGTGTGTGTCGAGTTAGGTTACGGAAGTTTGCTACTATGACGACCAGCCACGCTCGCCTCACGTATGACGCAGTACTAATCTGCAAGGAAAAAAGGAGGACGGGGCATCGCGGTCAAGTTGAGGCGAGCAGGTATCATTAACGGAAAAACGTCCTAAGTAGAAGACAGTGTACTCTCTGAGCCAGGCAAAGCCTTTTCCTCCGGGCAGCTGCCTTCGCCTCACTAAGACTCACCCAGAGTCCAGTTCCAAAGCTGCCTGGACCATTAATGTATAATAGCAGTAAATAATAATACATAACACATAACACCCGCTTGTCGATAACATTTTCACCGAGCGGCCTGGAGGACTCAACTTGGTGGAAGGATTTTACTTCGAGGCTCTTTCATCTCAGGCCCCCGGGCAGCTGCCTGCCATGCCTACCGGTAAAGTCTGCTCTTGGAGTTTATAAAGTAAACTAGAATGTATTTCCCTGGTGTTTCTGAACATGAGTAGATTGGTTGTGTAACGCGACTATGACATGGCCAAGGCCAAGCAATTGGCCCATTCCTAACAGGCACGGTTTAAACAAGCACTGCACTAGTGTAAAAACGAAAGCAGGTTTGGTATTCCTCATTAAATACAATATTAAAGAAACAATTAAAGGTTCATAAAAATTCCTATTCTAGTCAAATTTCGTATTTACTGTTTGAACTGTGCCACTTGGGTCAAGAACAAAGCAACAATGATCTGCTGGTAAACAGGAAGACAGATATGATAGACACAAACGCCTACCTGTCTTCTTCATCTTCTGATGCATCACTGAAACACAAATTTTTAAAATCAATCACGATCCATGTGAAACGTTTAAATGAAAGGTAAGAATCCAGAAATGGAATACCGTTTCTTTTTCTTCTTCTTGGATTTCGTCTTCTCTCGTGGAGGAGATGGGGAGGGACTCTCTGAGCTGCTGACCAAAGACAGAAAATTGACAGAAAATTGTCAGACATTTACTTTATTGTCAAGAACTTTTCTGCTCCTATCAAGTTCATTTTCTCACCTGTCTCTGTTCTTGTTTTTCTTCTTCTTCTTCCGACTACGCTTCTTGGGAGGAGAATCTGAATTGTCTGAGTCTTCTACCAACCTGAGAGAGCAAAGGCAGCATACCCCAGGTCAGAAACAGAAACAATGGTGAGTGATGAGTGAACCTATTACATTGTAGTAAGTGACCATAGTAACTGTGGTTTTGAGATTGAAGAATGCAAACGAATGTATTGCAATGTCTTAAAAAAACATATGCTAACAGCATATATGTTTATGCTGCAGAAACTTTACTCTGTGTGCTCTCACTAACAATAGAGGTTAATTTTTGTCTGAATATATATTTTTGTATACCTCTACCTCTAGCTGTGTGTAAAGCTCCAAAAGATGAAAGGGGAAAGAGAGGGAAAAGGCCATGCAGTAAAGGGCCGCAGGTTGGAATTGAACCCCTGGTCGCAGCGGCAAGAACTAAGAAACTGTACATGGGACGCACCCTCAACTAGGTGAGCTACCCAGGTGCCCCAATTTTGTCCCTTATTCAAACCTGTTTTACCAAGGCTGGAAAATACTGAAAAATATTGAAGCCACAATGTCCAGCTCTGTTACTTTGCTAGAATTAAATGTAAAAGAGAGATAAATTGGATTTGCACTCCAGCAATGTGGGTGGTTTTTGACCTACTCACGTATATTTTTGCTGCTGCTGCCTTTCCCTCTCCAGGCGTTCTTGCTCTTTCTTCTCCTTTTCTCTCTCCTTGCGGTCAGCGTGGAAGGATGACCCGTCCACATATTCACTGGAGATGCCAAAAGCCGCCCGAAGACGGTCATTTTTCTGCTGGTTGGCTGCAGCTAGAGCATGAGTCTCTGTCGCCCTGAGAGAAAACACACCGCTTTTTATTACTGACACTTTGCAATGTGGACTATGTGATGCTCTGGGTAATAAATGTGTGTAGAGTATATTTTTGGTGGATGTCAGATGAAGTAAAAAATAAATAAAATAAAAATAAAAAAAAGGTTTTACCTTCTTTTATTTTAACACATTTATTATTCAGATTTTTTTCTTCTTTATATCACTATTTTCAGTGTTCAACGCCAGGTCTTCTGGACCCACAGCCCTCTCCAAAGTCTGGCATCACCACACAGCTAGCATACAGTATTGTCTTCCATGAGTTCACCTTGAACTCCCAGATAGCAAGCCCGTTAAGTTAAGACATGTTCCTCTCTGTTGTTGTTTTCATAAAGAACCTGGCTGGTTAAAGTTGGCCATAAACAACAACAACTAGCTACAGACTTACTAGTGGTTTGGGAGTTGCAGGTGAGCGTGACGGGCCTGAATGTGTGTGTAAGAGAGTCTCACAAACGGCAAAAGGGACAAGGAGGGGCTGATCAATGTGGTGTACGCATCTCTACGATTAAATAAGATTGTTGATGGTCATTATCAAAATGGCATGTCTTTTATGTTGTTGTCTTTTTTTTAATTATTATTGTTGCCCGTTTATGTCGTACTTACGTTGGTCTCTCAGTGGTGGCGGGAGGGGGTTCCTGCTTCTCCTGTAGCATCATACGGAAACTGTTCACCTTCTCCTCAATTTCTTCAGCTGAATACCTGACCATGCAAACAGAAGAGAGTATTAAACACTGTACAGATCAAAAGCAACAATCTTGCCCCGTTCTTATTTTTCTCCCACTGCAGCAAGCTACTGTAGTTCCTTGTTATACAGTAGTCTACATTTCCTGTGCAACCAGAAAATTCATTACCTGTATGATAATATATTGATCTAAATGAAAAGAAACTGTCAAACGGTTGCAAAGAAAAGACAATATAAACACAAAATGTAAGTAGTGCTAAAACAATTAGTTGATGCAGTAACAACTTGTACAGCCCAACTTGGACCAACTATCTCCTTGGTATGTCAGGGACTTTAGCTAAACCCTGTGTAGTCCAGATGCGTGATGTAAAAAATACAATATTTGTCTTACCCTTGCTCCTCCATCATATCCTGCAGCTCGGCACACTTGACCTCCAGCTGCCTCTTCCGTTGGTGCTCCAGGATGTCGGCATTAGGCTGCCTGTTGAGCTGACTCTCTAGTCTCTCCCGGTCCTTGTCATCCCGCTCACCCCCACGCTCATCCCGTGGCCTTTTGACCCGCAGGCTCGATAGGTTGCGTTGTACATAGCCATTGGTGCCGCTGCCCCGCGGAGTTGTCAGGCCAATCCCATTGTACATGACTCTGGAATAAAAGATAATTAAATATTGTATAAAAAAATATGTGACCATTTCCAATAAAAACTACTGGTAATCCAAAATGATCCAGTATTTTCATTTTAGCATAAAGTAATAGATCCAGATCATTGGCCTGGAAAGAGGCATGGGACAGTTTGGTCCCCTCTGCCATAGTATCACTAAACAAAACAGCAATAACTGTCATGTGTGTAGGTGCATAGTGTATAGTTATAAATTTAGGTATATGTGGATGTATCTGATGTCTTTCATGTAGCCATGTTATGGCTTATATTGTATTTATGTGAGACTCTGCTCAGCCTGTAGCAACAAATTTCCTTGGAATAGGGATTTAAAGAAACTATCCAGTTGATAGTGTGTATTAAAGTAGGGAGGTTTTCCGAGGCCGGCATTTGGTAATATTTTTTCTTACTTGCAGCCATAAGAATCTCCAAGATCTTGCAGAGGCGTCTGCAATTTATCACTTTGCCATTTTAAGCGTTTAAAAATACTGAGGGACTGTATTCTAAGATGGCTGACATAAATTAACCAGTAGTGATCATTCAAGATAGCTAATATGGCCGTATTTTTAGTCCCAACGTACACTATGCGGTGGCTGATAAAATAGCAGAAACAGTAATTAAGAAACGTTAGCTGATTCATGAAATCACTACAAGTCAAATAGCTAGCTATCGTTTAAGCAGGCGGCATTTTGTAAGTGTGGCATAGGTTTCTCGCAACGTATCACAGTTTTATGAAACACAGAGGATTTGTATGGATCTTGTCTAATCTAAATATCCATTCATTAGTCGAGAATACATTCACGATAAATTACATTTTGTCACGCATTAACACGTGCGCCAGAATAGGCCTGTTGCTTCGTCTGATCAGTAAATTTAGCTATGATGACTAAGACAAACCATCGAATTCCATTAATGAAACTGAGGGGATACAGCTAATACGGCTGAAAGTCACTGATTTTATACTAAGTTTAATAAGCAACGCGGTGAGTTTAGCGCTACACATTTCTAAAGGCCCAACCACACTTATGCGTAGCGAACAATTCCCATTTAAGCTAACGTTAGCAAGCTAACGTATTTGCTACGTACCAGTGTTTTCTCCCGGAGCGGAAAGAAAACGGTGTCCGAAGGAATTTGGCGATAAATAATATCCTGTTGAATCAGACAATAAAACACGCCTTATAATAACTGGGTCTTAGAACAATGAAAAACAAAGAAATGTGGCTGGTTTACTATCAGCTAGCTGGTTTGATCTCCAACCAAAGGAGGAACAAGTTGAAAACCAAGTGACGTCATACGCATGGGATGCACGTTTAACTTGCGATGCGTTCAGGGGTTCAACTCAAAATCGGTTTAATAAAAAAAAACATACAGTACATACATACATACATACACATAGTGGTGGAAGTAGTTTTACCATATTATTCTAGTCTGCAAATTTTCAACAGCAATACATATATTTGTTAAATACTTTATTGCAATGTTTCTTTCATCATCTTCTAGACAATTCTTTACTTTGTAGTTTCTTTAGTTGTTTGAGTATCTGAGTCTCTGTTAGGATCAAAGCTCCAATTAAATTGGGGAAAAAACAGTAGTAGAGGAAATTGCACTTCCCTGGTCCCAGTGCAGTACAAAAAACAAACAAATGAAGGCGCAAACAACAAGATTCAAGGTGCAAAAACCAAATGTACACATGCCAAAAAAGAAAACAGGTTGCAAACAGGTTAGCAGTAAATGTCATACATGTAACTGATTAAAAGGTGTGTTACATTTGTCACAGTTAACAATAGCAGTGATTCAAGACCATTGGCATTAGTGTATTTCCAGTCCTTGTACTATTTTAACGTAATCTCCTTTTCTTTCAGAGAGACCAGTGACCTATTTTAAGTGGATTGTTTTTAAACAAGTTTGTTTTTATCTAAACCCTTGGAGCCCCCCTTGGGTCAGTTGAGACCCTTGCGCACAGTACGGAGCATAAAGTGACTGGCTGTGCTAGGTGAGAAAGGGGAGAGAGGGGTATGACATGGGGGTGCCACCAAATTGTTGTTTTATAAATTTGAACGTTTTTTTCATTTAAAAAAAATGAAATTTGTGATTAACATGACATTAATCCAACATGTTATAAGCAAAGAAAAAATGGCTTGTTTGTGATTCTTTACACATTGATGATATGGCATAGGCTATGCACATTTACTGTCCTTATATTTATTTAGCATTATCCAATATATATTTTGATTTGGTCGTGGGAGGCATCATAGGCCTTTAAATGCACCCTTTTCAAGGAAACATTGTGTATGTAGGAGAGTTCGGAGAAATTTCTTACCCCACACTATGAAAAGGTTTTTTTCCTCTCATAAAAAAGTCATTATGTAAAACAACTGGCATTAGGTTACAAGTTTCAGCAGGTTTGTAGGGTGTTTCAGGGTTCACCTTACGTTGATAAATACTGCCCCTTTGTGGCAAAGTTGTGAACTGCAATTCAATCTTCCTGCGAAACATAAAGGAAGGTCATTAACTCATGACCTTCAGTAACCCATTAACCAAACTGATTTTTTAAATTTTTTTTAATTTATCTGATTTAATAATACTTACTGTTCAACTATTCAGTGGACAAATTACCCTGGGTGAGAACAGGCACTGGCTAAGAAAACAGCCAAATGACTAATTGAACTGCCCAAAATAATTGTAACAATCAGATAAGCAATTCTGTGACTTCTTGAAAAGGGTTCTACGACGTTAAAGTTATTTATCTTGCACAAAATTCCTGTAACTGTTTTGTTATTATTGTTAAGTAGCTATACGGCTATACTCCACTATGGTCTTGAGTCAACAAGAAATATGAATCTGAAATCAAAATAAAAGGTATTTTTGTTTTGGTGTCCAAGTTTTGTTTGTTTGAATTTATTACAATAGACATTCAATGAACAACACATTTACACACATAGAGTCAGAGTCATATTTTCTACCGGCAAAAAAATACAATTTAGATAGTAAAGTTTTTGTTAATGTGTGTTTTCCCAAGTAAAATAAAAAACTGAATTACAAATAATATGCCTTTATGTACCATATTGTGATCATAAAGCAAAACATAGAAAAGGTTTAATTGTTTATATAACAGTGTCAGAGGAAATGTGAAAACGTTCTGCTACCATTAATCAGTTTTTCAAGCTTTATGCCGTCGTATTTAGTTGAAAAAGCAGACAAAGCAGACTATGAAAAAGTCATAGCATCTTATCATGGACCATTAATTACACATAATTAGAAAATCAATTAGTATTAACTTAATTTCAATTGTCCTCGACTGTGTCTCTGTGAATGTTGTGATGATAGATAAAGAACTTGAACCTGTTTTTGTTTTAATATTTTTATTATCAATTCTGTATTTATTTTTATTGACTTTTGCAGTACTTGCTTTTGTTTTTATTTCTTCTTACTACGTTTATTGTAATGCACCTAAATCTTGGCAATTTTATTTGTTTATTAACCTGATTCTGCTAGGAACAAATAAAAAAAAACTACATTTCCCAGAATGCCATGGCCTGATTTTGACGCACATTTTGACATAAATACATCCTGCCAGAGTTCGACCGTTAATGTGTTGCCGAAAACCAGTAAAGGAGGCGTGTGTGCTACTGCTCTGCGGGGTCGTTTCCCTATTAACGTATAACCAAATACACAATAGAAACCTAACCGACGGTGGTTCAGTAACGATGGCTGACGGAGACAACAAAAGCGCAAATATGCTAGTGAGTATAAACCACACCTTTTCTTTAACTACGGTTAGTTAATATAAAAGGGTTGTGTCTGCTCTGTGTGTGTTTAACAGTAAGGTTAGCATTAATTGCTAATCTGGTGGCGTTCGACACAGCCGACGATGGCCCTTATTTGTAGATTTGTTTAATCATCGTGAACTTTGCACCGCCAAGTGGCAAGGCAACCCAACTAGCGAATTAAAGCTAAACCTACTATCTGCAGCTAACGCTAGCTACGATGTCACGGCTCTCTGCAGCTAGCTTATATCAGTTAGCTGGCTATTTAGCTAGCTAGCTAGTTAACGCTTGCTAAGGTTACTACGCTTTCCAGTTAGCTTCAGTTGAGACGATTCCGGTTGTAACGTTGCCATCGACTGCTAACGCTAATTTTAAATCTTGAAATCGAGTTGTGAAATTTTACCTCTGCGTAGCTTGATAAACGTGTGGTTAGCGTAGTCAATTTCCCGTTATGCATTGAGGCAGTACTGCAAAGTCATATCAAGTTAGTAGGAAATACTGTTATCGTGTCCTTCCTTATTACCACTGGCCCCCACACCCTCGATTTGGCACTTACATAAATTGTAATTCTTTTAAATTCAAAATACATTGCATTGTTGCAAACATTACCAGCTAGTTTCCACAAACGTCTATTACCCAATATTGTAGAATAAAACTATTTGCTTATTTTTTAAATATAATTTTACATTAGGGTTCAAGTTGCTTGGCCCAGGGGAAACTGGGCTGTCGTTTTTTGTAGATGTATCTCTGGTCTCTATAATCATGGTCATATTATGGAAATGTTAAGTTTCAAGAACAAACTCATCATTGATGTGGGTGTTTTGTAATGTGTTCAATGTTTTGTTCAGGCTCAGGAAACGGCCCAACTGGAGGAGCAGCTGCAGGGCTGGGGTGAAGTGATCCTGGCTGGGGATCGCGTTGTGCGCTGGGAGAAGCCTTGGTTCCCTGGAGCTCTGATGGCTGCCTCCACTGTGATCTTTCTGTGAGTCTATCTTACTGTGTGCTGAGTCACAGGGACACGCGCACACACACACACACACACACACACACACACACACACACACACACACACACACACACACACACACACACACACCAGGGCACATAGTTTGCATTGCACACATTTCCTTCTGCTCAACATTAAGACAGATTTGAACAAGAAGTAACTACACTAACTCAGCTGCTCTGGATAAGAATCCCACATTAAGCCGGATGAAGAAAACAAAATTTTTGCATGGATGATACAAAATGCAAATATTTTTTCATTGAGAGCACCTGAAATGAAACTAGTTTTTAACTGACAAACTCCTTTGTCTTCCTCCTCCAGGCTGATTTACTACCTGGACCCATCAGTGCTGACTGGGCTCTCCTGCGCTGTCATGTTGCTGTGCCTAGCAGACTACCTGGTACCCACACTCGCACCCAGAGTCTTTGGCTCCAATAAGTGGTGAGCACATGAGGATGAAAGTCACATTGGCGGGGAAAACAATTGTGGGTTTTCCACATATTTTTCGTCTTTTTATTAATTTTTTTTTTTTTTAATTTAAATGTTCTTCGGTTTTGGGTTTTAAAGTCATTTCCTCCTGTGGTTTTATGTAAGAAGTTTGTGCTAGTTATGGGATTTTCAGTATTGCACTTGCATAATACCATGAACCTACACCTGGCTGGACAAATGCACCACTCAATGGGGTGCCATTGTTTCTTAGTGTCTAATTTTCAAAAGTGAATCATGGCAGCTGCTAAATATAAGGAGTAATATTGGCTGTAAATACTACTTGTAAGAGGCACATCCTCAACCGAATAACATATTCTAGCAGCTGCATCCAATCCTATCTGCATGAATAGGAAAATGTACTGAAAATCAACAAGAACAACTTAAGAGAGCATGTTGACAAAAGTTATGTAGTTCTGCGTCAGATTGTAAATGAACCAAGGATTGGAACTCAGGGTTTCTTGTTAGCTGGGGCCAATGCAAATAAAGGGGGTATTAAATTAGAACCAAACCATCACTTGGATATATAGTCGGTTCTTTGGCTGATTCAATAAAATATTATATAATGACAAATAATAGCAGTTATCATCATAATTTATAGATACTCAACAATTCACAAAAGAGCATGCATTTGATGTGACGGCAACGCACAACTCTTAACCGGCAGAAACCTCCTAGCAGAACCTGCCTCGATCAGTCAGAGCCATTTCACTTTGGTTGGAAAGGGGAGTTGTCTGGTTTTGCTGTACAGAATAGGAATCTTGTCCTACATGGTGTACAACCATATAGTGGTGCTTTGACGTTACCCAGTTCTTTTACCGGACGGCCCCTTGACTCAGCTACGTGTATTTGATGGTGAGAACCAGACACCCAGGACAGGATAGAGTAACAGCTTGCAGTTGGCGCGGTGTGTTGGACGTCTGTGCTCCACCAGACTCCTTCAATCTCTCAATATATAACCCTGCATCAGCACAGCATGACCTGTACCCTTTTACACTGCTGGACATTCCATAGGCCGAGGCAGGAGACATGTTGGGTCAGTTTAGTACTGGTGTGAATTATTTAGATAAATGGGGAAGTGAAGAATGTCAGAAACCACTGAATATAATGTGCAGCATTTAAACACCCTGAGTGGATTAAAAGCACCAGCCTTTTGTCAGGGTTGTAGTTACAGAGGAAATTAACTCGAGGTGGGGGGGATGGGTGCAAACATGCGTGCCTGGGTTTAAAAGGCAGCTTTGTATTTCTAGATGTAGGCCAGGAAAAAGTAGCCATTGATCTGTAGAGTCTGATTCATTGTGCACATGCTGTGCAGCACGGATTGCTGCTTAGCCTGCAGCTTCATAGGTCAGCAGAGTCTGCCAGATAGCACGAGACAATCTGCCTGTGAGGGCCGGTTAATCGGGGCTATCAAAGTATGGTCACGGTCCCTGTTTGGCTCCATGACTACAGGGACGAAAATAGGGGACGATGGCTAAGCAGAAAATGAAGGCCCCTTTTTCCAGCTGCCCTCCTTTCCTCCATAGTCGAGCCCTTCTTTCGCTCTTGCCAGTGTTACTCCCAATAGGCTTACATCACTATAATATACAAGCACCAAATGTTTTGTGTCTTTGTATCGAGGTATGGGTTCAATCAAATCTTTGCCTCTAGTCATTTTCCCAGAGCCAAAGTGGAAATCTCTAAATAGCCTGTTGTCCAAAAAAATGGGCCAAAACCCCAAAATGGGCAGTTAAACATAACAAAGAGAGCCAACAAATATTCAGCTGGGGGCAGAACCAGTGCTTTTGCTTAAAAAAACGTAATACTTGACTAAGGGAGATTACACATGGTAAACTGCCTGATTGAACCATATACAGTTAAAGAAATGGACCAACAGATCCTGTTCTGGACGGAGACAAGTGGTGTAAAATGGAAGCTTTTTTTCCAGTGATGGCTAGGCGTTACTGTGCAGTCTCCAATTGAGGCTTGACGACGTAGTTGTTAATTTTTCAATTCAATTTTATTTATAGTATCAATTCATAACAAGAGTTATCCCAAGACACTATACAGATAGACCACACTCTGGAATTTACAAGGACCCAACAGTTCTAGTAGTCTCCTCCAGAGCAAGCAACAGTGCGACAGTGGTGAGGAAAAACTTCCTTTTAGGAAGAAACCTCGGTCAGACCCAGGCTCTTGGTAGGCGGTGTCTGACGGGCGTTAAGTGGGCAACGTGTTTGAAAGTTGTAAGTCTTCTGGTAGCTGTGCCAAGAGAAATTTCAATCATTCCCAATCAGCAGAGACTCAGAGCGTAGGGATGTTGGGAGATAACTGAGACACAAGCTAATTACTGCTAACTAACATACTAGTTAACCTAAACAGCTGATGTGTCTGCGTGCTTCTCCTGGCAATATGGTGATTTGTCAACTATGCAACAGCAAGTCGTGTGGTTATGAGACATCTGTTAGTCCATTTTTACAAATAATTGCTACAGAGCCATATAGTGAGGTACAAGGTAATGGCGCATTTTAAGATACATTGTTTGTCCGTTGTTCATGTCTAAAGAAACACAACAGTCTTAAAACTCTGCAGATGTAAAGTTATTCACTGTAAAAGTGGTGCCAAAATGGCAGTTATTGGGATGCTAACGGCAGGTGATGGCTCCGTAGTATTAAATGGCGCCATGGGAGCTACGCTTAGAGGAGAGGCTTACCCCTGGGATTAAACCAAGGATTCAGGCGACAACACTAACTCTACAGTCCCCATGAATGGAGTGTTACAAATATTCACTGATACTTTCTCTATCAAAGAGCTATTGGCATGTGAGGATAGCTGTCTTGATGTGAGAACCCACAATGAATTTACCAGCTTCCTCTTGACGACCAGAAAAGGAGGTGTTGGATGACGATTTGTCTGCTTTTACTGAACAAGAACTTTGCCAGGTTAGCGTTTTTTGTTTTGTATTTTTAATCACGTCCTTTTCCTCAATCTCTCCTTGTGCGCAGGACCACCGAGCAGCAGCAGCGTTTTCACGAGATCTGTGGTAACCTGGTGAAGACCCAGCGTCGGATCGTGGGTTGGTGGAAGCGTCTCTGTGCCCTCAAGGAGGAGAAGCCTAAAATGGTAAATAACAATACCAAAGTTTAATCCGACACACACACACACACACACACACACACACACACACACACACACACACACACACACACACACACACACACATACATATATATATATACACACATGGCATCTGTCACTAAACGTTGGCCATTACATACTGTAGACATCAGCCTAAAAGCTGTCTGCAGTGCTGCATGAACTGCAGTAAATGGAGCCTACCTAGTCGTATCTTACTATGGTGAGCTTTCTCTGTGCTCCAGATAAAAATATCCTCAGCTGATTTGGCTTTGCTGCTCCACTTAGCAAACCTCAAACTGGGTTACGTACTGTGTTAATAGCAGTGTTCTTCACAGCGTAATTGAAGACCGTTAGACATGCTCTTAAATCACCTTCTGTAATTCAGTGACCCCTTTTTGTTTTCTTTAAAATGACAGCGCATGTTCTGCTGAGAAAACAAAATTGAGTTATATTGCAGTACATGTAAAGAGTGACTTTTTTTTAAAACTCATTAAATGATGTCAAGATGCAGTTTGAGTAGCTGAACTGCTGTTTGAAATGTGATACGACCTGTTCTCCACAGTACTTTGCCTCAGTGATCAGCAGCTTGCTGGTAGTGGCCTGGATTGGACAGCAGGTGCACAACCTCTTCCTCACCTACCTGATTGGTGAGTAGTTACAACACGCATCAACAACTACATGTTTTATTTAATTCTTTATATCCTTTGTCGGGCACCTTTTGTTTTCTGGATTAAAAAAAAAAAAACACACCCTAAATAAGGGATTTATATTGATGCAGGTAGTGAAGTCTTTGGCCGTTGAGTAACTTGATGTATTCATGCAGTTTAGTTGGAGGCTAAATGTGACACCTGACCTTAGATCTAAATACGTTCCAACATATCTAGTGAGAGATGAAACTGGAATCAGGCTACCCTTCATTTACTAAAAGGTAAATAAAACATTTTAGATAGGGATGCACCAATCCAACCGTTTTACTACCAATACCTGGGCACTAGGTATTGGCCAGGTTAGAGTCAGAGTAATGTGATTTTTATTTTATTTTTTATTTTTTTAAAGACTTCTGTGGCAACTGTTTTGCATGCATGTTTTACCTGGAGTAGACAATCTTTTTCCTTTTTGTTTTTCCCAAAGTATCTGTTAAGGCATGGGCACAGTTTTAAAAGTATCTTTTTTTGCACCAGTACTGGGGGAAAACCCAAACAATGTCCAACTTTAGGCAACAGCCAGTAACACTCCTGTCAGCCTTAGAGCGGCACAGAGGTGCCTCGGGGAAAGTGACAGTTGGTTTATGAGCAGCTCTGCTGGCTGTGTGGAAGCCAACTCTCTGTCAAATAAGCTGAGACAAGTCAAGGATTCATCTGATGGGAAAACCATGAAGTAGAAATTATTATTATTTCAAAGGGCGCTAACTCTGAAACTGTAATTCTTTTATTTTAAAGCTTTGGTGCGTAATTTGTCTCCCCCATGAGGAATTTTAAGTAATGCCAACAAAATTGTTGTGTCCATGTGATCAATACTATGGCACAACTCAAGTTTCTTTTTAAAGGCAGCAATTTAAGGATCCCACAGGCCATAGCATCTCTGGAGCTACTAAAAAAATAGGTAGAGTTCATATTGGAAGCATTTGGTAAACTGTTCAGTGTGCTTCGTGTTTGGCACAGGGTATTTGGCTTTAAGATTTCTTTTATTGTGAGGAGTCAACAATTGTTTTGAATGTATCTGAGGAACTTCTTAATCCCAACAGATATTCAAGTGGTTCTGTTATTGCTATGAAGAAAGTGCCAATGTGTAAAAGAGAAACCCAGTCTGTCACGATCAATACAAATATGAATTTGGGGGAGGGATCATACTGGCAATACAACTCATTAGCAGCTTTTCATTCAATTCTTAATGTAAAAACTCAAACGAAATTGGATTTCAGTGTAGTCGATATATTTATTTTTCTATCTTCTTCCCATCCTCTTTCTTTCTGCAGTGAACTTCCTGCTGCTGCTACCTGGCCTGAACCAGCACGGGGTCATCACAAAGTACGCATCCATGGCCAAGAGGGAGATCAACAAACTGCTCAAACAGAAGGAGAAGAAGAACGAGTAGATGGAAGTATGAAGAGGAAGTCTCTGAAAGATGAACCATGACAAAATGGAATGGGAAGGAAATAGTATAAAGAGAGGAGAGCAACAAAGTAAAGAAAAAAAGAACCCCCTGGTTCCTCCGTCTCTGCCACAGAGCAAGACACCCTTTATTCACACATTGGATAAGTTTAATTTCTCTTTCACCATTTGACATTCAAACCCCACATCACCTACTAGTTGTTTATTTTGAATTTATCTGCCATGCATGCAGTCACCACATGAAGTTATCTGATATTGTCACTCATTTGTACACAGCACTGAAAGTTCAACAACACATGCTCCCTGGCCCCATACACAATGTTTAAAACCCTCCTTCTGTTCAGGTGTGCTTCATTTTAAGATGTCAGTAATGCTTTTAAGCCATTCCCTCTACTTGGACAAAGTGACTACTGAGCAGTTTTTGTAGCATTACTGCATCATTTTAACCTTGAATTCCTCGCAGTATTTTTTTTTTTTTTCTTTCCTCGCCTCCAGGACAGGTCAAGTACGTTTTTACTTTTATTTTTGCTTATTCTGCTGTGGTTGTATTTGAAAATAATGCAGAAAACTGGAATAAAAGCTGAGCTTGTCAGAAGTGCAACTGTTTCTTGATACAAGCCTACTGCTGCTAGCTGGACTCTGGGCTTTAGCTCTTCTATAAAACCCCACAGTGTGTTAATGGTATGGGGTGTCTCTGTGTAAATAGTTTATCACTTTGTCCCTGTCAGTTTCCTTTTCTGTTCTTATTTGTGTTCTGTCCTCCTCCAGTCTTATCGTTTCTAGTTTAATTACGGTCTTTCAACTCATTTCATTTTTTTTGTCTTTATTGGAGTTCTTTATGAAAACAAATAAAGTGTGATTTAAATGAATTTCGCATGGCCTGTAGTGTTTCTTAGTTAAAGCTGGCTTGTGTATTAGATGTAGTAACAGCATTGCCATGATGACTTGGAAGTTTTTTATTATTGTATGGAAATTTGGCCTGGCCTGACGCTCTGTTGTAGTGATGAAAAAATCTGTTTCTCAAACTTACAAACATTTTCTCAGACCCTGCCATCTGCAGAAGGTCAGCATCTTTCAGCTTTTTTTATTTATTTATTTTTATCTAAACTCACTTTATACTACCTGCTCAGCAGCAGACGGACACCATTAAAGAACAGCTGGTGAACTGCTAAAATGAGCATTTAGCAACTAAAGTGACCAATATTTCCTCAGGAAAGAGGTAGAGGCCAATCAAAGAAAACTACTTTTGGTGGAGAGACTAATTTATCATGTTGCTTTGTGTCTGCCTGATGTGTCAAGCAACTATCTGGTAAAAATGTCATGTTGTGATTATAACTTATTTTCGCTGTCTTTGAGAAACTATTAAAGGTTTAAAATGTGTGTGGAAATCCTGACCTGGCTGATACCATAGACGGCTTAACATAGACCACTCTCTTTTTTTGTTAAAGAGAGTGGTCTTCTGGTGTGCGGCCTCTGCTCGTGCACTATACATTGGCTAGGATGCATTGACTGTACAAACCCCCACCCCCTCCCCAATCATCTTGTCGGTCATTGACTGGAGTGGTCTGTTGTGTTTTGGGGCACAGGCTGTGCCCCTAGCGTTTGTATGATGTTTACAACCCCTGTGTTGTCTCCCGAGACCGGGCTTTTTCACAGTGTATTCAGGGGGCAGGCAGCTAGCGGATCAAGGACAGATGATTATGATTTGAGACAAAAATGAAATCGCGCTGAAACCGTACAGGAACTTATAGTGCAGTTTTAAAGTGTGAACACTTCTAACACAGTCCCAAGATGCTAAAATACAAACCATGAAAAATGAAACAATATATTCTTAAAAGTCCCATGGCATGAAAATCTCCTTTTTGTTTACATATGTGTTCCCCCAGCCTGCCTATGATTCCCCCAGTGGCTAGAAATAGAGATAGGTGTAAACCTAGCCCTGGGTATCCTGCTCTGCGTTTGAGAAAATGAAAGCTCCGATGGGCCGATCTGGAATCTTGCCCCTTCTGACCTCATAAGGGATAAGGTTTCCTCCCTTTTCTCTGCTTTGCCTGCCCAGACAATTTGGCCCACCCATGAGAAAGAGGCTTTCAAACGTGCAAAGTGGCAGTTGCTCAAGGCCGCACCCCCAGCCTCCACCTGGCCTCACCATCTTCTCAAAAGCTACTGAGCCAGAAAGGGCACATACTAAGGAAAGCTCATTGTGGGACTCGCTCTAGTGGCTGTAATTCTGCACCAAGGCTGAATTTTGGACATCAAAAATGGTATTGGGGACCACTAAGGTCTATAAAAGCATCCAAAGAGCACCATGTCATGGGACCTTTAAAAAAATTACTAACCCAGGTATAACCTGTCACCCTACTCCATAAATAAGACACCCCAGAGACAGCAGACTGTACAGACGTGTTGATTATGTTTCTCAATGTGTTACAGTACAACAATATTCCAAACAAATTAAGGATATGTGTTCAAGTTTTATGTGGTTTTCTACGTTTTGAGCTTGTCCACAGATCTAGTCCAATCGTTCTCTGATTGCTTTTCTTTTCCTCCCTAAGACCGAGACTTTAAATGTCTTTTTAATTTCTGCATATCTTATGTGACTATGCAACTCTGTTGTTTCCCTCTAGGGCTGTTCCCAGTGTTCACACAAAGTTCTTAGAGGAAGATGTCTGGTGACATACCAAACTAAACACACTGTAATGTGTGCAATGTGCAGCAAGTCTGACACACCCTGCATTTAAAATGTATACTTCAAATGATCAGGTTATTATGCATGTCCACTGAGTTGTATAACACAGGAGAAATCAGTTCTTTTATGGAAGTCAGACAATCAAGGACGGATGAGCCACTTTTATCTCCATTACTATGTTCATCCTTTAAGTAAAACATCATCAAACCAGACAGGAGTCACGGAAATGCCAGGATCATATATTTAATGTTGGAGTGTTGTGCACTGTATAGTTGTAATGTGTGTCAGGAGAGTCGGAGTGCACAGCAGTCTGTCTCCCAGCGCCTCGCTGCCCACAGCAGCTTGTCTCTTGACCGTCTCCTAGGCTCACCTGGACCGTTCGTCTGCTTCTGTTCACCTGAAGACAGGTTAGTTCAGTCATTTCCAAAAACAACCTTAATACGATCAAACAGAAGCATTAGGTCCAAACAATACTGTTCCACTGCCTTGTAGAATAACAGAGGTAGATATGATTGATTTGCACGCAAACATTAATTATTTTAGTCCACTCAACAAGAGGGATACACCATGTAACACCAGGAGTATGTGATATATCACATTCTGTTTTAGTTAAATGTGATCTTTTAAGGAAAAGCCATAAATATTCTGTTCTCTTGGATCCAATGACCAGATGAGAGTGTGTCATTTGCTGAACTAGAAAAATACAAGGATCTAGGTACTTAATAACTAACTAGTCTCGCTTTGCACAAAACCTCCCCAAAGCCTCCCCAAAGCATGCAATGAGTCTGGCTACTCCACACAGCATTCAGGATGGGAGGAAAATGTGCTCTGGTTTATGGCATTTCTTTAAACCAATCAGAATCGTAATGGACGGTGCAAAACTCTGCACAGAGCTGCTGCAAAATAGTTGTCCATGACAAAACTCAGATTGGACTGATAGTCTAGCTAGCTGTCTGGATTTTCCCTGCAGAGATCTGAGGGGCAGTTAACCATAGTCCTTTAGAAATCCACCAAATTTAAAATCCCAACACAAAGAAAGCAGGAGGAAACTGGAAATACATGCATCTGGCGGAATTTCCTGCAGAACCCGAGCGATCCATGAGGAGGAATGCTAAGGATATACACTGCTTCATCACAAACTCATGTGAAATGAATTAGTTGATTAGGAGCATTACACAGACCCGACACAGACTAGGAGTCAAGAGCAATTTGATTTGTATTCTGATGTAGCTGGCTGAGAGGGATTACATAAACTGTTGATCAAAATTGACATGTACATTTATGCAAGAGTTCACCCTACCTGTCAGTATGTTGTGTTGGTGCCAATGTGTTGGTCTGCCACCAGCCAGTTGTGGTGAGACGTCAGTTACTGGGGGTGTGTACCCTGCTTTGTAGGTGGTCCAGGAATCAAATGGATCCTGTGGGTTGGTTATTTCTCTGACGGCCTGGCCACTGCGATACCTAGCCCAGTTTTCCACCTTTGGGTCGGTTCTCTGAAGCAAGATGGTGGCTTGGATTGATGCATATCTTGTTTGCAGCATGGAGCACCAGAGCCAATACTTAACATGTATTTAATCATATAAAAATACAAATACAATTTTAAGAGTGTCCTCAACAATGTCTTACAGACAAACAACAAAAGACAAATAAATTAAAAAATGCCACATAATCAGAAATAATCAGATTATGAAATGTCTAATAGAATCATGTAAATATTTGCATATATAAAGAACCTACATACCACCTTCAAACAACCCCAAGCTGTCAGAAACCATAAAGATACATGAAAGGTTATGCCTGAAGTGATTGTGATGTGTTTGTTTGCAGTTTTGTATTTCACTGTAACCTTACCAGCAGGATGTGTTTGTGCCTGTGCACGTCTTTAGTGTGTGACTGCAGCGCACACTGCAGCGGTGTGGAGGTGTTACTAAGATCCAGCTGGGTCCGATGCTGTGATGGGAAGCTGGGCTCTCTCAGATGGAAGATCCGAGGACGTCCATCAGCCGACCTTCCAGAATAACTCTGACAAACATGAAGAAACAAAAAGTTGAAAAGACTACTGAAAATGTATTAATCTGTCAGTTATTAGCAGTGGGCTGTACCTGGTTGTGGGTCGTGGTGTAGCAGGGTGCTGTGTCACCCAAGATTAAGTTGCTCTGATGCAGATGTCTTACTCTGGAGTTCTTGGCTTTCCTTCGACACTGCCCATCGTGATGGGCCAACCTCAGGTCACCGTTCATCAGACTGTTCATGCTGACACCTCGGCCAAAGCTTCTGAGCTTATCTGAATCATAGACTCTAATAATATGTCTACTATGGTCTCTAATACAGTAGATAAGGGAATGGGTGCACAGTTCCTACTGGAATCTCAGTAACAGAGAGTGAGAGAGTGCAAGAGCGAGAGAGACATATACATACATTGTATCTCATACTGTTGAAATCAGAAGTTTGCATACACTATATAAAAAGACACATTTCACTTTTCCTGGTTTATGTTTGTTAGATTACCAACATTATTTACATTTGCTAAATGCCAGATTAATGAGAGAAGGATTTATTTAGACTATTTTTGTATTCCTTTCTTCAAAGTCAGAAGTTTACTTATACACTAAGATTACTATGCCTTTCAACAATTTCAGAAAGCCCAGATGATGATGTCATGTCTTTTGGAAGCTTCTGGTTTATTGACAACATTTGAGTTAATTAGAGACACACCTGAGGGTGTTTCTTTAAGACATACATGAAACACACTGCTTCTTTGTGTAACATCATGGGAAATGGGTCATTGTGGACTTGCACATGTCTGGTCCATCCCTGGGTGCAAGTTCCCGATGCCTGGAGGTGCCACGTTCAACTGTTCAAACAATTATAAGCAAGCATAAACACCATGGGAAAGTCCAGCCATCATACCGCTCAGGAAGGAAACGGGTTCTGTGCTTTGGTCCGAAATGTGCATATCAACCAAGAACAAAAGCAAAAGACCTTGTGAAGATGCTGGCTGAAGCTGGTAAGAGTGTGTCATTATCCACAGTGTACCATGTACCAAAATGAGCTTAAAGGCCACTCTGCCAGGAAGAAGCCATTACTCCAAGAGAAACATAAAAAAGACAGACTATAGTTACACAAATGCGCACAGGGACAAAGACTTTCATTTTTGGAGACATGTCCTGTGGTCTGACGAGACTAAAATCAAACTGTTTGGCCATATTGACCATTGTTGCGTTTGAAGGACAAAAGGGGGAAGCTTGCAAGCCTGAGAACTTCCCAACTGTGAAATACGGGGGTGGCAGCATGTTATGGGGTCTTTTTGCTGCAGGAGGGACTGGTGCACTACACAAAACAGATGGCATAAGGAGGAAAGAACATTATGTGGAAATACTGAAGAAACATCTCAAGACATCAGCCAGGAAGTTAAAGGTGGGGGGCAAATGGATATTCCAAATGAGATAACAAAGTCAATGTCTTCCAGAGGCCATCACAAAGCCCTGATCTCAATCCTATTGAAAGTTCATGGGAAGAGCTGAAAAGACATGTGCGAGCAAGGCGGCCTACAAACTTGGCTCAGTTACACCAGTTCTGTCAGGAGGAATGGGCCAAAATTCCTGCCTTCACTTCTAAATTCTATTCAACTATTGTGAGAAACTTGTGGAAGGATATCCAAAATGTTTGACCCCAGTCATACAGTTTAAAAGCAATGGTACCAACTACTAATGAAATGTATGTATACTTCGGACTTTGACGAAAGTCATAAAAAATAGTCTAAATAAATCCTTCTCTCATTATTCTGGCATTTAGCAAATATAAACAATTTTGGTAATCCTAACGGACATAAACCAGGGATAGTGATTGTTTGATTTCATAACAGACAGTGAGGAAAAAACACATGTGTCTTTTTATATAGTGTATGCAAACTTCTGGTTTTAACTGTAGATCTTAAACATGTAGATGCAGTTCATTCACTGTTTCTGTGATCAATCTTAAGTTAAGCACAAAGGTGGAGATCCTATAGGTGTCTCTAAATATTTTGCATTTAATCATTGACTACTGAGCAAAATGCTGACATTTAATTTATCTAATTTAATGTAGCTAATATGTATAATCAAAGCTTTACCAATATGAATCAATAGAAATCAAATGACAGAGATCAGTGCCTTTCTTCGAATGCAACATTTGAGAGTCAAAATAAAATCTCTGTTGAAATGTCTAACCGTCCAAAAAATAAAGAGAACAATTAAGAAATTAGGTGAATCAATGATAATACCTTTACCATCTGCTGTGTTGTTACTTACCAGATAAGTCAGGCTGCGTCTGTGGGAACATTGCTGTCATGGTGACAAGAAAACAAGGAAGCTGCTGTAGTGTCAATTTACACCATTCACACATACACATTATAAATGAGCCCAAGTTTAATTTTAAAATGGTTGTTAATCAGTCATACCCTCAAAAACATTGTCATTCTGAAAGACTGCATTGTTTTTTTCTTATTGGAAAATCTTTATGTAGGCAGGCTAATCATTAACAGTGGTAAAAAATAACTAAATACATTTACTAATTTACTTTACAATTTTGAGGGACACATACTGTCCTTGCGTAGATTCATTTTCTGTTACTAATACTTCTGCTCCACCATATTACAGAGGAAAATTACCAGATATAATAACTAGTTTCTGAGATTAAGATTGAACATAAAAATGATTAGATTATAAAATATGATGCATTGTCAATGAATAAGTAACCAATAGTATACCGGTATTATAAAGGATCTATAATGAATTCCACAACAAGCAAGATAAATGTTAATGCATCAATAACAATCCAATAACAATAATCCAATAATATAAGTGTGTAACACTGACACCGGTGATTCTGCATAAAGTGTACTTTTGATACATAAAGGCTACTTTTTTTTATATCTTTCTTAGTTTCTTTAAGTAGTTTACTTAGTTTATAACTTCTTATATATTATTATTATATATATATATATTTAAATATGTATTTAATATATATAAAATATATATATACAGTATATATATATATATATATATATATATATATATATATATACACACACACACATATGCTGTATATATGTACATGGATGGATATATAGATAGAATGGCGCCATATAAATACATTTGCTTGCCTAGTTATATTATTTTTATATTACAAATGATACAAATTAAATAATATTCTATTTTATTTGTTTGCTTGATGCTGCTTCTCGCCCCCCTGCAGTCGCAGCAGGAAATTCAGAGTTGGACTGTGAATGGGAAACCAACGACGTTAGTGCATCAATATTCATCTCTTGGTCACCCTCCTCCTCCTGGGTTCGGTTAACAACACACTGTTTCTTTGGCTGTATTGAAGGTTAGGGTGTTTCTCGTTCGTCGAAATGGCGTCTAACGGTAAGAAAACCTTCTCTTTTGTGCTTGAATACCGTCAACGTTATCGATGTTTTAAAAAGTGAAGGTTAACAAGCTAACGTTTGTAACGTTAGCTAGCTAGCTAGCGACAAGACGCCGGTTTGTGGTAAATGTTGGTGTCTTGAGCTAGAAAGCTTCTAATTATATCTTTTTAAATGAACGTCACTGCTTAAAGACGTTTTGATTCTGAGATTACTCGGTTAGAATATCAAAGGACCTCATCTCATCGCTTCTCCGATCGGAAGAAGGCTAACTAGCTAACACTGACATGACTAGCTAGCTACATGTTGTAGCTAACCTTAAATCTAGCTAGCTACCCTTTAGCTGAGCATATCTAGCTGTTTAGCTCCTTGCTTTTAGCCAGCTATTTATTTCCCTTGTGCCCATGGTTTAAAAACCTGTAGAGCAAGATGCACTTCTTCCTTTTCTTCTTCTTCTTCTTCATTATGGCAGTGTAGACGCTACTAACCTAGGCGTAATGGTATTAGCATGATGCTTAGATCCTTTAGCTACTACAATACAAGTACTAATATCACACTGTAAAAATACTCCTACAAGTAAAAGTCCCTAACGCTACTTAGTTAAGTAAAATTATAAAAGTATTATCATTGTGCAGTAAAATGTTACTGCTGCATTAATGTGTGTTTTGCATTTGTTGCTGTTGCGCAATGGATCATATTCTACAATATCACATATTTGTAAAGTAACTAAACTTTCAGACAAATGTAGTCGAGTATAAAATACAATGTTAACCTCTGAGATGTAGTGGAGTAAATGTATAAAGTAGCAGAAAATACTCTTACAATTAAAAGTAGTAGCCAACCTTGAGTAAACGTACAACACTTGTTAGATGTTTGTTTATACTTAATACATGTCTTTTTCTTTTTAATAAAATCCCCCCACAACAAATGACATGTTTTTAAAAGCTGCTTGTTTAACAGTTCAAATCTTCTATACGCTTCAGCTACTCTATTACACTGGTTCATTCTAAACCCAATATTGATACATGTCTGTGCAACAATTCTTTTATGTACAATCCCATGCATGATTTAAAAAATATATACATATAAATCTGAGTTTGTTAGATTTTGACATGTGCAGTATTTGTCACACACAAGTTTAAATGAAATGTTTTGTCTACTGTTTTTTTTATTTTGTAGTCCTTCCATGCTTAAGCCTTAAACTTCCATGTGAAAGTCACCTTTTCTCACAGCGATCTTCTATGTCAGAGGCTCAGTCATGTTTAAAATTGGAGAACTGGCTTCTTAGAACATGAAACACAAGGTAGTCAGATGTAAAGGGATAAAGTAGATGAACAGCCTTTATGTGTTTAGGGTTCCCTTGGCCTTTATCAGGAGGCATAGTATCCTAGACCTGTGAAATAGCTGGCCTTTAAAAATAAAAATGTGCCTGCCTCTGGGAATTTAACATAGGGTTGTGTATACTTATGCTCCCTCTATTTAAAGGAAGAACATTTATTTATTTTCCATACATTATTCATTCACAAAGAAAAGGTTGGATTTTTCAATGGGTGTGTAAATTTATGCAAGCCACTGCATGGGATTATGAGAAACTTTATTTAGTTTTTTCTTTTGGCCATATGTTTTTCTGCACTCTTGCCTAAATTCTAAGTTGTTGTCCATTATCCCATCCTGTTTCAGTCACTCTGTTTTCTGATTTTGACTTGTCTGGACACTGTAACCTTTAAACAAAAATCAACATATTGAAAAAAAACATATAAAAAAAGAAACATATTTTTTAAATCATTTTAACTTATCAGAATCGTTCTAGAGAGAATCATGATGCATCTAGCAATCAATTATTTTTCCTACCCCTAGTAGTTATGTGTTAGAAGATAATGCTATTGTTTTAATAATGGGCATAACAACATGTTATATTATTTCTGTTAGGTTAGACGGCAGCCCAAAATATTTGCCAAACCAGAAACCAGCATCACACTGATTTATTTGTACTATCTTTAATGCACTGTTATTGAGGGGGGATTTCAATGTGAAAGATGCTTTGTAGCATTTGGATCAGTAATATCAGATATATACTGTTAAAATCTTTGTTTTGATAACACTCGATTTTCTTTGTTCCGTAGATTATTCCCAAACATCTGGCCAGGGGTAAGTAATGTCTCAATCATAAACTAGAGTTACTCAACCTTGGGATTGGGACCAGATTTATTAATAATACTCTTTTATGATCTATCAAGAGCTCCATTCATTCTCATACAAACACCTATACTAGAAACACATATCATTTTGGGGAGCTGACAATGAGGTTGAAAATATGGGTTAAACCAAGAAAAGTAAGAGGAAACGCTGCACTTAACAAAATAATTTAGGAAATCTCATCTGTACATACTTGGAAAATTATGGAAAAATGCTTCATACTATGATTGAATTACATTTTTTAAGCGCTGTGTTAATGTTGGATGTGTCTGTTTTTAACCTATTTCAGCTATGGGTCCTATGGCGGAGGTGGAGGTGGTGCTGCTAACCAGGGTTATGGCCAGTCTTCTGGACAGAGCTACAGCCAGCAGGGCTACGGGGGCTACAACCAGAGCTCTGACAACAGCCCCGGCTCTTACAATCAGGGAGGATTTGGCAGCTATGGTCAATCCCAGTCAGGTAGAGGAAGACTCTCCAAAACCACACATTTTAGCAGTCACACATCATGGTGTAGTCAACTTTAACTCCATTCTATCCATTGATTCAGTCTCCTCTTTTCTCTCTGTAGGATATAGTTCTCCACCCTCTAACCAGGGTGGTGGTGGTAGTGGTAGTGGTGGTGGTGGTGGTTATAGTCAATCCTATAGCCCTGGAGGCTATAATAGCAACCCGCCCTCCAACATGAGCTACAACCAGCAGTCATCCTTCTCTGGGTATAGCCAGCAGCAGCCTCCTTCTTCATCCTCCGCAGGGTAAGTCTTCATCAGCTTTTGCGTCTTCACTCTATTTTTATAGACTTCTGCCTAATTTGTGCAGGAAGCATCCTCTTCATCGTGGGTTAAGCATAGAAATCACCATATTAAAACCCTGTTCAATATGCAGTTATGCTGCAGCTTAGACAGCTCACAGTCAAAACATCCTTTCTGACATGTACGTTTACAGGTCCACAATAGTCTGATATTTCTGTGAAACTGATAGAAAGATGTATCTTTGTAAATAGAGCTCAAACCATAACTATGCAGGTGTTTGGTGAGCTCCACAAACCTGTGTCGCAAAGTGAGAAGGCAGAATCGTGACACACCCCTTCCAACTCCCACAGTTATCCTTCTCATCGAGATCCAATGCTACTTCATCTTTAAAGTAATATTAGTCCTTTTGTAGCCTTATCCCTGTTTTGTCTGGTAAGTTTAGCTAACTGTACAGACGGCCAAAAGTGAAAGGGGGGTACAGGTAACGCTATCGGAGGTGTAACGGTTTAAATGCTGTTCTGGCTCGGGTGCCTGGGTCTGTTTCCCGACGGTTCAGTAAACTGCCGTTAGCGTCCTTTGCACCGGAGTTAAGTGCTAACTGGGATGGCATCTAGCTGGCTGGGGCTGACTGTGGATGTGTCCCTGTGCCGGGGCTGTAAGGATAGTGGATGGTTGCTAGCTGGCTGGGGGCTGACTGTGGATGTGTCCCTGGGCCGGGACTGTAAGGATAGTGGAAGGTTGCTAGCTGGCTGGGGGCTGACTGTGGATGTGTCCCTGGGCCGGGGCTGTAATGATAGTGGATGGTTGCTAGCTGGCTGGGGGCTGACTGTGGATGTGTCCCCGGGCCGGGGCTGTAAGGATAGTGGAAGGTTGCTAGCTGGCTGGGGGCTGACTGTGGATGTGTCCCTGGGCCGGGACTGTAAGGATAGTGGAAGGTTGCTAGCTGATGGGGGCTGACTGTGGATGTGTCCCTGGGCCGGGGCTGTAATGATGGTGGATGGTTGCTAGCTGGCTGGGGGCTGACTGTGGATGTGTCCCCGGGGCTGTTGTCAGCTCTCATCCCGACTGAAGGCAGCACCGGGAGACTGAGGCAGAATACAGGGGTGTGCTAGCTAGCTAAATTACCATTAGATTAGTCGTCTATCTATATAGTTAACGTCAATGATGAATTTGTGTTTTAGCCCAATGTTGTGAACCGTGGTCAAAACATTACATTAGATAGCTACTTGTCAACCAGCACTTATACAGATGGCACCAAAGCACTTTTCCCCTTCGTTCCCTTTACAGGTTGGGAGCGGAATTGTCCGTTATCGTTACCATTACCATTATTCTTATGTCTCAATCAAACGAGTTAATGAACCACTGAAACGATTTTAGAAAACGTTATTTTAAGGTACAAAAGAATCTTTGGTATTGGATCCATCCATATTGAAATCCATCAATGTCAATAAATAAGGTATCTTTTGTATAACTGTGTTGCAAAGTGGGATGTAATCAATGACAAAACAATGCCATATGGTAGAAAAAAAAAAGAATCGAGGTTTGTATCGATTTGTGGGTCAAAAATCTTGACACGTACCGATCCCTGGGTTTGGTGTATCGTTACAGCCCTAGTAAGCACCAGTTTAAGTTTCTACTTCAGCAAGCTTTGGTGCCACAGTTGTGTAGCTTTGGTGGATGTGTTTTCTTGCTTTTTAATGCCTCTTTTCTCCCAACCTTCAACAGCTATGAAGGTAACCCGCAGGCCTCTGGCTACAACCAGCCACCGAGTGGTGGACAGAGTGGAGGCGGTTACGGCAACAGTGAAGGTCAGACTGGTGGCTATGGGGGCAGCGGGAGCCACCAACAATCATCCCAACATGGAGGAGGACACTACAACCAGCCTCCGAGCTACAACTCGCCCCCGCCGCAGAGCTACAGTCAGCAGAGCCAGTATGGTCAAGGTGGAGGTAAGGGATAGGTTTATTTTAACTATTTTTAACTACAGTTTACAGTGACGTCTGTGGGTGATTGTTGTGAAAACACATTGCTGTTGAGTTTTTCAAATGTCATTTCTTTCAGTAGTTTGAGCACACATTCCATTCACCTCTACATACACTGTGTCCAGAGTGTCCCATAGCCAAAGTTTTCTTGAGGGAATTGGATACAGATAGGGCTGCATGATTATGGCCAAAATGATAATCGCAATCATTTTGATCAATATTGTGATCACGATAATTCTCACGATTATTTGTTGATTTTAAGTTTTTCGAGTGCGATGGACGTACTCGCAGAGAGACAGCTGACTCATTATGAAGGGGTCCAGCACGGATCGAATGGCGGATACACACGTTGTGTGTATGAAATGTCTGTATCGTTGCTGCGCTGCATTTTTATGAACTATGATATTCTGGCCATGTGTCACATCTCTTGCAAGTCCAACAAGCTCCATCTCACACGCTATTACTCTACCAACTGAAGTAAGTTGCATTCAATAACTTCTTCTGTGTTCTTCACCATGGCTGCCACGATAGCAGAGTTACCCGTGGCAACACTGGTACAAATACAGGTTTGCCCCTCATACTTAACAATATCCAGCTGTGTTAATAACAATTAAAACTGTGTACAAATGTCAGAAGTGTAGACCGGCGCTGTGTGGCGGGGCTGTGCGGAGAGTAAGACAAGAAAGAGGAGAGACCCAGGCACGGCTTTACAGAAGAAATGTGTCGTGTAACTCAAAAGTAAACCATATCAATATAACTACATTGCAGTGGATGCGAGGACATTAGCACCGGTGCGTCCTAGAGAAGCTAACAGCTAACAGACGCTAACTAGCAGCGACTTGCGCTGGTCACTGCTGTTGTAACAACATAGACGGGACAAAATGTTGCGTTTACTGGTAAACTGGTAAACCTTGAGACCGATGTATAACCAACTGCTATCTGTTGAATTTTCCTCCCGTTACTCTGTCCTCTGTGACTGTCTACATCTAGAAACTAAGCTGCGCGATGCAGGGAACAACTGACTGGCACATGACCAGACAGGGGTTTACGAAGCAGTAGATGCGCTATGCAAAAGAAAACGGAGCGTTCTATGAAATGACGCTTTAAAAAAATAAGAAAATAATCGCTCGATCACGCAAATTTGATCGTGGGAAGTCAAACTCGTGATCGTGATTAAAATTCGATTAATTGTGCAGCCCTAAATACAGTGTTGACATTTAGAGTGTGTGATGTGCACTCAAACGGTTAAATCTGTTGAAGTCTGATTGTCTCAACTCTCTCAGGATATGGAGACGAAAGCCCACCGATGAGCGGAGGAGGGGGAGGTGGTGGAGGGTACGCTGGTCCCGATGGAGGTTATGGAGGTCAGGATGGCCGCGGTGGCAGGGGACGCGGGGGTGGATTTGGAGGTCGCGGTGGTGGCGGATATGATCGTGGTTTTGACCGAGGTGGCCGAGGTGGTCCAAGAGGAAGAGGAGGCATGGGGTGAGTGTTTAAAAAATCATCTAGTGCCCATCTTGTCAGTCCTGTCTAGTGTAGTAGGTCACCTGGACTCATGAAAGCAATCTGAATCTACTGTGATGCATGTAAATGTTTCCTCTTCTGGGAATACATGTGGAACTATGTTAAGGACTATAAAATGATAGAGAGAGTGCTGTTCCAGTGCTGTTGTAGCTACATGCTAAAGCAATTGAGAGGTGCTGTGATAAATTTTCCCTACCACTTACTTTTAAGGAAATTGAGTCTAAGGGATTCTTAAATTGCTACAAAGCAATTGGTACGTTTTGAGTCTGCAGTGACAACTGCAAGGATCTTGGTGTGTTCTCAGATCTGTATGCCATACATGCACCACTCTTAGGTGAAAAAATATCTGATTAAAAGTTCATCTGTGTTTCATAGCCCCTCACTGAGTTAAACTGAGGACAGATACAGTCAAAGTCCTGTGCTGCAGCTCTGGGAAAAAAACTACAATAATATAATAAAATGCTTCAAATGCTACTAGGGCAAAAATTGCTAAGATCGATTAGAGCCAGACCAATATATCAACGTGCCGACATTATATTTTCCAAACTATTGGTATCAGCATTTATTATGGCCGATAATTTCATATTTAAAAAATAAAATAAAAACGGACTAAACCCCCTTCAACCATGTAATGAGTGTTGGCATTTGTCCACCAGATGGCACTCTACAATGTCCCTGTTGGCAACTCTTTAAATTTTTTTGGTGTTGATGTGTTTTTGTTCAAAACAGTTTCATATCTTAATTTTGTATTTTTTAAAAATTTCATTTCTCAGAACTTTAATATGTTTTGATGTTCCTCTGTTCTGTTGTGACAATAAATCGAACAAGTTTATTTTAAAACTGCATTATCATATCATTTTAATGAGGACTCATAAATAACTACAAATAACAAATTTTAGGGAAATCTGTTTTTCTTGTTACACATTTCTGGATTTAAAAAAACCAATATATATCGGATTTTTTAATCACCAAATATTTGTATCGATATCAGCCTTGAAAATCCTTAATCGGTTGGGCTCTAATATCAACCCTGATACTTCTTAATTAAAGCTGCCACTGTACAGTGACAGAGGGAGAAACAATGTGTCATGCTTTTGTAGGGTGGATCAGCAATAGGCTGCTTGGGAATACATTCTTATTCCCACTGAGTGATTTACTCAGATTGGCATTTCTTTTTACTCTGTTATTTACTTAATATGTATTTAGTTAGCATGTTAAAACACAAGAGCATTTAAATGACAAATATGATTAATTGTGTGAATTCTCTAGCACAGTGATCGCTGCGTGCATGCACACGGAGAGTGCATGCGCTAAGAAGAGTGTTTATCTTCCCAGAGTGTCCTCTAACAGATCCATTTTGTTTTAAATCACTAATATTGCTTCAAAAAACTCAGAATAGGGCTTAGGTTTGGTGGTATGGTACCCAACACAAACCAATCATTGCTGCGATGCTGTGGTTATGATAGAAATCAATGTCTGAATATTAAAATGAACATTTTTACAATAAAATATATACAGTGTAACTAAAATAAAATAACTGATGTTCATACAATGAACTGTGCTCCACTGTGCACTGCTCATACATTTAATTTGGCGTGTGTGTGTGTGAATGTGTGAAGCACAACCTTCAGTAATTAATGTTGGGATTTTTCTTTCTTTTTTCAGTTTGCTATAAAGTTAACGATTCATTTAAACCACATCATTGTAAAGCACCTCCGATGTGTTTGATCAGAAAACATAAAATGGCCAGAGCTCACAAAAGTAAATTGTACAAATATATAAAAATAAAAACATTTGATCACAAAAAAACAAACATGATTGCCCACAAAAATTAGCGTTTAAAATGATGAGCTGCGCTTGTAAACTGGGTGAAATTCAGAGTTGACATCATATCAAACAGGGGTTTGGATTTAAGGTCCTTGTGGCTGAATGCTGGTCAGAAAACATATTTTAATGTTAATGACTACATTATTATTACCACCAAAAGCAAGGAAGCACATGCCAGTGGCTCATATAATGAGTTTTCTATGGATCCTCGAATGAAAGTGCTACAACATGAACCAGGATAAATTGCTGTTGGGTCTGGCTGACCGTGGCTAGCAGATTTTAGGTTTGTTTGTCCGGCTTCATTTTCAACTTGTTTTGTAATCTGTCCTGAGTGATCTGATCACAGGTTGGGAGGCACCCTGAACCCATTGAGATTTGGATGGGGTATCATTTTTTTCCTCTTCCCGATACTGGTGCTAAATTGATACTTTTAAAATGGTGGTGGTGCCTAATCCAATACAAAATCTTTATGGTCTTGTTGCCTTTCATTTTTTCATGATTATAAAAACCATACAATTGTTCAGCAGACTCTGAAGACTATTCCACTACCAGTAGGCTAATCCAAATTATTTTCTTTTAAAAAGACAACATTTCTGGTCCAAAACTTTCCATCATTAATACAGAAATTATGGTATGATCACACTCCACTCCACATTACACAAAATTCAGGTTATAAACAGAAATACCAAAGTCAATGTACCTCTTTAAAACTGCCATTTTTGCTTGGAGGAATTTCTGTTAAACACAAAAAGGGGAAAATTAGCATTGAGTTGAGAAGGAATTTGTGGTGGCTGTTTGTACGTAGCCCAGAAATGCAACACAAGCTAGTTTCCAATTAGCAAAGTTGCTTGTCACTACTCTCTAAACTGGATTTTTTGGACAAACTTAAGAAAGATATAAGATATAAGTTATGGCTTTTTTACACAAGTACAGAAGAGAATCAAATCACTTTTTTTTTAACAAAAATAGAGAAGCTATGGAGCAGGATCTGGATTGGTAAGTTGATGTTTTTGTTATAGAGGTTGCACTATATTTCATGTATTTTTTTGTCACTCATTGAGAAGTTAATTTGACATTTCATTGTAAATTGTGTTACCTATCAGAGACTATATCTCAATCTCCTTCCCCACCATTACAATATCTGGAACGTAATCCCCACTGCAGTATCACACTAATAGGCACTAATAGAATAGAATTCCATGTCACGAAATTAGGTAGATTTTGTCTCATATCCTCCAGTGTTGTTCAACAAAAGCATAGGTAAATAATGACATATTTTTATCTTTTCATATTTGAGGAGGTTAAAATGTTTTTTTGAGTGATCTTGGTTTAAGATTTGAGAATGGAGGAACATGTAAGTGTGAGTACATAAAAGGGACTAGCGCTTGTGTCCTACCACACTAGATGTGACATCTTGGTATAATGAAATGTCTGTAATTTTTAATAAAAGGCAGTGTACTCTAACTGCAGACGCAGAACTTTAAGAAAGACAAATTTGCTCACAACAAAACAGCGATTATTTTGACATTTTAGGTTTTTCCTCTACATATTGTAAGTTGGCCCGTAAGATTTGACGCTCTGTGAAGTCCAAAGCCAGTCTTGTTTTGTCTGCAAAAATGGCACGTAAAATATGGTCTTTACACACACACACACACACACACACACACACACACACACACACACACACACACACTCACACAAAAATACATTACCATCACCTGCCTTACTCACCTGTTATCACCACTTTCCCTAACAGCCCCCACTGTGTCATACTCTGCTTTAATCAATCTTTGAATCTTCTCCTAGGCTTTTACCTTCTCTCCAGGCTGGCTTTCTGCTCTTAAGCCATTATTTGGGAAATTGCAAAAAGGGGGAACTCTACAGGCAGTGCAGGCAGAGTATTCTTGTAGGTAGAGGAAATCATCATAGGAAAAGCCTCAAAGAACAGCTGTTTTGGAGATGCTGCAATTTGTGTAAAGAGTAAAGGTGGCCAGAGACCTAAAAAAAAACTCATCCAGGGGTCAACAGTGTTAATGTTTGGGTTGGTTAATTGTTACAAAACCAAGTTATATGATGAAATAAAACGGGTGCATACAAGTCACTTAGACTTGATAGGACTTCAGGGTAAAACTGGCAAATTTCCGCTGCTTGTGAACATAGAATGACAAGGTCTTTAAACTGGCCTCTTGTCCTCAAGGTGTATATTCAAGAGATCCCGGACAAGGTTAAGTGGGGGTCCAGTAGGACAAGTGCCAACTGAAGAGGGGTGGGTTTAAGTGAGAGACTGGGAGAGTGAAGGTTATCCACAACCCGTTGAGAGCAATCGCTGTCAGCACCAGTCTTCAATGCGTGTCGTTTCTCTCTTCCTCCTCATCAGAATGGGCGATCGTGGAGGATTCAATAAGTTTGGTGGTAAGTGACAACAAGTAAAACACCTAAAAGGTTTGTTGAGTTTGAAGAGTCAAAGGTAAAAGGAGGGAAGGTCAGTACACTTAAAGCATGAAGCAGGTGTGTGGTTTTTGAAATAATCTAAGTACTTTAGAGATGTACAATTTATACTACTAATCTGATTAATACAGAAACACATAAACAGAATATACAATAGCATACTGATGTTAAAAAACATAAATATGACCAGGGTTGTCAAACTTATTAAGACTTTTATGTTATTTCAACTAAGCAATATGCTACACAAGGTAGTGTGATGAATAATGTTCCATAGCACAGCCTGGCAGGTAAGAACACTCAGTGTGCTTAGGTGTAGATAATAATCTCAGGTACTGTGAGTGTACTCTTACTCGATGAATGAAAGTGTCCAGCGGAGGGAGTCACTTTATAGCTTTACATGAAGTTCTTCCTCCTCTGCTCTATGTTGGTGTTGGAAGATTCACAGGGTTTGGGTCTTATGGAAACCTGCAGTGTTTGATGGGGTAGTGTGACTTATCAACAAGGGGAAGTTTCGGTTTAACTATTTCTTTTTTTTCTTCATTTAATTGCACAACTGTGGAAAGTCGTCAGGCAACAGTAACTTGATACAGTACACGTTGTGCTGTAAATGGAAGGAAGGTCTGGTTTCTCAGTAATTTGGTCATTCATTTGGAACAATAGAAGAGTTATACAGTTGGTATTAAAGCTTGGACTTGGTTTGGTGAACTTCAGGCTCACTCTCAGGTCTGTGGTGGGGACAGAGATACTTTGTATTTACATTATCCAGCTTGAAGTTGCTTTTTTTAATTTATGATTTCTTTTAATATAAAGCAGCAGAGTGGATGCAGTTGCATTAGTGCCGTTGACATTTACAATAGTTATGTTATTGGTGATAACACAATGTGCTTCACCATCAAAAAATACAATGTTTACCAAAGGCAGTGGATTTTGCATGTTTTAATTTCAATGTTTAAGGAATATACTGTAGTAGTAGTAATTTGTCAAAGTCACCAAATGGAACCCAGTCCACATGGGCTTCCAACACACTAAAAACACAACAAGATCAATAACAAAAAAGAGCAAAAGAACAAACATAATACACTTAATTTCATGTCAAACTAAGTGCAAGTAACAATGTCAAAGCAAATACAAACAACCCTACAGCTATCAAAGAGGCACCTTTAACACGCCCTCCCACACTGTTGGTAAGCATCTAACAAAATACTGAGGTAGGTCTGTAAAATGGTACTGAGGTATGTATTTCTCAGACCTAAATAAAAAATCTGACATTCTGCAGACGTCTGAAGGAGAAGCATGTGTCAGAGATTGTGAAATAATAGACAATAGAACAAAAAGTGTCTCTCCCAGATCCCACGGATTGCACTTGCTATTCTAATCTAGAATTAAGTGGAAGAGTTTTAGTATAAATAAGATTATACTACGTGGATTATGTACTAATAATTATTATGTAGTTGAAGTGCAGAAGGGCCCAGTGATGGAAAAAAATTCTGCGCCGTTGGAATTTTAAATTGCACCAGTGAAGTTTATTAAGCTGTTTGTCTGTTTTGTTTTTATATTTTTGTAGTGAATAGTAAAAACAAAATTTCAACTATAAAATGCTACATTTAATTTAGTATAAAATATGTGCATATTTGACACGTGTCTAGGTGGACTGGGCAGTTTCCTCAATGGATAAAATGTGAACTGTAGACACAGTATGGCACAGTTGTGAGGCAAAGTATGCCATGAAATGTTTTATATGCTCAAGAACAAATATGCAAATGTTCAAAGGTCAATGTGCCAGACGAGGCCGAGGGTTTCCAGAGGTCAGAGTTCATTGTCCTGGTCTGAGAAAAAGAGGTTCTCTGACTCTGTCTTGGATACACAGGAGTTTAACTGAGTGCAGGAGCTGGAATAGTTTGTTGCTTGGGTGGTGCAGATTGTTTATAATCCTACTAGCTGTGGTTCTGCCCCTTCTGGTGTACAAGTCCTCAAAAGTGGTGAGTGTAGATCCTAGGGTCCACCACTCTCTATAGGTTTCTAGGTCCCCCCACTTAAGATGATCTTACCTTAAATAATAATATGAATCTCACAAAACAACAATAAAAAGCTACAACATAACCCACAGAAACAAAGACATATTGCTTGTAAGAGTAAAAACACCTTACAGCAACTACTCTAGGTTTTTAGTTGCTGTGTAATGCACACAAATTATGGGTGAAAGGTGCCATTGTTATCAACACATAAATAGAATGTTGATTTAAAAAATAGAATCCACACAATCTAATTTGAAAGCATCTCATTGTTTGTATACTTAATGTACGGTTGACTACATGGAATACATTTACCAATCACTCAGTCTCAAGTGAAATTGAGACTTGAAATCTTAGTTTCGCTGTTGACGCTGATACCTGAACACATTAGTCATGGTGACTTGGCGCTATCATGATCAAGGTGTGGAAGCTTTTGAAATGGAGTTTTTTTTTTTTTTTTTTTTTACATAATGAGACATCCACAAGTAGTGCCAAGTTTGGTCAATGTACTTAAACATGAGTTTGGTAACCTCTGTGTTCGCCTGGTTTCACGGTCACTTCTTATCAGATTTGAAGTGGTTCAAAAGTTGTTGACGGAAGGGGTTTGGCTTTGGCTTCTTAATACAATGCAAAGTTTATTCTAAAGAAGGAACATCTTAGTTTCAGATACTCTGGTAAATCAAGCTGCCAATGACGCAGACTTCAGACCATCTTCTAAAAAGTGACAGGACTTTGCACACCAAAGAACGTCTTAAGGTGTTTCAATTAACCTCTGAAAACTTTAACGTTGGAAGTCGGTTTTCTGAATAGGTAAAATGTGTATAGATTAAATACTTCTCTAAATCACAAACATGGTGTTCTTACTCTGAAGATGTATGTTTTGGGCAATTTCCAAGAATCCTCTGTGAAGCTGTGGGGAAAAAAAAGGTGGTAGACAAAGGAATGAATGAGAGAATGCAAAATGACCTTAAGGTCAACACTCAATAAGGGCATTGTGTTGCAATATGTTGGACTTGGTTGCAAAAGTTGGTAATGTCTGTGTGAAAGAAAAGTATTCATAGTTTGTCAAGAAATGCATCAACACAAAGGTTTGACTTGTTTTAAACATGAAATTCAATAGCCCGAACTGTGACAGGCCGTGTCAGAGAGTTACACAAGGCTGTACTTGTTTACTCAACATACAACCCAACCAATGAAATGCAATGCTGTTACAGGTATGGTGGTTATTCTGATGCACAAAATCAACTGCAAAATCTTGTTTTGTGCACTTGTTCATAAGACTTCTTATCTGTTTAAGTGTTAATGTTTAAAGAGGGTATGTTATAATGACACGGTTGAGAGACAGGGTGGTAAAAAGTTTGTTTTGTTTATGACAAATATGCTATACATGTTCTTTGGTAAGCCTCTTAGAGCATAGCCCTACATACCAAGTGGCTAGATGCTTTATTTGGTGGGAACAATGAGAGAAGTTACACTGTGAGTTGTTTATGTATGTCTCGTTTATCCATTTCCAAAAATTAATTTCAGTTTTTTGCCCTCTCAAGGACCAAGAGAGCCGAGACATGGAGGACCCAGCTTCAGTAAGTTCTTTCTTTTTTTTCTTTAAATTATAACTCCACACCGGACATATTATAACCATCATGACATCACATCTCTCACCATCTTGTGACATCCGGGTGAGACATCAGTTCCCTGTTTGCCTCTTGTTGATTTTCTTCCCGTTATCTTCCAACAGTGCAAGACCAGGATAACTCTGATAATAACACTATCTTCGTTCAAGGCCTGGGAGACGACTACACCGTTGAATCAGTGGCAGACTTTTTTAAGCAGATTGGGATCATTAAGGTAGTGTATGTTAGTGTAAAGTGTATATTATAGTAACAGTACAGTAGAATGAGGTAGGGTGATCCTTCAGTGTCGTAAATGATATTGGAGCCTTGTTCTTGGGATCGAATGGAATTAGGTCATTTCAAAATTAGAAATGTTTTACCCACATTTGTTGTTGGCTTGGGACAAATATGAAGAACAGAACAAAAATAAAAGAATTCTTAGAAATGGATCTTAAATAGGGGTCCGCAACCTTACAAGCTCCTAAGCTCAGTGGGGCCACCAAATTATTGTTTTCTAATTTTATGTTTTTCCTTTTTAATTTTTTTGTTTTAATTTAACCTTTATTTAACCCATGTATTGTCTTCACTTTCTGGATCCTCTCGTATCCCTCGGGTCAAATTGACCTGTGACTTATATAGGTTATTTAAAACAATTCTGAAATAAGATTTTACTTCATAATCTATTAACAATTATTGGCTTTATCTCAATTTCAAACAATTGCGATAACACATATGTTTAAGGAACGCAATCAGTCTCTACTAGAACACAATTAAAAATGGAAGTGTAACTTGCTTTTTGTCATAAGGTTATAATTCATGTTAAAACCCACTATGTTATCATTCTTATCTTGGAAAAAACATAAGTGGTCATATCCAGAATAAGTTTCTGAATTTAGTCAGGATACATGTTTATCACAGAAAATAAGGCAAGGCCATTGATTTTCAGGTACTAAAACTGTACACGGAAATGGGTCACTTTGACCTAAATACCTGGTTAACCTGGTAAAACCTGGTTAACCTGGTTAACCAGGTTACCAAGGAGGTTCTTGAGATTGAAAATCTCTTTTCCAAGGGAGACGTGGCCGAGACAGCTCACCAGTTACAATTTAAACAGAAATAGATTATAGTTAAAACAAACAAACAAGCATCACACAACTTTTGCAAGTTATTCCAAGACCATAGAGCTAAGTAAGAGAAGGCTTCTTCACCAGCTCAGTAAAAACCCTTGGAACCTGGTAAGAGAGCCCCCTGGTGGGATCCTTTTTAATTAAAATGTCTAAAAATATACATGTTTAAAGTATGAATGTCCATCCATCCACCCAGTTTAATAAACAGCTCAGTTTAATACAATATTTGTAGTGGGGGGTCCAAGCTCTTCAAGTCTCTTTCAGCTAAGGGGTCCTTGGTTTAAAAAAACATTAAGAACCCCTGAATTAGACTGAGACTGCTTCCAGGAAAGTGGGAAACACAAGCACAGATTTAATCATTAAATCTGAAATGGAGGCTGATGAATTAGTGCAACATGTATTTGGTTGCTTTGTAACTTGAGTGGGAATGTCGTGTCTCAGAAAGCTTGAAACTGATCAAATTCAACTTCAAAGCTTGATGGGAAATTTAGATTTTTATACAATTGCATACATAACAGTATCAGCTCAAATTCAACACCTTTATGCAACTAGATTAGTATTTGTTTCTCCCCAGCATATGACCTAATTAAGTAACTGCATTGTCCCTATCTCGTTTATGCTCTTAGATCAACAAGAAGACTGGCCTGCCAATGATCAACCTGTACACAGACCGAGAAACAGGGAAGCTGAAGGGGGAAGCCACCGTGTCCTTCGATGACCCCCCTTCAGCTAAGGCTGCCATTGATTGGTTTGATGGTGACTTATAACTTTTAATGTTTAATCTTTGACCGCTTAAATAAGTAAGACAGGGCAGCATTATATTTTTAATGAGGTTGCAGTTAGGAATGTAATGGAGGAAGTGTATTCAGCAGTACTTTGATTTTAAAATGAGAGTGTGGAACATAGGGAGTCTAGAGCTAGACAGCAGAGAAGTGGACTATGCAGCTAGAGCGGGTTGAAATCTTTCTTTACGAACGCCCGTTACATTTGAACCATTACCAGATGAGTTGCTACAAAGTTAATTGAGACTATCAGCTCCACATAACTCTCTCTGTATTTCTCAGTATCACTATGTTCAGAAGATTGTGCCGTCTGGCAACTTTCCCTCGCAGAAACTCAAGTGAAGATAACTAACTCTTCTGAAGAGTCCATCATGTTTTATTAATCGTCTGTGTCCTCCTTTGCTACTAGCAACTGCATGCAGGAGGGGTGGGGGTGGTGTGCAGAAGGCTTTTATCATGTGGACGCGCCAACAGTTTTGCTGTAGAATTCCTCATGGGGGAGACAGAAACTACGCAGTATAGCTTTAATTCTGGGCTTGTCTTTTATTCATTTTGGGATTTAAAGCATGCCCATTTCTTGACTCAGATGTCATAAGAATGATGTCGGTCTGTTTTTCTTTGACAGGTAAGGACTTCAATGGAAATCCTATCAAGGTGTCTTTTGCCACCCGTAGAGCCGACTTTGGAGGCCGAGGTGGCATGAGGGGAGGCCGAGGAGGACGAGGAGGTGAGTCTGTTTTTTTTAAGGGAATGAACACCTGATCATGGCTGGGAAGGCTTCACTGTTACTCTGACAGAAGATCTTGTGGGTTTTTTCTGTGCTCCATGTAGGGCCAATGGGTCGTGGAGGATTTGGAGGTGGTCGTGGGGGAGGTTTCCCAGGAGGCAATGGAGGCAATGGGGGCAATGGAGGCAACGGAGGAAATGGGGGCAATGGGGGAGGTGGAGGACAACAGAGAGCAGGAGACTGGAAGTGTTCAAATCCGTAAGTTCAGGATCTATCTGTTCATGAGGGATCTGGATAGAAACATTTTATATTACAAAATAATTTTTAAAAAGTATTGTCCTTTTGTTTGAGGATCTTGGTGAAATCTCAGCTATTTTATTGTGTTCATAGTTCATATTACAGCTTCATACAAATACTGTTTTAGTTTGAAGCTGTAAGCAAAAATATAATTTAAATGTAAATGCAAAGACCATTAAGAATGCATGAGAAAAGTCTAACGATCACTTTTATTTTGGGGTTGTTTATTGTTTTCTGTCCTTTCTGCACTTTTCTCTTCAGCAACTGTGGCAACTTGAACTTCTCATGGCGTAATGAGTGTAACCAGTGCAAGGCCCCAAAACCTGAGGATGCTGGTGGGATGTCCCCAATGGAAAGAGGTTAGACTTCCTCAGTTTTTACATTGTCTGTTATTGGAAGTGAATAGTTTTTATGATGTAAACTTGAACAGAAGGTTTTTCATTAACGTTTTTTTTCACCCAAATTACAAAGAATCATTTTTTTGTTTTTTTTATAACTTACTCACAGATAGTTTTGGTCCATTTGTCCAGTTTTCATTGGAACTACTTTCTACCGCAGATATAGTCCCTATAAAAACAGTTTACCACACTTTCTATGATATAAATGATTGGATTTGTAATTGATTAATTACAAAGTGCATATCCTTTGAACAGGACTCATGTTACTTTGTTTTTCCTTTAGACTCATTCACTCACTGCCAGTTAACCCTCCGGGTCAGATTGCCGACACTTTTGTCTGCCGTGTAAACTTTTTCTTTGGTGGTCAGACATAGTAAAAGTGATACTTTTGGTTAGCAGTTAATACATTGTCAACAAATTGCTTGTTCTGGTGTCAGGAGGTTATGGAGGAGGAGAGCGCAGAGGTGGGTTTGAGAGGGGCGGCTTCAGGGGACGAGGCGGCGACCGCGGGGGCTTCAGAGGGAGCCGCGGGGGCGACCGCGGAGGATACGGCCCTGGAAAGATGGACGCAAGGTCAGATACACTCAAACAAACGACTCTCTTTTATTAAAACTGTTTCCACATCAAAGGCACATAATACAGTGTTTCCCACATATAAGCTATACTTTGGCAACACACACAATATTATAAAGGATGGGTGTTTTTTATACTCCCTTGACCATTTGCATAATTAAACAGTTTTAGGTGGGTGTAATTGTTAATCCTGTCCACATTGGTCTAAAACAGACAAAAGAACTGGGTGTCTACCAAAGTCAATGTCTTTTCAGTGCCAAATTCCCTGTTAACACGCTAAGTGCCAGATCTTGCCATCAGGGAGGAGGTTTAGAGGCCCATGTTATCCAAAGTTTTTGCATTTGTTATGTGTATAAAAAGCCTGTACTCTGTGTACACACACACACACACACACACACACACACACACACACACACACACACACACACACACCCCTGTCCACCCTGTAGTTGTTGTTCATTGGTCTGAGGCTGATAATGTAATCTATTTACAGGGGTGACCACAGACAGGAGCGGCGGGGCCGCCCCTACTAGATCATCCTCCATAGGACAAAGTCTCTACTGTCCCACCTCCAGTAGAAAGACCATTGTGTGTCCCCTGTCCTTCCACCTTTTATTTTACTCTGTTAACTTTGACCCTTTACATTCAGTGTGTAGAAAATTGTGAATATCCCTGTTTTTGTGTTGGCTCTTGTTCATGTGACTCGTTGACGTCCATCCACAGTTCCTTCTTCTGCTCAGATTTCAATCTCATTGCACACATCCCTACGACTTAAATCTGGGGTAGGACGTATTTTTGTGCGTCATTGGGCAAACCGCTACAACATTTTTTCTTCATTTTTGTAATACAAGTGTATTGTGAAAAACTGGACTTCTATGCTTTGTTTTCAGGCTTTAGAAATATTTAACCCATGGAAGAAAAGAAGTCTAAAAGAGAGTCGCTAATAGTTCAGCATCCTGGTAACCGTAGTCAAAGGCCCACAGCTGCAGCTAACTTAAGCTAATGTTTTTTTAGCTAGCTACTGTATAACCTAGAACACATTATGTCATATCAAAGGGCTTTACAAAGAAATCAGTACAGTAATTCTCATAGAATTGTTGCTAGATAACAACATTCAACCGGATGAAGTTAGTCTTGCTATCTCCACAACGTTGTGGAGGAAACTCCAATAGTGGAGATAGTGAGCGGGGAGGGACAGGCTTTATCCCTGCAATGTGAGGACAAAGGTAGGGGGGGAAGCTGCACAAGTAGGGCTGAGGTTTTTTTTTTTGCTGCCTACCCCAGCTTTTAAACAAGTTTTCAGACAAGTTTAACCATATTATCTAAACTGCTTACTACATGTGCAAGGAGATTATGTTTCAGATCTTATTTCAGTCTCAGATTTTAAAGAAATGTTTGGGAAATTCTTCTCTTTGTTGTGGATTCATTAACGTTTTAAAGGGAATTCCTAACATTTTAAAATAATAAATGTGTCAACATTATTATTACTTTCTCAAGACCTGCAGCGCTTGCAGAATTAAACAAATCTGGCGCCTGTATCCTATAAACTATAGTACATTTTGTGAATATAAACATTCACTAATTTATCATCTAAAATCTAGAAGATTGAAGTGGTTGTGGTAGTTTGGAAATGGAAACAAAAGTAAATGTGGCTTTTAACATAGAGGGACACATTAAAAATAATGGATGATTATAACTTTGTTTTATACATGTTTTTGTGTTCACTTAAAACCTGTCTGATAGCTTGTTATTAATTTGTAGCTGTTACTGTGGCTGCATGCTTGCATGTTAGCCGTGTAAACAAATGAAGCTGGTGCTGGTTTACAGTCAAGAAAACCCAATAAGGAAATAAGGTTTCTTTTTACAGGCGGTGTCTTCAGGCACTTGTCGAAAACTAATTACTCATTGCAACTGTCACATTGAATACCAATACTATACAAGATGCCAACATTTAGTAACACTGTACACTCTGGTTTTAAATAGTTTAAGTATGTCATGGAAAAAGATCTTAAGGCATCATGTCTCTGCAGTTGTATTTAACATGTTTTTGTTGAGACAGAACTCAACTAGTGTATTTATTATTATTTATGTGTTTTTGTATTGTACATGTGCTGGTTTTCAAATGAAGGAGTTTCTTAAAATCAAACAATGCATCTGTGGTTTTTACTGATTCATGCAGGTTTTAAACATCTGTTTGTACAGGAAATTTGTAATGGCGCTTAGAGGCCAGAACCTACAGACATAAAGACGAGGCAACAGGCCGACAGTGAAAGCTTGACTATGAATATTGTTTCTCAGTAATAGACAAGTCCTCGTAATACTAAGAAAGGTTGAGTATCTTGATTTGTTGAGATGTCAAACATGTTCCTAACAACTTTAATGATTTAATTTGTATAACGTCTTTAATCTTGCCTGCATTTTTATGATCTGAGGCGTTAACTTTTAGTTTGGCTACCTCTCTTGTTTAAAACTTGGCACAGTCAAAGAAGAGACTGATTGATTGAGTACAGCTGCTGCCCTGACAACGAATGTGTCCTAAATCTCTTTTAGGTACAGGGTCACATTTAAAAGGTGTTTTGATTCTGGTACAACAACTAGCTACCGTTGTGTTCAGAATAATAGTGTGTTTGAAAAAAAAAAAGTAAATAATGCTCAAAAGCCTTAGAATAGCTTTTGATTCCATAATATCAATGCGTTGGGAACACTGCACATTCAATTCAAAATCAAAACATGACCAAAATTGATCAAGTTTGTGTTCTACCTTTACAGAAAGTGAAGAAAAAGGAATATTAGGCTGTTAAAAAAAAAATAGCAGTATTTGCATTTTTCTTTTCAAACTCAAACATTTACTGTATAAACTGAACAATGTCTTTTGAGAACTGCTTCACATCTTCTGACACCTGTGAACAGGTATTCCAGCCCAGGACAAATTAACTACATTTCCCAATTCCTCTGCATTACCGGGTTTTGCCTCAGAAACAGCATTTATGACGTCACCCCACAAGTATTCTATGGGACTGAGGTCCGGGCGTTGGGCCGGCCGCTCCATAACAGTCTGGTTCATCTGGAACCAAGACTTTGCTCGCTTACTGGTGTGTTTTGGGTCACTGTCTTGTTGAAAGACTGATTTCAAAGGCATTTCCTCTTCAGCATTCCACAACACTTACTAGTAAATATTTTATTTATATTATATTTATTTCCTTATATAATAATGACCATAATAATGACCTTTTCTAGCATCTTCAAGCTCTTCTAATTGCCACAAGAAGAAAATGTAGGAACCTTTCTCTCCCAATGATTGTTTTTTTTAAAACTTTCTATAAAAAAATAATGATTCAGGGCGTTTTGGCTCAACTGACTGGTGTTTCAGTTTCTCAGTAGTTATTATTAAATTAAATTATCATCAAACTCAAAAGACACAAACCAACAATGAATCTGTCCTGCTGACAAGTATTGTGTGTGTATTCAAGCCTGATTAAGGTGGAGCATGTTCAGTCCAGAGAATGCACCATCATACGCCTATATCTGAAGTTTAGTTTAGCTGCGCTGCCTAGACTGTTGCTAGATTTGACTGACACTAAAAAGCCCAAACAGAGCAAAATTAAGTTGTTTTTTTTTTAATTAAAAAAATAATAATTTTAATTCAATTGGAAGAGGATATTCTGTAACACTTCAAGTGTTCAACATATTGACATGACACAGTTATGAACACATGACACAGTCATGACACAAACCCTAACCTTCACCCTACCCCTAACTTGTCATGACAGAACCGAATGACACTTACTTGAAGAAGCATTATGTCACTGTCATGGGGCTAGCCCATGCCTTCATGTAAAGCTGGGGTAGCATGTGGTATCATGCTAAGCTAACCTTTCTATGTCCAAAAAATGGGAATGGTTATTGTGAGCAGTAGCAATGGGTTTGTCATTTTATTTCAGTACTTGTCAAATGACTAAGAATTATGTTTGGATAAAAGCAACACATACATAATTCAGTTCAAGTAATTTATTTTAGTTTCATTCACCTGTCTCATTGCAAGCAGGGGTTGGATTGGCAAACAGGAAGTGATAGATTATGGAGTAATTTATAGAGGGGAAGATCTGGAATGGCCCAAGTGTCAGCCAGTCCAGAGGGGTGTACAGAATGTCTACAGTTTTGTTGGGAGAACTTGTTCAGCATGTAACATTTCATTTTTGATGTTATTGTTGATATAGCGTGTAGTCATGTAGCCATAAAGGTTTGGGAATGCTGAATTAACACAATAGGGTTTGATTGATTTCCAATTAACTTATTTTGTTTGATATTAGTTGGTGATAGTAATTTCAATAGTTAGTATTTAGTTTTCATGTTTTGTTTATTTTAATTATTGTTTTTTCAATAATTCATTCTGGCAATGCTGCATTACCTTGTGACTACTGAAGAAATAAATCAAGTCACCAGGTGGAAAACTCCAGAGTCCATTCCTCTTTCTTCCACTATGGGGCTAAACCTTACAGTCACAAACGTTAATGACAGTGTCATGTCAGTCTTATGTAAATACCTTAAAATAAAGTATAACTGGATTTCTTGTCTTTCACCGTCTTTACATAATACACAAAGCTAGCTCACAAATACGCCTGCACCTAGACAAAAATTAACAACTCACTAAATGTAGCATAATACTTATCAGCCTTTTGGGGTTTGTCTAGTGGTGTTCAGGTGTTCAAGGTACCTCTGGTCTTCTATTTCATTAGTATATATTTATATTAATTCAAAACCATGCAACAATAATTTAAAAAATGATCTTCCCATTGTTACGTTACATATAGAAAGTATTCACTTAAAGGAACTCGTTTTTTCTTTTACTATGACTGAATTATAACCTGCCTCATCCTCATCTAAAAGGACATTTGTTGGTCGGTCACTGCATATCGAGCCCCTGAACTCAGCATCCTGAGTCTCCATCATACTAATTAAAGGAGGAGTAGCCTAACCTTCCATCAGGTTAAATTGCCCCAAATGATCCCAAAAACTATTTTTATCCACCCTGTTTACTGAAAAAGTAGCTTGACAGTGGTTGCGTGCGTTTAAGATGTGTGCAGCAGCTGCAGGAAAATTAACATGGAGAAAACAAAAGACTGGATGATTATCCAGTATGTGTGTTACAGTTGTTTGTGACCAAATATCTGTAATATACTGTAATACCTGGCATCACTGAAAATAGTAACACAGCATTTTCTTAAGTCATTCCACATGTCATTTATGTTTTGTTTGTTTCTGTCATGTCTGAAACTAAATGTCACCATTGACTGTTTTTTGTTGACTAAATACATAAGGGCCCGACTGATAAATTGGTGGGTTGATAGTATCAACCATCATTTCTCAAACGGCATCGACATTATGATGGCCAATTTTAGATTATTATTTTTGCATTCATTCATCAGAATCATTTATGATGACAAATAAATGATTCTGATAAATAAATACACTCCTTTAGTCTTGTTATCAAATTATTCTCGTCCTTACCAAAACAAGTAATAATGAATAAGCAGATTAATTAATTGTCATTTACACTCAGTTGCCAGTTTATTAGGTACACATCACTATAGCTGACGCAGTCTGGTGTGTGTTTGTTCTTGTGATTTTTTTTTATTTTTTTATGGTAGATCAGAATGTTCATGTAGGGCCTTAATAATCTGTGAGGAACACTTCTCTGGAAAATGTTCTGCTCTTCTACTCTTTTAACTCTTTCTGTTTATCGTTAATCATTTACAAAGATTGGAAGTAACAAAATACAAATACTTTGTCACTGTATTCAAGTACATTTTTCTGATGTTGAAGGACTCTTCAGCTGATCCAGAATGCTGCGGCACGTGTTCTGACAGGAACCAGGAAAAGAGATCACATTTCTCCTGTTTTAGCTTCTCTGCATTGGCTTCCTGTAAAATTTAGAATAGAATTTAAAATCCTTCGTCTCACCTACAAAGCCCTTCATGGTCAGGCTCCATCTTATCTTAAAGAGCTCATAGTACCTTACAACCCTACAAGAGCACTACGCTCCCAGAATGCAGGGTTACTGGTGGTTCCTAGAGTCTCTAAAAGCAGAACGGGAGCCAGAGCGTTCAGCTATCAGGCCCCTCTCCTGTGGAACCCGGTTCCAGTTTGGGTCCGGGAGGCGGACACCGTCTCCACATTTAAGAGTGGGCTTAAGACTTTCCTTTTTGATAAAGCTTATAGTTAGGGCATAGAATCGAATATTGTTAGGGAGTAGTAGTTAGTCACATAGTTTTCAGATTTATCTATCATATAATAACACTAAAGGGAGACTTGGCATACAGCCAAGCGAATATTGTTAGGGAGTAGTAGTTAGTCACATAGTTTCAGATTTATTTATCATATAATTAAGAATATAATTAAACTAAAGGGAGACTTGGCATACAGCCCGATCCGGTTGGGGAGAGTTCTTGCCCGACCGGGCTGGAGCTCTCTTTACCTTGTCTCTCTTGGTTTCGCTGTAATAATAGTTTTAGACAGCTGGGGACTTATTTTGATACACTAGTTAGGGCATAGAATTGAATATTGTTAGGGAGTAGTAGTTAGTCACATAGTTTCAGATTTATCTATCATATAATCAAGAATATAATAAAACTAAAGGGAGACTTGGCCTACAGCCCCATCCGGTTGGGGAGAGTTCTATCCCAACCGGGCTGGAGCTCTCTTTACCTTGTCTCTCTTGGTTTTGCTGTAATAATAGTTTTAGACAGCTGGAGACTTATTTT